>NW_026706889.1:0-325000 GCF_024137745.1 Phymastichus coffea
TAACCCAATAACCCAATAACCCATAACCCAATAACCCAATAACCCAATAACCCAATAACCCAATAACCCAATAACCCAATAACCCAATAACCCAATAACCCAATAACCCAATAACCCAATAACCCAATAACCCAATAACCCAATAACCCAATAACCCAATAACCCAATAACCCAATAACCCAATAACCCAATAACCCAATAACCCAATAACCCAATAACCCAATAACCCAATAACCCAATAACCCAATAACCCAATAACCCAATAACCCAATAACCCAATAACCCAATAACCCAATAACCCAATACCCAATAACCCAATAACCCAATAACCCAATAACCCAATAACCCAATAACCCAATAACCCAATAACCCAATAACCCAATAACCCAATAACCCAATAACCCAATAACCCAATAACCCAATAACCCAATAACCCAATAACCCAATAACCCAATAACCCAATAACCCAATAACCCAATAACCCAATAACCCAATAACCCAATAACCCAATAACCCAATAACCCAATAACCCAATAACCCAATAACCCAATAACCCAATAACCCAATAACCCAATAACCCAATAACCCAATAACCCAATAACCCAATAACCCAATAACCCAATAACCCAATAACCCAATAACCCAATAACCCAATAACCCAATAACCCAATAACCCAATAACCCAATAACCCAATAACCCAATAACCCAATAACCCAATAACCCAATAACCCAATAACCCAATAACCCAATAACCCAATAACCCAATAACCCAATAACCCAATAACCCAATAACCCAATAACCCAATAACCCAATAACCCAATAACCCAATAACCCAATAACCCAATAACCCAATAACCCAATAACCCAATAACCCAATAACCCAATAACCCAATAACCCAATAACCCAATAACCCAATAACCCAATAACCCAATAACCCAATAACCCAATAACCCAATAACCCAATAACCCAATAACCCAATAACCCAATAACCCAATAACCCAATAACCCAATAACCCAATAACCCAATAACCCAATAACCCAATAACCCAATAACCCAATAACCCAATAACCCAATAACCCAATAACCCAATAACCCAATAACCCAATAACCCAATAACCCAATAACCCAATAACCCAATAACCCAATAACCCAATAACCCAATAACCCAATAACCCAATAACCCAATAACCCAATAACCCAATAACCCAATAACCCAATAACCCAATAACCCAATAACCCAATAACCCAATAACCCAATAACCCAATAACCCAATAACCCAATAACCCAATAACCCAATAACCCAATAACCCAATAACCCAATAACCCAATAACCCAATAACCCAATAACCCAATAACCCAATAACCCAATAACCCAATAACCCAATAACCCAATAACCCAATAACCCAATAACCCAATAACCCAATAACCCAATAACCCAATAACCCAAAGTATATTTGGGTAATGGATGGGTAACGAATGGGTTATACACCGGATTCCGCTTGGAAATGATGTAAAACGAATTTTTCTTATCGTTACCCAAAATCGAAATGGTTATTTGGGTAATTTGGGTTATTGGGTTATACCGATAACCCATAATTTTTTTTTCATAAATCGTTAGATTTTCGCGCGCGGATACCAAAAAAACCAAAAAAATCGATTTCTACCGATTTTTGACAAGGAATTCGTTCATTGGCCTAAGGGGTTATAATTTGCGACTAACACAAGTTACATAAGTCAGACGTGTCAAAATCCATGCGCATTGCTTTTATGAGACTCCAAAAATGACAAAGTCCATGCGCATTGCTTTTGTGAGGTTCAAAAAAATATCAAAGTTCATGCGCATTGCTTTAGTAAGGTTTAAAAAAAATATATTAGCAATAATGGCATTTCGACAAAACGACCTAAAAACCGAAAAATCATAAGACATCAAATAATTTACGAAAAAAGTGAAAAATCTTGAAATTTCGTCAAAATTACGGAAAATGCGAAAATACTTGAAATTTCATCAAATTTACGAAAAATGTGAAAAAAGTGAAAAATCATGAAATTTCGTGAAAATGACGAAAAAAGTGAAAAATCTTGAATTTTCGTCAAATTTACGAAAAATGTGAAAATTCATGAAAATTCGACAAAATGATGAAAAAAGTGAAAAAAGTGAAAAATCTTGAAATTTCGTGAAAATGACAAAAAAAGTGAAAAATCATGAAAACAGTGAAAAATCATGAAATTTCGAAAAAATAAGCAAAAAAGTGAAAGATGTGAAAAATGTGAAAAATCTTGAAATTTCGTCAAAATTACGAAAAATGTGAAAAATCATGAAATTTCGTGAAAATGAGAAAAAAGTGGCAAAAATGAAATTTCGACAAAAATATGAAAAAAGTGAAAAATCTTTAAATTTCGACAAAAAGATGAAAAATCATGAAAAAAGTGAAAAATTTGAAAAATTGGATATTTCGACAAAAAGATGAAAAATGATGAAAAAAGTAAAAAATTTGAAAAATCTCGATATTTCGACGAAATAATGAAAAAAGTAAAAAATGTGAAAAATTTGAAAAATCTGGATATTTCGACAAAAAGATGAAAAATGATGAAAAAAGTAAAAAATTTGAAAAATCTAGAAATTTCGACAAAATGTTGAAAAATGATGAAAAAAGTGAAAAATGTGAAAAATCTTGAAATTTCGACAAAACGATGAAATATGTGACAAATCTTGAAATTTCGACGAAATGATGAAAAAATGTGAAAAATCTGGATATTTCGATAAAAAGATGAAAAATGATGAAAAAAGTAAAAAATTTGAAAAATCAAGAAATTTCGACAAAACGATGAAAAATGATGAAAAAAGTGAAAAATTTGAAAAATCTCGATATTTCGACGAAATAATGAAAAAAGTAAAAAATGTGAAAAATTTGAAAAATCTTGAAATTTCGACAAAATGATGAAAAATGTGAAAAATTAAAATTTCAACGAAATGATGAAAAATGATGAAAAAAGTGAAAAATGTGAAAAATCTTGAAATTTCGTCAAATTTACGAAAAATGTGAAAAATCTTGAAATTTCGTCAAAATTACAAAAAATGTGAAAAATCTTGAAATTTCGACAAAATGATGAAAAATGTGAAAAATTTGGAAAAACTTGAAATTTCGACAAAATTACGAAAAATGTGAAAATTCTTGAAATTTCGACAAATGTACAAAAAATATGAAAAAACTTGAAATTTCGACAAAAAGATGAAAAAAGGGAAAAATATTGAAATTTCGTGAAAATGACGAAAAATGTGAAAAATCTTGAAATTTCGCCAAAATGATGAAAAATGTGAAAAAAGTGAAAAATATTGAATTTTCGTCAAATTTACGAAAAATGTGAAAAATCATGAAATTTCGTGAAAATGAGAAAAAAGTGGCAAAAATGAAATTTCGACAAAAAGATGAAAAAAGGGAAAAATATTGAAATTTCGTGAAAATGACGAAAAATGTGAAAAATCTTGAAATTTCGCCAAAATGATGAAAAATGTGAAAAAAGTGAAAAATATTGAATTTTCGTCAAATTTACGAAAAATGTGAAAAATCATGAAATTTCGTGAAAATGAGAAAAAAGTGGCAAAAATGAAATTTCGACAAAAATATGAAAAAAGTGAAAAATCTTGAAATTTCGTCAAAATTACGAAAAATGTGAAAAATCTTGAAATTTCGTCAAAATTACGAAAAATGTGAAAAATCTTGAAATTTCAACAAAATTATGAAAAATGTGAAAAATCTGGAAATTTCATCAAATTTACGAAAAATTTGAAAAATCTAGAAATTTCGTCAAATTTACGAAAAATGTGAAAAATCTTGAAATTTCGACAAAATGATGAAAAATGTGAAAAATCTGGAAATTTCCACAAAATTACGAAAAATGTGAAAAATCTTGAAATTTCGACAAAATTATGAAAAATGATGAAAAAAGTGAAAAATGTGAAAAATCTTGAAATTTCGTCAAATTTACGAAAAATGTGAAAAATCTTGAAATTTCGTCAAAATTACGAAAAATGTGGCAAAAATGAAATTTCGACAAAAATATGAAAAAAGTGAAAAATCTGGAAATTTCGACAGAATTACGAAAAATGTGAAAAATCTTGAAATTTCGACAAATGTACAAAAAATATGAAAAAACTTGAAATTTCGACAAAAAGATGAAAAAAGGGAAAAATATTGAAATTTCGTGAAAATGACGAAAAATGTGAAAAATCTTGAAATTTCGCCAAAATGATGAAAAATGTAAAAATCTTGAAATTTCGTCAAATTTACGAAAAATGTGAAAAATCTTGAAATTTCGCCAAAATGATGAAAAATGTGATAAAAGTGAAAAATATTGAATTTTCGTCAAATTTACGAAAAATGTGAAAAATCATGAAATTTCGTGAAAATGAGAAAAAAGTGGCAACAATGAAATTTCGACAAAAATATGAAAAAAGTGAAAAATCTTGAATTTTCGTCAAATTTACGAAAAATGTGAAAAATCATGAAATTTCGTGAAAATGAGAAAAAAGTGGCAAAAATGAAATTTCGACAAAAATATGAAAAAAGTGAAAAATCTTGAAATTTCGTCAAAATTACGAAAAATGTGAAAAATCTTGAAATTTCGTCAAAATTACGAAAAATGTGAAAAATCTTGAAATTTCAACAAAATTATGAAAAATGTGAAAAATCTGGAAATTTCCACAAAATTACGTAAAATGTGAAAAAAAGTGAAAAATCTGGATATTTCGACAAAAAGATGAAAAATTATAAAAAAAGTGAAAATTGTGAAAAATCATGAAATTTCAACAAAATGATGAAAAAAGTGAAAAATATGAAAAATCTTGAAATTTCGACAAAATGATGAAAAATGTGAAAAATCTGGAAATTTCCACAAAATTACGAAAAATGTGAAAAATCTTGAAATTTCGACAAAATTATGAAAAATTAAAATTTCGACGAAATGATGAAAAATGATGAAAAAAGGGAAAAATCTTGAATTTCGTCAAAATTACAAAAAATGTGAAAAATCTTGAAATTTCGACAAAATTATGAAAAATGATGAAAAAAGTGAAAAATGTGAAAAATCTTGAAATTTCTACAAATTTACGAAAAATGTGAAAAATCTTGAAATTTCGACAAAATTATGAAAAATGATGAAAAAAGTGAAAAATGTGAAAAATCTTGAAATTTCTACAAATTTACGAAAAATGTGAAAAATCTTGAAATTTCGTCAAAATTACGAAAAATGTGAAAAATCATGAAATTTCGACAGAATTACGAAAAATGTGAAAAATCTTGAAATTTCGACAGAATTACGAAAAATGTGAAAAATCTTGAAATTTCGACAAATGTACAAAAAATATGAAAAAACTTGAAATTTCGACAAAAAGATGAAAAAAGGGAAAAATATTGAAATTTCGTGAAAATGACGAAAAAAGTGAATAATCTTGAAATTTCGTCAAATTTACGAAAATTATGAAAGGTCTTGAAATTTCCACAAAAATACGAAAAATGTAAAATATCTTGAAATTTCGACGAAAAGATAAAAAATGATGAAAAAAATCGACAAGTCCTTATAAGGTTATTGGTTTATTCGACCACCGGAATTTGGGCAAGTCCGAATAAGGTTTATTGGTTTATTCGACAACTGGAATTTTTACAAGTCCCAAAAAGGTTATTGGTTTATTAGGTTATTATTGAATAACCTTAAACGAGCGGTAAAAATGAAACACCGATTTACATGCTTATTTTTGGCTAAAAAACAGTTTCCACTTGGTCCCGTCTCGATTCCGTGCTTTCCCTCGATTTTCACCGATTCCATATATATAAACCCAAAAAAAACCAAAAAAATCGATTTCTACCGATTTTGGACAAGGAATTCGTTGGGTTGGGTTGGGTTGGGTTATTAGGTTAGTTGGACTGTTGGGTTATAAAAAGTGAAATTTGAGTTTTTAACGCTGGTCACGGAACACTAGCTGGCGATGCTTGAAAAGGTTTAGTTCTTCAATGGACAAAAATGGGCAAATTTATTTTAAACTTAATGAATGTGTGTATCTTCTGATTCTAATTTGCATCTTCTCGGTCTGATTGACAATCTTCGAGGTTAGATTCAGTTGATCCAATTCTTCCGGGTCCATTCAAAGGATACTTTTCGACGTTGTGCCGAGGCATGGAAAATTGAGGTAATAGGACTTTGGAGTAAAAAAAAGAAAATAGTAGTCGTTCTGGATAATGTTAACCTTTCGTTTATTGTGTCCTTCGGTCCAAATACATTTAGTTTACAAACATATCACAACACTATATACGATGTCATAGTGAAGATATCCAGTTGGGTCGGCCTGGTCTGGTTCGGTTCCGATTGGACTGGTAGACTTATTTAGAGATGACCTACTCATTTTCAACGATGATCACAAGATATTCAGCAAGGAAGCTGAACAATCCTGAAATTTCAAAAAATTAACGTATGAGATGAGTGGTTTCAAATTACGATGAAATTATCAAAAATGATGAAAAAAGTAAAAAATATGAAAAATCTTGAAATTTCGTCAAAATTACGAAAAATGTGAAAAATCTTGAAATTTCGACAAAAAGATGAAAAATCATGAAAAAGTGAAAAATTTGAAAAATCTGGATATTTCGACAAAAAGATGAAAAATGATGAAAAAAGTAAAAAATTTGAAAAATCTAGAAATTTCGACAAAATGTTGAAAAATGATGAAAAAAGTAAAAAATTTGAAAAATCTAGAAATTTCGACAAAATGTTGAAAAATGATGAAAAAAGTGAAAAATTTGAAAAATCTCGATATTTCGACAAAACGATGAAAAATGATGAAAAAAGTGAAAAATGATGGGAAAAGTGAAAAATGTTAAAAATCTTGAATTTTCGAGAAAATCATGAAAAATGATGAAAAAAGTGAAAAATGTGAAAAATCTTGAAATTTCGACAAAACGATGAAAAATGATGAAAAATTTGAAAAATCTGGATATTTCGACAAAAAGATGAAAAATGATGAAAAAAGTAAAAAATTTGAAAAATCTAGAAATTTCGATAAAACGATGAAAAATGATGAAAAAAGTGAAAAATCTTGAAATTTCGACGAAATGATGAAAAAATGTGAAAAATCTAGAAATTTCGACAAAATGTTGAAAAATGATGAAAAAAGTGAAAAATTTGAAAAATCTCGATATTTCGACGAAATAATGAAAAAAGTAAAAAATGTGAAAAATTTGAAAAATCTGGATATTTCGACAAAAAGATGAAAAATGATGAAAAAAGTAAAAAATTTGAAAAATCTAGAAATTTCGACAAAATGTTGAAAAATGATGAAAAAAGTGAAAAATGTGAAAAATCTTGAAATTTCGACGAAATGATGAAAAAAAGTGAAAAATCTTGAAATTTCGACAAAATGATGAAAAATGATGAAAAAAGTGAAAAATGTGAAAAATCTTGAAATTTCGACGAAATGATGAAAAAAAGTGAAAAATCTTGAAATTTCGACAAAATGATGAAAAATGATGAAAAAAGTGAAAAATGATGGGAAAAGTGAAAAATGTTAAAAATCTTGAAATTTCGACAAAATCATGAAAAATGATGAAAAAAGTGAAAAATGTGAAAAATCTGGATATTTCGACAAAAAGATGAAAAATGATGAAAAAAGTGAAAAATCTTGAAATTTCGATAAAATGATGAAAAATGATGAAAAAAGTGAAAAATGATGGGAAAAGTGAAAAATGTTAAAAATCTTGAAATTTCGACAAAATCATGAAAAATGATGAAAAAAGTGAAAAATGTGAAAAATCTGGATATTTCGACAAAAAGATGAAAAATGATGAAAAAAGTGAAAAATCTTGAAATTTCGATAAAAAGATGAAAAATGATGAAGAAAGTGAAAAATGTTAAAAATCTTGAAATTTCGACAAAACGATGAAAAAACTAAAAAAGTGAAAAATCTTGAAATTTCGATAAAAAGATGAAAAATGATGGAAAATGTTAAAAATCTTGAAATTTCGACGAAATAATGAAAATGATGAAGAAAGTGAAAAATGTTAAAAATCTTGAAATTTCGACAAAACGATGAAATATGTGACAAATCTTGAAATTTCGACAAAACGATGAAAAACGATGAAAAATGTGAAAAATCTTGAAATTTCGAGAAAATCATGAAAAATGATGAAAAAAGTGAAAAATGATGGGAAAAGTGAAATATGTTAAAAATCTTGAATTTTCGAGAAAATCATGAAAAATGATGAAAAAAAGTGAAAAATGTGAAAAATCTTGAAATTTCGACGAAATGATGAAAAAAGTAAAAAATTTGAAAAAACTAGAAATTTCGACAAAATGTTGAAAAATGATGAAAAAAGTGAAAAATGTGAAAAATCTTGAAATTTCGACGAAATGATGAAAAAAAGTGAAAGATGTGAAAGATGTGAGAAATCTTGAAATTTCGACAAAATGATGAAAAATGATGAAAAAAGTGAAAAATGTGAAAAATCTTGAAATTTCGATAAAAAGATGAAAAATGATGAAGAAAGTGAAAAATGTTAAAAATCTTGAAATTTCGACAAAACGATGAAAAATGATGGAAAATGTTAAAAATCTTGAAATTTCGACGAAATAATGAAAATGATGAAAAAAATGAAAAATGTTAAAAATCTTGAAATTTCGACAAAACGATGAAATATGTGACAAATCTTGAAATTTCGACAAAACGATGAAAAACGATGAAAAATGTGAAAAATGATGGGAAAAGTGAAATATGTTAAAAATCTTGAATTTTCGAGAAAATCATGAAAAATGATGAAAAAAAGTGAAAAATGTGACAAATCTTGAAATTTCGACAAAACGATGAAATATGTGACAAATCTTGAAATTTCGACGAAATGATGAAAAAATGTGAAAAATCTTGAAATTTCGACAAAATGATGAAAAATGATGAAAAATGTTAAAAATCTTGAAATTTCGACAAAATCATGAAAAATAATGAAAAAAGTGAAAAATGTGAAAAATCTTGAAATTTCGACGAAATGATGAAAAAATGTGAAAAATCTTGAAATTTCGACGAAATAATGAAAATGATGAAGAAAGTGAAAAATGTTAAAAATCTTGAAATTTCGACAAAACGATGAAAAAACTAAAAAAGTGAAAAATCTTGAAATTTCGACGAAATGATGAAAAAATGATGAAAAATCTTGAAATTTTGACGAAATAATGAAAAAAGTGAAAAATGTGAAAAATCTTGAAATTTCGAGAAAAAGATGAAAAATGATGGAAAATGTTAAAAATCTTGAAATTTCGACAAAACGATGAAATATGTGACAAATCTTGAAATTTCGACAAAATCATGAAAAATGATGAAAAAAGTGAAAAATGATGGGAAAAGTGAAAAATGTTAAAAATCTTGAAATTTCGACAAAATCATGAAAAATAATGAAAAAAGTGAAAAATGTGAAAAATCTTGAAATTTCGAGAAAAAGATGAAAAATGATGGAAAATGTTAAAAATCTTGAAATTTCGACAAAACGATGAAATATGTGACAAATCTTGAAATTTCGACAAAACGATGAAAAACGATGAAAAATGTGAAAAATCTTGAAATTTCGACAAAATCATGAAAAATAATGAAAAAAGTGAAAAATGTGAAAAATCTTGAAATTTCGAGAAAAAGATGAAAAATGATGGAAAATGTGACAAATCTTGAAATTTCGACAAAAAGATAAAAAATGTGAAAAATCTTGAAATTTCGACGAAATGATGAAAAATGTGAAAAATCTTGAAATTTCGACGAAATGATGAAAATGATGAAAAAAAGTGAAAAATGTGAAAAATCTTGAAATTTCGATAAAAAGATGAAAAATGATGGAAAATGTTAAAAATCTTGAAATTTCGACAAAACGATGAAATATGTGACAAATCTTGAAATTTCGACAAAACGATGAAAAACGATGAAAAATGTGAAAAATCTTGAAATTTCGAGAAAATCATGAAAAATGATGAAAAAAGTGAAAAATGTTAAAAATCTTGAATTTTCGAGAAAATCATGAAAAATGATGAAAAAAAGTGAAAAATGTGACAAATCTTGAAATTTCGACAAAACGATGAAATATGTGACAAATCTTGAAATTTCGACGAAATGATGAAAAAATGTGAAAAATCTTGAAATTTCGACGAAATGATGAAAAAAAGTGAAAGATGTGAAAGATGTGAGAAATCTTGAAATTTCGACGAAATAATGAAAACGATGAAAAATGTGAAAAATCTTGAAATTTCGAGAAAATCATGAAAAATGATGAAAAAAGTGAAAAATGATGGGAAAAGTGAAAAATGTTAAAAATCTTGAAATTTCGACAAAATCATGAAAAATGATGAAAAAAGTGAAAAATGTGAAAAATCTGGATATTTCGACAAAAAGATGAAAAATGATGAAAAAAGTGAAAAATGTGAAAAATCTTGAAATTTCGACGAAATGATGAAAAAAAGTGAAAGATGTGAAAAATGTGAAAAATCTTGAAATTTCGACGAAATGATGAAAAAAAGTGAAAGATGTGAAAGATGTGAGAAATCTTGAAATTTCGACAAAACGATGAAAAACGATGAAAAATGTGAAAAATCTTGAAATTTCGAGAAAATCATGAAAAATGATGAAAAAAGTGAAAAATGATGGGAAAAGTGAAAAATGTTAAAAATCTTGAAATTTCGACAAAATCATGAAAAATGATGAAAAAAGTGAAAAATGTGAAAAATCTGGATATTTCGACGAAATGATGAAAAAAAGTGAAAGATGTGAAAGATGTGAGAAATCTTGAAATTTCGACGAAATAATGAAAACGATGAAAAATGTGAAAAATGTTAAAAATCTTGAAATTTCGACAAAACGATGAAATATGTGACAAATCTTGAAATTTCGACAAAACGATGAAAAACGATGAAAAATGTGAAAAATCTTGAAATTTCGAGAAAATCATGAAAAATGATGAAAAAAGTGAAAAATGATGGGAAAAGTGAAATATGTTAAAAATCTTGAATTTTCGAGAAAATCATGAAAAATGATGAAAAAAAGTGAAAAATGTGAAAAATCTTGAAATTTCGACAAAACGATGAAATATGTGACAAATCTTGAAATTTCGACAAAACGATGAAAAACGATGAAAAATGTGAAAAATCTTGAAATTTCGAGAAAATCATGAAAAATGATGAAAAAAGTGAAAAATGATGGGAAAAGTGAAATATGTTAAAAATCTTGAATTTTCGAGAAAATCATGAAAAATGATGAAAAAAAGTGAGAAATGTGAGAAATCTTGAAATTTCGACGAAATGATGAAAAAAGTAAAAAATTTGAAAAAACTAGAAATTTCGACAAAATGTTGAAAAATGATGAAAAAAGTGAAAAATGTGAAAAATCTTGAAATTTCGACGAAATGATGAAAAAAAGTGAAAGATGTGAAAGATGTGAGAAATCTTGAAATTTCGACAAAAGATGAAAAATGATGAAAAAAGTGAAAAATGTGAAAAATCTTGAAATTTCGATAAAAAGATGAAATATGTGACAAATCTTGAAATTTCGACAAAACGATGAAAAACGATGAAAAATGTGAAAAATCTTGAAATTTCGAGAAAATCATGAAAAATGATGAAAAAAGTGAAAAATGATGGGAAAAGTGAAATATGTTAAAAATCTTGAATTTTCGAGAAAATCATGAAAAATGATGAAAAAAAGTGAAAAATGTGAAAAATCTTGAAATTTCGACGAAATGATGAAAAAAGTAAAAAATTTGAAAAAACTAGAAATTTCGACAAAATGTTGAAAAATGATGAAAAAAGTGAAAAATGTGAAAAATCTTGAAATTTCGACGAAATGATGAAAAAAAGTGAAAGATGTGAAAGATGTGAGAAATCTTGAAATTTCGACAAAATGATGAAAAATGATGAAAAAAGTGAAAAATGTGAAAAATCTTGAAATTTCGAGAAAATCATGAAAAATGATGAATAAAGTGAAAAATGATGGGAAAAGTGAAAAATGTTAAAAATCTTGAAATTTCGACAAAATCATGAAAAATGATGAAAAAAGTGAAAAATGTGAAAAATCTGGATATTTCGACAAAAAGATGAAAAATGATGAAAAAAGTGAAAAATGTGAAAAATCTTGAAATTTCGACGAAATGATGAAAAAAAGTGAAAGATGTGAAAGATGTGAGAAATCTTGAAATTTCGACGAAATAATGAAAATGATGAAAAAAGTGAAAAATGTGAAAAATCTTGAAATTTCGACAAAACGATGAAAAATGATGAAAAAAGTGAAAAATGATGGGAAAAGTGAAAAATGTTAAAAATCTTGGAATTTCGACAAAATCATGAAAAATGATGAAAAAAGTGAAAAATGTGAAAAATCTTGAAATTTCGACAAAACGATGAACAATGATGAAAAAAAGTGAAAAATGTGAGAAATCTTGAAATTTCGACGAAATGATGAAAAATGTGAAAAATCTTGAAATTTCGAGAAAATCATGAAAAATGATGAAAAAAGTGAAAAATGATGGGAAAAGTGAAATATGTTAAAAATCTTGAATTTTCGAGAAAATCATGAAAAATGATGAAAAAAAGTGAAAAATGTGAAAAATCTTGAAATTTCGACAAAACGATGAAATATGTGACAAATCTTGAAATTTCGACAAAACGATGAAAAACGATGAAAAATGTGAAAAATCTTGAAATTTCGAGAAAATCATGAAAAATGATGAAAAAAGTGAAAAATGATGGGAAAAGTGAAATATGTTAAAAATCTTGAATTTTCGAGAAAATCATGAAAAATGATGAAAAAAAGTGAGAAATGTGAGAAATCTTGAAATTTCGACGAAATGATGAAAAAAGTAAAAAATTTGAAAAAACTAGAAATTTCGACAAAATGTTGAAAAATGATGAAAAAAGTGAAAAATGTGAAAAATCTTGAAATTTCGACGAAATGATGAAAAAAAGTGAAAGATGTGAAAGATGTGAGAAATCTTGAAATTTCGACAAAAGATGAAAAATGATGAAAAAAGTGAAAAATGTGAAAAATCTTGAAATTTCGATAAAAAGATGAAATATGTGACAAATCTTGAAATTTCGACAAAACGATGAAAAACGATGAAAAATGTGAAAAATCTTGAAATTTCGAGAAAATCATGAAAAATGATGAAAAAAGTGAAAAATGATGGGAAAAGTGAAATATGTTAAAAATCTTGAATTTTCGAGAAAATCATGAAAAATGATGAAAAAAAGTGAAAAATGTGAAAAATCTTGAAATTTCGACGAAATGATGAAAAAAGTAAAAAATTTGAAAAAACTAGAAATTTCGACAAAATGTTGAAAAATGATGAAAAAAGTGAAAAATGTGAAAAATCTTGAAATTTCGACGAAATGATGAAAAAAAGTGAAAGATGTGAAAGATGTGAGAAATCTTGAAATTTCGACAAAATGATGAAAAATGATGAAAAAAGTGAAAAATGTGAAAAATCTTGAAATTTCGAGAAAATCATGAAAAATGATGAATAAAGTGAAAAATGATGGGAAAAGTGAAAAATGTTAAAAATCTTGAAATTTCGACAAAATCATGAAAAATGATGAAAAAAGTGAAAAATGTGAAAAATCTGGATATTTCGACAAAAAGATGAAAAATGATGAAAAAAGTGAAAAATGTGAAAAATCTTGAAATTTCGACGAAATGATGAAAAAAAGTGAAAGATGTGAAAGATGTGAGAAATCTTGAAATTTCGACGAAATAATGAAAATGATGAAAAAAGTGAAAAATGTGAAAAATCTTGAAATTTCGACAAAACGATGAAAAATGATGAAAAAAGTGAAAAATGATGGGAAAAGTGAAAAATGTTAAAAATCTTGGAATTTCGACAAAATCATGAAAAATGATGAAAAAAGTGAAAAATGTGAAAAATCTTGAAATTTCGACAAAACGATGAACAATGATGAAAAAAAGTGAAAAATGTGAGAAATCTTGAAATTTCGACGAAATGATGAAAAATGTGAAAAATCTTGAAATTTCGACGAAATGATGAAAAATGTGAAAAATCTTGAAATTTCGACGAAATAATGAAAATGATGAAGAAAGTGAAAAATGTTAAAAATCTTGAAATTTCGACAAAACGATGAAAAAACTAAAAAAGTGAAAAATCTTGAAATTTCGACGAAATGATGAAAAAATGTGAAAAATCTTGAAATTTCGATAAAAAGATGAAAAATGATGAAAAAAGTGAAAAATGATGAAAAATGTGAAAAAAGTGAAAAATATTGTAATTTCGACAAAACGATGAAAAATGTGAAAAATATTGTAATTTCGACAAAATGATGAAAAATGTGAAAAATCTTGAAATTGCGATAAAACGATGAAAATTGATGAAAAAAGTGAAAAATCTTGAAATTTCGACGAAATGATGAAAAAATGTGAAAAATCTTGAAATTTCGATAAAAAGATGAAAAATGATGAAAAAAGTGAAAATTGTTAAAAATCTTGAAATTTCGACAAAATCATTTTGAGGCCTGCAATGGCTCGGTCGGTAGGGCGACGGACTCGCACCCGGTAGGCCCGGGTTCGATTCCCAGTTCCTGCTGATTGATACAAGCACCACTGAAAAAAGTTCCATGTGCTTTGTTCTCAAACACATTGCAAGCCTCCGTCGCTGATTAGCACTGATGAAGCATAAATAGAGCGACGTTAAATAAAAAAAAAAAAAAAAAAAAAAAAAAAAAAAATCATGAAAAATGATGAAAAATCTTGAAATTTCGACGAAATGATGAAAAATGTGAAAAATCTTGAAATTTCGACGAAATAATGAAAATGATGAAAAATGAGAAAAAAGTTAACAATCTTGAAATTTCAACAAAAAGATGAAAAATGTTGAAAAATCATGCAATTTCGAACTTACTAATATTCATTACACAAGGTAGATGCGTAAGAGTAGTTAATTTCGATAAAGAAAAAACTCATTGACATTTTCACTGAAAGTGTAAGAAATTCATCTCACCCGTCACAACAAACAACAATTATGTATAAAAAAAGAGTCAACGATCGTTCACCTACAAATTTATATAACAAAACAATAAACATTCATTCCTTATCGAACAACTGACACACTACCGCGGATTAAGTTTACACCACAATGCACTGGCAGTTAGTAAATGCATCAGCACCCCTGTACCAACGATCAACACCAAATTATTCACGACATTCACATTAACAATTTCCATCTCTTTCAGAAACATCGTTGGTTTGATGTAATGACAATAGTTTAATTCGTCGGGTGGTGATTGCCCTGATGCGCTACTGCAGACATTCATTCAGTAGAAAGTTGTGCACTTGCCTTCGCGCGTAGCCAGCAGATACACGTGGAAACAGCAGTATGTTGGTTCCAATGATTACACAATAAAAACGAACGGGTATACAGCTAATTTACCAGGGCAACGGCGCATGCGGAAACCAAACGCAATGGTGTCTCCGCGCAGGAAATTCAGGTTGTTGTTGTTCGATCTACGTGCTTCTGCTGTGTGTGCAAGCACCGTTAATGACGACTGGATATTACGCCAAGCCCGCGGAGAATGTATAAATATATGATTTGTAAGGATGTTTATCTATAATCCGTCCTTAATTTTTGGAAGCTTCGGAAAATGCAACCGGAAAACGGGTGGTCCTTGGAGTCAGAGGTGCGGTTGAGCTTCGAGATCTTTCAGAAGTCGTGACCGCCGTCGGAACAGAGAGGAGGTCGTGTGCTATTGAATAAGGGACGAACCCGCTTAGCTATACTCTATCTAAAATCTTGGGAATTTGCAAGTGGAGAACAGGAGTTCCGTGATGCCACATGAAGTACTGATGAGCTTCGCGATTTCTCAAAAGTCGTTGCGTTTGGGCTTATGTCGGGTAGTGAGTGAGACCCAGCTTCGACCGCCATAAGAACAGAGAGATCGTCTGCTATCGAAGGAAACCTCCCGCTCAGCTGTACTCCTTGCGGATGATTAATAAAATGTGAGATAAAGCAAGCGGAGAGCGAGTATTTATACGATTTTTGTATGATTGTAAAATAATTTTCAGTATTTTATTTTTCCGAACCTTTAACTTATCGAACTTTACGTGTATTTATTTTCCACTAATTACTGTTCCGAAATAAAATAAAGAGATATCTTTGTATGTACAAGTTATGAGCGGCTAATTTGCTATGTATAATTAATCTTCTTACCGCTAAAATAAAGATCGTTCTTCAATAAACTTATAAAAACATCTTTATTATATATCTAAACGCTTACATTTTTCTAATTAACAATATTATCTCACGTGTCGATTTAATTTTAGACATTTAATCAATATATTTTCTTATAATTGTTAATATTGATGTGTATGTGCATGTTAAATACTTGACGTTTGCAGTAAAAAAAATGTAATTTTGGTCACGGTAAATACCGATTCTCTGTTCAAACAGCTTTATGATGAAAAGTAGAAACAGTCTATCTCAATGGTAGCTATAACTATAACCAGCTATAACTAGTTGTGAAACATACATCATTTCACAAATCACAAATTATTGATACAGTATTACTGTATAATAGTTACAATACGCGAAAGATTTTATATATAATTCTTAATAAAGTTCGTATCTAAAATTCAATATATAATTTTACAAAATATCTTTAATCTTTCTATATATAAATTATTTTTGGTTTTTTCTTATCGTCATAACTTAATGAAAAATATTTTTTGTCAACTTACGCTAATTTTAATAATCGCTATACAAATTTTATTTATGTATTGTTTTTATAAGATAAAAAAAAGATTTTAATTTCGCTATTTCAATATTGCGAATGACAACGGTGGAAGCGCTCTCTCTCTCTCTCTCTCTCTCTACAAGAATTAGAAATGAAATGTTTTCAATTCAAATCTTTACGTCATCTCGTTCGCACATTGCTTTCTTTCCCTTTCTACCTTCTGTCTTGTTTTATTAAAAGCCTCGGTTTTGGTAAAGTCAACGGTTTTATACACTGTTGCCGATAATGATGCTTGAGAAGACTGTGCTGAGGTCGCGTTATCTCCATTTTCCGATTTTTCCAAATCTAGATCCAAGTATTGCAAATGCAATAATCCATGAGCTGATGCTGGTATAAAAGCCTCGTTATCTTGATAAAAGTTTATCTACAAAACGAATAAACATTTATAAAAAATACTTTTATAAGAATACTCTAGTATACGTACCTTATCTTCTTTGTGTTTAAATGGATTATTATCATCATCTGACACAGATGCATGACGACCTTTCTTTACTTTTGACACGAAAGTAGGACTAGAAATCGATTTTATTGTTTCTTCTCCTAGAGGCAAAGAAAGTAGCAGCAGATCTGAAGCAAATGAGATTATAAATGTTCGTACAATCCAATATTAATGTTAAAACTGGTTGTTCGTTTTCGTTACCATCGACATTCGACTTTGTCACCGGCGGTTTAAGTTTCCGATTTATACTCGGTGGCTCGAATGGTGTCGATTCAACGGCATTCGTTTCTTTATGAGATGTGAAAGGTGACAGTTCGATACTTATGTTCGAGTTATTCGTTTTTCTTCCTGGCTTCAATTCCCTGAATACCAAAGGTGGAGCTGGTCCATTAATTTTAGGTTCTGCATTAGCATTTTCCTCGTTGGAAAGACTTAACGAATGGGAGTATGTTGTTGATACTGCATAATCCAGATGATTATTTTTGGTATCAAAATCGTATCGAAAAACGTGATCGTCCGTGTTAGCATCTTGTGGTGGGGACGTTTGAAGTCTAGACGATTTGGTAACTGGAGCTTGTGTAGTTTTTACTTGATTTTTTGGCACACCTTCCGATGAAAAACATTTTGGCATTGAATATTGGGTATGTAAACTCGATTTTAGAAAAAAGTCATAAAGTCGTCAACCTGTATTCTGCTGTTCTATACTTTGTTGATGGGGTGTTGATGGGGTTGTTGGTTTTGAGCTTTCGATTGCTCCGTCCAAATTTAAATAATTATGAGCCGAATTTTCTGGAGCGATTAAAGGCGGTTTTGGAGGCCTTGGTGCAATTAGAACGTCATCGGCAGCAGGTGGTTTGTGGGAATCAACAATTCTCAACTTTCCAAATCTTTTTTTCACGCTCCAAGATTCTAATCCTGCATTGCAAGGTCTAAATTCAAGTTTTAAATCGTCTGTATAACAAGGAATCAATAATTTGCACGTGAATAATGGATTGCGATAGAAAAGTACGTAAAAGTTAAATTTATGTTACCTGTAAAAGGAAAAGTGTCCCAATTGACGTTTGGCAATGAAGAGAGACTTTCTTCGTCAGTAATAATGCTCTCGGCATAGGTATTTGGAGATCTTGGTGGAGTTGGCACTAGTTTTCTAACAATATTATAAACGTTGATGGTCTGTTCTGTCGTGGAACTTAAATTTGCATCGTGAAGACATGGGCCAGATATACATTCACTGATTGAAATGTATGGACCCGATATACTATTAGGTGAAACAGGAGGAGATTCTTGAGAATCATAGAACACTGGAATACCAAACAACTTGAAATAAACAACTAGTACCCTCCCTGGTATAACGGTTGACGATTTAAAGAGGAAAAATTTACTTTGGCAATTTTGTTCCTCATACTGAGTATAGGCTTTCAAACCACAAACTTGGCAAATAGCATCCACCCACTTATTCACGTCAGTTTCACTCTTTGCTACGAGATAGTAAACCCTTTTTGGAGTTTTCACATTGAACATATACTGATATCTTTCTTTTCGATTGACTAAACTCAAGCCTGCATCGACCTACGAACAAGAGAAGCGGATAAAATACTCTTTTGCGTCGAACGACAAAGCAATTGATTAGGTCGTAGACTCGATTAATATATGTACTTGTTCGCATTGATCGAGGTCGATCCTGCCCTTAAGTTTTCTGCACCTTTTGTCTTCGTAGTATTCTAAAAAGTACTGGCCAGGCAACTCCCCGCTGTGTCGAAGAGTAAACCATCTTTGCCTCCATCTCTGCAAAAGAATTTGTGATGCATATAAAAAATAATTGTGACTAATAACAGTACTTCATAAGTAATTATTAAACCAAGGCAACGAATCTGAGGATAGTTACTCGTAATATATTTTGTGCACGAGCCTGACTGAAACGATAACAAATGAAAAGTGACGCACAAGAGTCGACATTGATAAAAATGATAAATAGCTAGTGCGAGACAGCAAATGTACAATTCAAAAGCTCTAATTTACGTTAGTTAAGAAGAACATCGGTCTCGCGTGTCCCTAGAGTGTGGCTCGCAACAACACAAACAAACGCCCACACATCAGGTTGATGACGATCAACGACGACTCACTGCTTTCCATAGCTTGGTAGGTGGCGATTTGATGAGCCAGCCTTCGTGTACGACCTCCAGATTGTTAGTCGTCGTCGTGAGCACAGATTCCATCATCTCCTCCGATCGCAGCACTCATCTTCACCCCTACACCGCCATGGTTGAGTCAACTGCGTGGCTATCGAACTTACTCTGTCGTAGCACGGCACGCAGCAGAAAGAAAGACAGAGAGGAGCGAGCACGACAAATGAAAGCGAGGAAGCAGATCGGGAGATAAGAAATAAGCAGCAGAACATAGCGGCAACATCACGGGACGTTCTTTTTTTGATTCTTCGCAACAGTGTCACGGACCGCCTCCTCTGTTTTCTTGTTCTTATTCTTGAAATCTATAGCTCCGTCTTATTACTTAAAGGCTTTTCCACACTGAACAAATATTCGCGTGATGTTCTTATTCCGTGTGATTTTTTACCTCTCGGAACACTACTAGTATAGTTCACCATTGATCTCGCTATACATAATCAGTGGTTAAAGAAGTGCAGACAGCAAAAGGCGTAAAAACACGTCCGGCCTTTTTAACTACTTAAACCACACAGTATATACACAGCGTAGACGATGAACTGCCGAATGTACATACATACACGAATCAAGATCATCACGGTATATGTCACTATGTCAGGTTCGTCACGCACACTCTTGAGGTGAGGTATATATACATAGTAGCGAGGCTCGACGGTCGGTAACGCCTGCATCATACGCGCTTGATATTGCAGCTAACGCATACCACGTTATGCGGGTTTGTATATATTCAACGATCGAATTTCCTGCCGCTTGTGGACACGCCGACACTATTTAGAAAAGATAGGGGTGGACCAAGAGACCACCACAGGTCTTCCGTTTATATTTTTTATTTTTTTATTTTCGTATCCTTACTCCTCTAGTTTAAGCTCCGTAGACTTGACGTTAAAAGTGAAAGTTAATAAAAAATATATATTATCGTAAATAATTTTCTGTCTGTAAAATTAAATTAAATTGCAAGCGCTGGTTGAGCTATGAGATTATTTCCTGTCTCGGCTAAATCAATAATGAAAAAAAAATTTGCCTATGCCAATTAAATGCTATTAATTTTCTCTTTCGATTGGAATCATCCCTTTTCAATTGTCTGTAGAAACATTGTCAAAATGAATTTGTCAATATTTCTCATAATAATGTACATAGCCACAGATGCATAAGCGTGTTGTACGCTAGCGCCAACTGCAAATTGCAAATGGCGATATTGGCGATGTAAACAGAAGTTCAGTAATTTTCTAATTCATATTTTTCAGTGTATTTTATAATAAAAATCAGTGCAAAATCTTGTTTATGAGTATCGTAATAAATTATACAGCAGCTACAAACAATATAAAAAGGTATTTTTCGTAATTTGAAACACTGATTCGCACAGCTATCCAATAAAAATAGACTGAATCTTCGTTACTTTTGGCATGTGAAATATGGAAATATCTGAGTGAAATCAAATGGAGGAATCAATGGACTCATTGGCTACAAATTTGTATTTGATTGTTGACTTCTACAAGGATATGTTTGTTAATCATCTACCTCTAGAGCAAAATGAGTTTAGTGATAATTTTTACAATAAAGCTGATCTATAATTTCAATTTTATTTAATTTCTCGTTAACGACAAGGAGATAAAAATTTTTTTCAATGATAGCGTAAAAGAATATTGGAAGACCTATACGCTGATATATCTTTTTTTTATTAATTTTTACTTTTAGCGCCAAGTCAATGGAGCTTCCAGTTTGGGTAGAAAGGAAAAAGAAAAAGAGAAAAAAAAGAAGGGAAGGATGTGAATTGAAAGAAATAATGAATTAGGAAAATGGTAAATTGGAGAAATATAGCCATAACTGGCACATAAAAATATAAGAATTGATCAATAATGTTTATAATATATGAATTAAATATATAATTAAATTAATAATTGAATGATATAAATTAAATAAATAAAGAGCAAACTTTGAGAAAATTAGTTATAAAATTATATAGTTTACTATTAGGGTGTTGTAGTACAGAAACTGTTTTATAAGGAGGTGAAAAATTAGATTTCTTTGAGGCATTATTCAACAAAGTAGTTCTGAGTAGCGAATCTAAGATATATCTTCCACAGTGTCAAGATATCCAGGACAATATTCAGTATTACTTGAATTTTTTCTAACTAGACCATAACCTAAATTACAATGACCAGATCTTAGTCTATTAATTGTCCTAATATTAAATCTGGACAATCTAGAATTGTTATACCAGGAATCAGAGTCGTATGAATAATAATTGTTGAAAAGAGACAAACCTGTGTCAAGTATGAATTTTTGTAAATATTTTGTGACGTTAATAAATAAATCAGTAGAAGGGATAGGTAGCTCAGAAATATTAATATCTTCCCTGGCATCATTGATTAAATGATCTACATATTTGTTGCTTTCAATCCTTGTACGAGAAGGAGTCCATATAATTTTAATAGATAATTTTTTATGTTGAGCATTAGAAAGTAATTTTTTAATATTAAGAATAAGGTGATGAAGTATCTTTTGCGAGTGGATTAAAATTAAGAGCCCTAAGTTCACTTTTTGAATCTGTATAGATATTAATTGGAGAACTGTTAGTGTCTAAAAAAACTTTAATAGTTTCCGCTGTAAAGATAGAGCTGTGACTGCTAATTTTTTTTGCAATAATAAGTTTTTTTTCCCTATTATCTCTGAAACTAAAGCATATCCTACACAACCGTGTCAATCACCTTGGGACACATCTGTATAAAAATTGGAATTATAAATTAAATTTTTTTCAAAAAATTCTTTAAAATTTTAATTAATTCTCAATTTTATTAGGACTATGATTTTTTAATTATTTGGCAAGGTTCTAGATCAACAGTAGGGTAAAATAATATTTAGGTCCATTCATACCTATATTTTTCAGGTGTAACCGAATTAAAAATTATATTTCTTTTATTACAAAAGTTTAAGAAGGCTTTTAATAGAATAAATTTATTTCTCAAATTATAAGTGTTAAAGACGTAAACGGAATCTGATTTATCTGAATAAGAAAAATATTTCCAAATATATCTACTACCTAAATTAAAAGCCCTGATGTTTGAAGAAACAACACAACATTCTATGTGAATCACCCTAATAAGAGTAAAGACTTGATGACCTAGAGCAAACCTTAAGGCCTTATATTGAACTTGTTTAAAATGTAACTTTATTTTATCTTTAGAAAAATTATAAATGAAAGAAACATAGGTGATATCTTATATCTAATCATAGCTTTAAATTCTAAGATATTTAATATTGTTAACAACTTTGTTACATCTAGAAATAAAATATCCTGCATGGTAATTCGAAGAAAGTTTTTCATCGCAAATAAGGGCCAAGGTAACTAATTTTTTTTAGAAGTATAAATTTCCGTATCATAAATCTTAATTTTGTAATTTTAAATATTCTCAATTTTATTTTTTGTACGAAAAACGAGCAAAGTATTTTCTGGGGAAATAATTAAATTTCTAATTTTAAGATAAACTGATAATCAATCTAAACTATTTTAAATGTATTGTAATATATCTTCAAAATTATCACCCTAGCATATGATTACTTTTTCACTGGCAAATTGAAACGATTCGCAACGAGGGTCGACATATTTATGAGCATCTTTAACATAAACATTAAAGTTTAAGGGACTATCGGTACATCCTTGAGGCAAATTATAAATAACAAACTAAGACTTATAATAAGGACTAGATAAATTATAAGAAATAACATTCTTCCTGATAAAATGTTGTATAATTTTGGAGAAGAATGTTAGAGCTAATGCAATCAAATGCACCTGTATCATAACGACATATTTCTTTCCAGTGAAATTCAAATACATTTTTGAAGCTAGGATTGATAAACAGTTAGAACAAGATTTGTATTTCTAAAGTTATATTAAGATGGAGTAAGAATAAAATTAATTTCAATATAATAATGTAGTTTGAAATTAACTAAGTTTTCCATTGACTTTAATAAATGTGAAGCCATAGCAGTGAAAAACATTTTTTTGAATAAATTTCATTAATTAAATCCAAAAGTTTAATGATGAAAGATTGAGTTAAATCTTGAATTATCCCATTACTAATTTTATCTAACTTCGGAGAACTATTTTTTTAAAGAGAAACGATAGCGGATAATAATTCATTCGTGTTCTTTAAAAGGGACGTCTAAAAAAGTTTTATCAATATTAGAATAAATAGGATTATGAAATGTCTCTTCTAGTGAAGGTGGATAATTAATAAATGGAACTGGTTTACAAAATTAATTATCAACAAATTCTTTAAACAAATTAATACATATCCAGTTTTTTGTGTATTGTATTTGCATATTGTATTTATGATTAACAATACAATTTTTTAATTTTTTTATTATTTTCCAGATGTAAGAAATAGAGGTATGCTTAGATAGAGACTGAATGAATTTTTCAAATTAACAAATCTTTATTTTTCCGAGTTCTCTTTTAACAAAGGCTTAAATTTTTTTATAGTTTATACAATTTTCGTGAATTCGTCCCACCAAACGGATAAACTCTTGTAAATTTTACCTTTTGAATCATTTTCATTTTTTTTTACGGGTTTAGAATAGATTTGTGTTTAAAACTATCGATATTTAATTCATCAATTTCAAATCCTGCAATACATTTAAATTTTAACCAATCTATACCCTTAAGGTTTAATTTATGAAAAAGATTAATAAAGTTTTAAATATTACAATTTGTGTAAATTTTAATGATAATTGGAAAATAATCGCTACCTATAGTATCCTGATATAAAGTATATATATATTCTATATAAAGTATAAACCAGCTGAAAATTAATAATAAGCCCCAATTAACAATTATTGTGTTGGTTCTCAATTGGCTCAACAGTGACTCATAGGGGTAGATTGAAGGCGACCCAACGTACGATAAATTTTTTGAATGAAACTTTTACAATTATATATATTGAATGGTATATGCGTACGGCATTAAGGGTTGTGCTGTTGTAAGGGATGTAATTGGTAATGCATGACTTTAACATTGCGCTAAAGTCATTTATGAAGAAATAAACCTTGATTTCAATTTTTCATATTTTGCCTCGCCGTGAATGTTCCGAAATTGAATAGTTAGGATCAGTTGGTCTGTGATCTTGTTTGCAATTCTTCGAGATTGTGGGTTTATCGATGTTAGGACAATGAATAACTAAATAATGGCCAACTGCACCACAATGTTCACAAATTATTTCTGATTTACAAGTTGATTTCAAGTGTCTAAATCTAAAACTCTTCAAATACTGTTTAGGTTTCTCTTTAAAGTCTTCAGTTTTCTATTTAATACGATTCATAGCAAGTTTCTTAAAAGTGTGTCTTATATCGACGGTGAGTAATATGGTAGTAGATTTAACATATATAGTTTTCTTATCAATAGTAATCTTCCTATTCAAACACCTAGCTGATAAAATTTTGACATTTCTCCCATAGCTGACAAAACAGAGCTTGATTGTTAATCCAACCTAAATTCACAATCTTCTTCATATTAATATCAGTTAGAATTCTTGTAATAATAATCTTTTTAGAATATAAATGAAAAGAGAAATAAGATTTCAAGCCTTTGTCGGTAAAAATAAAGGAATCTAGTAATTTATTAACAATTTCTTTGGTTTCCGTTACTATGGCAAACTTGAAATTATTCACAGCGTAAAGTTTAGAGATTCTGTTATGAAAAGTTGGTCTCGTTAATCTACCTATGGTAAAAGGAATTAAATATTTTTCTTGTTTCTTGATGAGAAACATTTATGATAGAAGGTGGCATGTGTGATCTGTCAAAATGTTTGAATCTAATGTCATTTTTAGGGAACACATCTGTGATATTGCTTAATTGTGTATTATCTTCGTCGACATGGACATAACCTCACCATCCTTTTGTGTTTTATCTAAATTATTAGACATTTTCCGTCCCCCTGATATTGTCTATAATCTTAGAAATGGCAACTTGTTCCTTAGAATTGAGCTGATCTCTATTAATTACCTCAGTCTTGCCCTCGATAATTCGTCTTGTTAAAATACCCTTTGGTTTCTAATTATCCTTTGGATCACTGTTACTTTTAGATGAACTAGATCATAAGAAATTTTGATTAGTAATTCTATTGCAATCATAGCAGTTCCTTAACATATCTGTCATACAGATAGAGATGACAGATCACAACACGAGAGCCCCCCCCCTCAATCAATCAATCAAATAATAAATGATACAGAAAAAAGTAAAGCAAAGACACAGAAAAAGAGTAGAACAGAATAGAGAGACGAAAACTCAATTGGGAATACTACTACTTTTTACTTTACTAAGCAATAAAATAATTCTTTAACAATATCAAATTTGCAGAGCTGATATTTTTTTTCTGATTTGACCGACCGACTTGAAACAAACGAATCCTTTTCTGTTCTTTTCTCTTTTGTTTCGCACTCGCTCGACACTCGAGGAACATTCACAGAGACTTTTTTATCGCCTATGATTCTATACGAATAAAGTCTCATGGGATTTTCTTTAAAATAATAGTGCTAAATAAAGGCGTCGTCCTCCAAATCAACGTACACGTCGAAGTTTAGTCAATTTTCATTGAACCGCTCGTAAAAAGCAAATCGTATCGTGACGCCATCGGATCTTGAAAAATGTCTAGTTTACAAATTACGCTAGTTACGCATTCTAGTCTGTCGTAACCTTATACAGAACTTCATTTACACTCGTATGTGGTGTGTTACACGCGTATGTATATACGTCTTGATCAGGCGCAAATGACGCTGAGAATCGAAAGTAAATTCCACCGCAGCCAACGTCTTACGTATAGTGTTATGATCAGATATAAATTAACTACTGTTGTTTAAAAAGTGTAATCCTTGTGTTTGTTTCTATGTGCAGCATTTAACTATTTTCGAGAGACATAGAAAGAGAAAAAACTTTCTCTATTTACGTTTATTGCATACACTAATTGCGAACATGGTCCGAGTGATCACACAGGAAACTTACGACGAAGTCGTTCGCGAAAATATTGAGGAGTTCTCCATGGCGCCCGAGGAAGCCATCAAAGATGCCATCAAGCAATTCAATGCTCAGGTCAGCGTACAACCATTTTCACACAGCTATCTCAACTCCAACATCATTATCCTTTTTTCGTTTCTCCAACAGCGCTGCTTTGTTTCAGGGTGTCGATTTGTCAAATATCATCAAAGATCTGTCACTAAACAACACAACGGATGATATTATCAGTTTTATAAAAAAACTTTCGGAGTGTGCAAAAACTGCTGAACACCAGCATGCCTTACCATTACTGAATAAATTAAAAGTAGAGCTAGACAAAGACATGGCCAGACGAGTTTTTGCTGGAAAAAATAGAGCTTATGAGACCCTACTCGAGGTAATTAATAGTTGCAAGGACACATCCTACATACTCCGTCCAGCTTTGAAAACTATTACATCCTTGATGACTGGAAATCCTGATTTGCTGGATGAGGATGGCGTTAATCTTCAAAAGAGGTTTTTTTATTATTTGTGACTTCGTTATCTTCTGTCTGTGTCCAACGATCAATAATCATAATTTACTTTTTAGCCTACTGGACACTAATCACAATGATCCCCAGACTTTGCAGTTAGTATTAAAGTGGATAAGGGAGTGCTGCATCAAGCATGAAGTGAATAGGCAAAAAATCTTTAGTGCTGGTATTTTGAACAATTTAAAATCAATCCTCAGTGAAAAAGATGCAAAAGTTTCTGTAGTAAAGGAAGTCTGTGTGGTTTTACGAGCTTTAACATTAGATGACGATGTGAGACACGAGTATGGGAAAGCTCATGAACATGCTGCCACTATTGCCAGGGAAACACTCCATACGATAACAGAGCTACTTTCTAGTAAGCTATTGTTACAACTTTATCGTTGAACATTATTTAATTGCCATGTTCAGTCGCTAATTTTTAATTTTAGCTTACAAGACTGATAAAGTTATAGTTGGAGAAATAATGCTAACAGCAGCATCCTTAATTGTTAGAAATGAATTTTGCCAAGAGTTTGAAGATGCTGGGGGACTGCAGTTCATTTTAGACGTTTTTACGAATTACCCAGAAGAAGAGAAGATCAACTGGCAAGCATTAAAATTGATTAAAAATCTAGCTGGGAACGATGATGTTAAAGCCCACATTGTCACATCTGGAATAGCACCATTAATTATTTATGTTATAAGCAGGTTGAAGGTACATATTTAACGTAACCCTTTTATAACATTGGATATTTACGCGTTTAACCAAAACCTGTTCACTTTGACAAATCAATTATTTAATATCGATACATTAACAGTCTAGTGAGATTCCTTAGATCAGTAACTTGACAAAAGATTACACTATCTAATTTGCTTTTAAAGAGCTGTTGCTTTATTTACAGACTTCAGAAGCTGTTGTAACTGCGGGATTATCGTGTATATCGGCGCTAACACTAAGGAGTTCTTCAAATGCTGGAGTCTTCTACGACTGCGGAGCAGTGTCCGTCATTATTGATGCTATTAAAACTTATCCCAACAGTTCAAACGTGATCCAACAAGCCGCTTGGGCGATTCGTAACATGTCCGTACGAAATCAACAAGAGTCAAAAGAGTTTGTCGCATTCGGCATCGAGGAACTACTCAATAATGCACTCAAGACTCACGGAACAAATTTGGAAAACGATATCAAAGCAGCTCTAAGAGATTTGGGTTTACAAGTTAATTTGAGAGAGCAATGGACAGGAAAAGGCCGTGCTTTAACGAATAAATAACGAAGTATTTGCTTGCAATATCTCAACGATAATGAATTACCATTGTTATAACTCTTGCGAAAATTCAAATAATTAAGTTCGTTGAGAATGAATGTTACTTTTAAATTATTTACTGACCGATTTTACAATCTGATTTTTTTTTTCTTTTTTTTTTTTTTTTTTCATAATAAATTATAGAAATAAATTTATTTGAATTAAATTAAATGTTTTCATTTGTATAGTTATTTTTATATTTGTCCTTAGCATTATAACTTCAAATAGCCAGGTACACCTGTGGTGACCAATGACAAAACGTGTAAAAATACCTCATTCTGTAAAAAGTTGATACCCAACGACGACAGCAACAGTGAAATTGATGATGCTTCAAGTTGATTTTTGCGCGAAAGGAACTTAACGGTATAAGCTTTCTCGGTCTAACTATGCATGTATATAAAAAGATCTTCGTTATTGTACATTTGATCAATGAATGGCCACTAGTCCTGATTCCAAAAGTTTCTGAAGCTTTGCTGCTATGTCAGGATTCTTCAGGTGGCTATAAAAAGAACGTTGAAAAAGCACCAGTATAAACGTATAAAATTGTTCAAATAAACGTCGGAATAAGTGTGTAAAAAATAAGATTGGCAATTAACTTACTCTTGTAACGCTTTAGGGTCATTTTGCATCTGTTCCAAGATCAGTCGCATCGCGGGATCTCTCAAAATGCTTTGCACCTCCGGATCAGCCATAGCTCGTTTCCGTACTTCCTCGGGGTTAGAACTAACGGCAACCGAGCACGATCTGTAACCTTCGAGGGCCTCGGCGTTCGTTGGATCCAAATCCAGGGCTTTCTGGTATGCAGACAGCGCTTTGCCCTGCTGCTGCATACCCTGAAGAATCTTTCCTTTCCTAATCCAACCTTTGATGAACTTTGGGTCTAATTCGACGCACTTTTCGCAGTCCTTTAAACCCAAATCGAATGCCGCTAACTTTGTGTAGCAAGCCGCTCTGTTGCTGTAGTATTTTGGATCATCTGGATTTCTCAAAATGGCCTCACTGTAGTGTTTAACTGCTGCTGCATAGTCGCCATCCTTGAACTTTTGGTTGCCCAATTCCTTTTCCTCCTCGGCTTTGACAGGATCAATGTATGCTTTCTTCTCTTCTTCTTTGATTTTTTTCTCGACTTCGGAAAGCAATGTTTTGATCTCTGGTGTTCTGTGCTCGGATAAGGATTTTTCATAGAAAATCTTGGCTTGTTTCCAATTGTTCATTTTTTTGTGGGAATTGCCGATTCGCGTAAAAGCTTTGGCAATCAATTTGAAGTCGGCCCTGTTTTCGCGTCCGATTTCAATGGCTTTTTCACACTGCTCTATGCATTTTTTATATTCTTTCTGCTCAAAATACACAGCAGCTCCATTCAAGAGATACGTTATATCAGTTGGATCTAGTTCGATGGCTTTACGGTAGTGCTTTAGAGCTTCTTCAAAGTTCTTTTTCTTGTAAGCAGTGTTTCCTAGATTTTTTTCTTCTATGGCTTGCCTCTTTTCTGGTGTCAAATTTTCTTCTTCCTTTGGCTTTGGTTTTGGTTCTTCTGCCTTTTTCGGAGATTTTTCCTCGTACTTGGGTGGGTCGACGTCCATCCCCTCATCCAAACCATCGCTCAGACCCAACAATACACTAAGTGTTGTGAGAACTCTTGGGTCCTGAAGTTTTGAACCTGCAAATTCAAAAGACAATTTAATTTGATTGGCTCAAAGATCATAGCAACAAATTAGAATGTAAGGAAAAAGTATCTCTTTTACCTAAAGCCTTGGGATTGAGCTGTAATTCCTGCAGAAGCTTCAAGTATTCGGGATCATTCAGCCAATCTTTGGTTCTTGAATCGTTTCTTAATTTGATAAAAATATCGGGACCACTAAAAGGATTTGGAAAAGCACGGGAGCCTCGCTGAGCTTTAACTTCTTCCAAACCTTTCTTCAGTTGTTCATTGGTAGGGTCCAACACGAGACCATTCTGGTAAGCTTCGATAGCATCTTCTGTCCTGCCCAGATAAGCCAGAGCGCTTCCTTTTCTAGAGTATCCTTTAGCCCAATCAGGTTTCAAGCTCACTGTTTTCTCAGCGTCTTCCAGAGCTTGAGAATATTTACCAGCTTTAGCGTAAGCTGCCGAGCGATTGCTGTATAGTACATGATTACTGCCATCCAATTCTATGGCTTGTGTGTAAAACTTAATTGCATCGTCAAATTTTTCTTCTTGCAAGGCTTTGTTTCCCTTACCCTTCAAAGCATTTACCTGACAAACACACAACATAAACATTTGAAATTAATTGAACAATGGTAATGACAAAAATGTATCCAAAAAAAATCATAGTACGATTGATAGAATAAAAATATATTGTTACTTGAGTCACGAAAAGTATCTTGTGACTGATTAAGTTTCCGGCTTCACGAGTAAATTCTATCGTTATAATTTGCAGTGATTGTGATAATATTTAAAAGTTGAACTGCCGAACAATGCAGAATTCATTGCTTCGTGCGTAACAAATAAACCTCCTAAATTGCAAACTACCCCATTCTTTTGGGCAACACAAATTATTTATGTAGCAACCACAAAGTGAGAAATAACAACGTGCTTTGATAAACCATCCTACGCTGCTGTTTCTTTCGGATAACGATTAAATTTTCTTACCTGATCCATAACTTGTGTGCAATTTCAAAATTTGCCACAAAAAACCAAAAAAAAAACAAGAATCTCGTGAAAAAATGCTCTGATTATTGACGGCGTTGACTCGTCGTATAATTTTTGGAAAGCTCGAGAAGCCACAAGAGAAGTTTACGCTGAAGGCTCTAAAATCGCAATGTGCACAAGCCGATTGCTCTGAAGTGAACTGATGTTCCTGAGCAGGCCGGGAATTCGTTGAACGCCAATGCGGTGACGTCACTCAATCGTTTCGAACGTTCTAGCAAAAGAGTCTTCGAGAAGTTTCACTAGCTATAGTTCTCTCTCTATATATATATATATATATATATATATCATCGCGTATCATATTAAGGTAATGCAGACTGCGCGAAAACAGAAAGCATGCAGAGATGAATTCAGGAGAGGGGTACGATTTATATTTGTAATATCTTCTGAATTTCGTCATGTACATGACAAAATTTCACAGGTGATATTAAGTTTGAACCATTTAACATATACTCCAGTCGTATACGTATATATGCACGTACATTATTGCGAAAATGAGATTTATTTTACCGCAATATATATGTAGCTTCGTTTAACGGCATACCTACGTTCTTTTCAGTTTAAAATCATCCTGACAATAAAGAAATCGTAATGTTACATTTTATGATTGAATAAGGTAGTTAATACTAGGAAAATAAATATAAATATTTACGAGGCCCACTCGTCTTCAAAATCAGTGCGCAAGCGCATTCTAATCAATGTATATGCCTATATTCAGATTACACATATTTTAACGAAGAGGTTAAATATCTGTAAATATAAATGATAAGAATGTAACGAGGTAAATATTTGTATATATTTATTAGTCCAGAACTATTTTAAAATTCAATAAATTTTTTATTTTTTTTTTCATAAATTTATAAACTAAAGCAATTCGTCTCGTTTAGAAAATTCAGTTTTCATTCAAAGAATGGTATATACATATTTTGGTAATAAACAAAACAATAAAGTAAATAAACTTGATAAATTAAAACAAATATATGCATATATTTTAAGCTGAACTTTTTAATGGTAAAACCAAGTAATGGTTTTACCATTAGTATGTGTTCTAGTATTTCCGGTAGCAATTGTCTCTATTATCAGAGCTGTCTACTTAATTCTTTTAAAACATGGTAAACCTCCAAAAAGGTATGCCAGAAAAATTCCAGCTACAACTTTGATTGTACTTGGTTCTGGAGGTCACACAACAGAAATTTTACGTATTCTTCGACATCTAAATAAACAGAATTATACTCCAAGAATTTATGTAAAAGCTGAAACCGACACAATTAGCCCTTACAAAGTTAAAAAAGCAGAAGTAAATCGTAAAGATTACAGAATAATTCAAATTTCAAGAAGTCGTGAAGTTAGACAATCGTACTTTACATCAGTTTGGACTACTGTACGTGCTCTTATGGACTCGTTTCCTCTAGTTTGGAGGGAAAAGCCAGATTTGCTGTTGTGCAATGGACCTGGAACGTGTATCCCATTGTGCCTGGTAACATTCTTCTATAACAGCTTGTTTCTCTTAAGTACAAAAATTGTATTCGTTGAAAGTTTTTGCAGAGTAAAGAGTTTTTCTCTCTCTGGTCGAATTCTGTATTATATAGCTAATCACACCATTGTTCAGTGGCCAAATTTGAATGGATTTAAGTATTCTCGAAGCATCTTTGTTAAATAAAGTGATTGTGTAATTTTCTTAATAAAATTTTCACATTATTCGCGATACCTTGACCCCGTTGTTAACTTTATGTAGCTGACATGTTTAGTCAAATTGTAATGAAATCTGTCTCTTGGGACCTCTTACTGCAAGATTTGAACAGTTATTTTCCTAATGAGCTAAAGTTTCATTTAGTTAAAATTTTATTGAAATTGAAGAGTTTTCACAAGCATACATGGTATGGTTTTCTGTGCTCATCGTCGTTAATAATGTATATCACGTAAGTCTTTTAACATTGTAAACATTTTATTATCATTCTAGTGAAAAAGCTGTTAAGAAAAAACTAAAAATCAATGAAGAATGGATAAAGAATGATCTACTAATAGTAGATGCTTGTTTAGATCGAACTTGGGAGATGCTCAATTCTGGTTATTGGAAAGATGTGCCAATAATTTATAGATACTGCTATTCATTATGTTGTGTCATTAAGGTATAATTTGCCATCGTGTTACCAATTTCATTGTAATAATTTTTTAAATTTTTTATAAGTAGTCCGCAATAATAGAAGTATCAATTGAGAGTGAAAATAGTGAAATGTCAGAGAAGTTTAAAGACATTATTCAACAAATAGACAAAGGACTTTTATTGGGAGCACCTTTGCCGAGTTGCCCTAAACTTTTAACAGAAATTGCTTCAAATTTAAACAATCATTATTCGGGTAGTTTTTTTTCAATGATTGACTAATTAAATATTTTTGTGTATTAATTATTATCTTTTAATTCCAGATTTAGTGAAAAATCGCGAGATTCAAGGCAGTCGCATAACAATAGATAAAAAAAATTTTTGTACAGATATTTTTCCAGGCTTTTTACCGATTCCCACTTTTAGAAAACCTTCTATGGAAAGATTTTACCGTGATATTTTCAAGCCAAAAACGCCTGCTTTACTCCAAAGTAAGCCCGCAACTTGTAGTCTTCTTATGCAGAAACTTTTTGTTATACATTTTTTTTATTCAGATTGTATAGAACATTGGCAAGCCCTGAGTTTATGGAAAGATATTGAATACCTTCGAAAAGTAGCCGGAAGTCGTACAGTACCGATAGAAATTGGCTCGCGATATACAGAAGATGATTGGACGCAAAGTTTAATAACTTTTTCTGAGTTTCTAAATGCTCATATATCAAAGAAAAACGAACAAGTCGGTTATTTAGCACAACATGAACTTTTCGATCAGGTACGTATTTTTAGATTTTTTCAATATTTCTGCGACGTAATTGATCATTGATCCATGTGAATGATTCCAAGCCGCAGTTTCAAATTAATCTAATATCAAAAGAAAATCTCGACAGATTCCTGAATTGAAGAATGATTTTACAATACCAGATTACTGTAGCTTCTCGGACAAAGACGACGGTGAATACATGCCAAATATAAATGCTTGGTTCGGTCCAGAGGGAACTGTATCACCTTTACATCATGACCCGAAAAATAATTTGCTCTGTCAGGTAATTTATTTTATCAGTTGTTTTTACTTTGTGGTAATTTAAAAAGAATATAAGACTCCGTTCTATCATTGCTAGGTTTTTGGATGTAAAAGAGTCATTTTATATAGTCCAAAAGACAGTCTTAATTTATATCCTTATAATACTCGATTGTTATCTAACACTGCTCAAATTGATCCTTATAACGCAGATGTTGTCAAGTATCCCGACTTTCAGAAAGCAAGAGGATTTATGTGTTATTTAACACCCGGTGATATTTTGTTTATACCACCAAAATGGTGGCATCATATCGTAGGGCTCAGTACTAGTTTTTCTGTAAGTTTTTGGTGGGATTAAGAATCAGTAAATTGAGATTCGTGTTTGATGTAAATCTTATATTCTGATATATTTAACACATCGCCACATTCGCTTACAATATCACCATAAAAAAGTATATTTAGAACTTAATCGCATATTTTTCGTCGTCACAATTGGAACTTGAAAAAAAATTTACTAGTAGAATTACTTGTAATTAATTAATTGTAAAGAAAATACAGAAATAAAAGTTTATAAAATATTTCACTACTCAAGTCTAATTGTCCTGTAGAAAGATGTTGAATTGTTTGTACGAAAATATGGTGCTTTGTTATCTTCGTTCGTAAAAATTTAGCTAACATAAATCACATTTTAACTCCAGCTTCGTGTTCTGAAAACAAAACTAACATTTCAAGTTTATTTAACTTTTCAACGAGTTTCAATGCTAATAAAAATCTACCTGAGTATCAATGATAATCCAAAATTTACCAAGAATTTATCTTATTATCTAAAGACATAAAAATAAATGTCTTATTCTTCTATTTGATGATTTTTCAACTTTTTTTCCAGGAAATTGATAATTCAAAGTCTTTTGGAAAACTAATTGTGTAACTACTTTTTTTTAAATCATCTGAATCAGGAATAAAAATATAAATTTCGTGTTCGTTAAAATATTACATCTATCTTACGTGGTCAAAAATCAAGTTTATATTTACTTGCAAGAAGGTTATAGCGGACAATTATTTATTAATTTTTTTTTTTTTTTTTGTAGATTTTATAATCTGAAATATATGGTAAATAACTGAATAGTAATTGAATATTTTTAATTGCTAGTGGTAGTGAGGCAAAACTCACATTTTATGTGCTCCCGTCACTTACGAAATAGCGTATCACATCTGTATTTATAAATAAAACATATCGTAAATGCTGATTTCTTTTCAAAATTCTATTCAAACAAAATCTTGCTCTTTTAAAAATGATTTTTTTAACCAATAAAAATAACTATGCTATATCTCCCAAACTCTAACACCTGTTTGTTCAACTGTTACGATTAAATGTTTGTGGCAACGAGTAAATAAAAGAAAACATAAAAATAACTAGAGTTATAGTGTTCAGAGATTGGGACATTGACCTTTATAACATATATTAAAAATATAGCTGTTGCATAAAAGCGATAAAACAGAAAGAAACTACAAGTATAAACATACGTAAACGCTGACTTTGCTGGATATGTGGCTTGGCCTCTTCCATGATTCGGCTGACCGGTATACCAGTCAGCGCATCATTACGCTCTTTTCGAATCTTGGCAATTGCTTCAATGACGTCACACCTGGGAAAAAGTTTTTAATAAATTTCTCGTTTTGAATCTGCGCGTTGTTCGACTTACTCCATTGCACCAGGAAATTTCTTTAACAGCATTTTTACCAATCCATCCATACCAACTTTCTTTTGCAGCTTGGAATCGTTTCTGAAATATAATTAACGAGTAACGTGGTGGCTTTACAGCTCATCGTTCATAACGTATCGTCATATCAGAATTCATTGCATACCTTGTTGTAAGTGTAGTGATATCAGATCTATCGTCACGTATAGATACTGAATCTTTGATGCTATACCCATTTGTTACAGTTTTTATAGCAGAATCAACTTTGTCGTCTTTAACTTGATTTGCCATCTTTGTAATTGGTACTATAACGTTCTCGGATGATTTTTCGAGATTTCGCTGTTCGTCTTTGACTAACGACTCGGAGGCTGCCGTCTCCATCTCTTTGTGCTCCACTTCAGCAGTAGATTTTTCAGATTTCGATTTTTCCTTGACGTTCAAAGCAATCGTTTTAAAGGCTTCTCTCATCTGCGCTAATTTGTCCTTGAAAGTGTCGATCTTTTCACCTTCCTTGGTCAACTTTTCCAAGTCAGGAATAGCATTCTCTTTGTCTTTGTCCTTACTGGTCGGAGTTTCGACGGTAGCTTTGACTGACACGCTTGGCTCAATGCCAATAGGCTCAGCTTGTTCAACCTTGTGATCGTCTACTGAAGCAGAAGCTACAAAAAGTTCAAATTGTATTGTCAAAGGACTCTGTTCGCCATAATGATGCGACTTACCTTGACTCTTAGTTGTTAATGACGGCAGTTGCGATGCTGGAATAGCCTGCTGAAGAGTTAAATTCGGTGGAGGGCCGGCAGTCCGTGGTGTCGTCTGATGATAAATCGGTATGGGAGAGATGCCGACCAGGGGTGTAGTTGGCACAGTGGACTGGCCACCGGTGTAAACTGGTGCATAGGGATACTGCTGCACGTATCCCGCCTGTATGGGACTGTAGGTCTGCGACTGAGCAGCAGAATGCATTTGGTACTGCATCGCCTGCGTAGCCGCTTGCGTAGCTGCCTGCGCTTTAAGCACGTAACCCTGCATCATCTGATAATGATGTCTGCAGCATGTCGTCAAAACGCTAAGAACAACGTCGCACAGTTTCTCGCAGGGAGCATTTGGAATCGCTGGAGTTTTCAGATTGATGTCGGTCATTTTGAACTTGTCCTCTTTATCATCATGTAGTTCATTCAGTACTTTCGAGTATTCCGACTAAAAGACATGCGACATTTCCCGGTAAATTAGCATTTTTCACGTTAGCTTTCATTAATTAGTTCATACCTTAAGTTCATTTGCAGCCGCTTGGAGTAATTCCAATCTTGTCAGCCACTTGGAATTGTCGAAGAAACTTTTGATGTTCATAGTCTTTTCCATCCAAGCGTTCACTTTGTCAGTGATTTCCACAAAGTCGGAGCACTGATCAAGGTATCTAAGTATACAAGCAGGCATTAGATCAAATAATAGTAATTTTTATATTTTTATATATCTGGCGTAAGTTCATTACCCTGCGAGTATATGTTTATTGCTTGAGTACTGAGTATTCAATAATTTATTCAGCAATGCCATTTTAGTTTCAATTTCCGCTTTCAAGGATTTTCTGAAATGAGAGAGCATGCATGCAGTGCATATCAAATTATTTGAATTATAATTTAAAGTCTTGTAATAACAACGTTAAGATATCCGTTTTGCTTTCCCATTCCTCGTTAACAGCTTGTTGCAACAGTATATATTCTTCTTGGAATAACTTCATAAACTCTGTACGCTTAGCCTCAGGATCCTCAAGCTCTTCTAATTTTGCTTCCAAGTCCATCTTTTCTTTCATTACTTTTACAAGTTCTTCTTTAGTTTTGAAATTTTCTTCTTTCATGTTATCGTAACCTTTTTGAAAGTCAGTCATTGTTTCAAACAATTGTTCACATTGCTTTATTTTTTCTTGATAACTGTTGTATTCTTTTTTGAAATTTTCTATATTGGAGTCTTTATTTGCAATCTCTTTCCTTAGGTTAGCATTTTCATCTATTATTTTTTCCATATCACTTTCGAGTTTAGTTATGTAATCTTTTAGCTGATTATTTTCATGTCCTTTAGAGAAATTTGGAGGAGCTTGCATGAAATCAAACTTCGCACACGACTCAAGTGACTGAGGTGTGAATGAATTTGTAATATTCTTCGTATGTTCCATTACATCGTTACCATCAACTATATCATGAACAAAATCGTCGACTTTAAAATCATAATGATTTTTATAATTGTCAGACAAGTTTATATTGAAATTAGGTTCCTAAAATTAAAATACAATTTTAATTTCTGTAGAAAATAGCGCATATTTCAGATTACCTGTAAATTAAAATTTTGTATATGCTCTGTATTTTCGGCAGAATCTACAAACACTTCATCTTTGTCGTTCATTAATTCATAATAAACATCGTCAATATCTGATTTTATGAAAAACAAATATATACATAAATATTTTATAATTAAAAAAAAAATAGAATAATAACATTTACATGATGCGCTGTCATCATCAAAGTTTTGTGCCTTGAAATTATCATTTGACTGGTTTATGATTTCTTCGGTACATACATCAGAGTTATATGAAGTATCTTTATTACTTAGTATTTCAAAGTTATTTGTTTGTAGTAAAAAACCTAATATATCTATTAAAATTGAAATGAGTTATGAAATATCACAAGAAAAAATGAATAGATTTCAAAGAATGAATGTCAAATATTTTGTATTACCCAAATCTTTTAGATGCAAGTCTTGATAATATTCATTAAATTTTGAATAAACATCATGAATTGTTACACGATTCTTTTTAATATAATCGATAAAGAAGCTTAAAAAAAAATAAGATAACTTGATAAATTGAAATAAAAGTTATTATACAAAATTGAGAAGAAATATTTACGAAAGCAAAAAACTCTTTTCACCGGCAACTTCTGAAATCTCATTTGAGAAATCTACATCCACCACTGTATCCTTAACAACTATTATTTGTGATTCATTGTAATAGTGAACATCCTAAAATTATAGTAAAGAAAATTTGCTAATAACAATTACTATCTGATTAACAATGACTTAATCAGCAGATACATACATCTTTGTTGCAAAGATCTTTTGCTTCTGGTACTGTAGCTATCGATCTTGCTAAAGAATCCAACAACTGTTGTTGTATAGAATCACTCGAAATAGGATTTCCAGACTTTTTAGAAGTTGGATTAAGTTTAAACTGAAAGTATGTGAAAAACAATATAAATAAATAATACAGTGTAAGACAGAACTAATCCAGTAAGCTTAAAATAATAGTTATTTTTGAATTACAAGTTAAAATAATCAGAAACCTTTTTAATAGCCCCTTTGGAAGTGTTTTTGTCATTTTTATCTTGAGGTTTAACAGGCCATGTAGTAGAAGGATTTTCCTTAATATGAGCTTTGATTTCTCCTTTCTGATCGATTACCTGAATAGATGATATAACACAAGCAGTATCACCATTTAAACAATTAGGAGTAGAGCATTTGTCTCCTAAAACATCCTATGGTGAAAAAGAAGACAAAAAATATGTAAACAGAAACAACTAATTGAGCTAAGTCAATATAATACGAGCACTTACCTTGTCCGACACTTTTGATATTGGATACAACTCATCTTTCTTCATTTTCCAACAATATTGATGGAATTTTAATACGCATGGCTGGTTCTTATTATTACAGTTAACAATAACCATGCCATTAAATGCTGGATCTCTAAAATAATAAGATGTTTGAATTACATAAAAATAATTTGCTAGAGGTTTTGGTAAGGTATGAACGACCGTATATTAATAAAAAATAATTTGAAAAATATTCTTACTTCAAAAATATATTTTTGCTAGGTATAACATATGGTTTTGCAACATAGTTACAATCTGGATAACTGCAAATAGCATCTGGTTGATGATAAGCTAAACATTCTTCTTTGATTTTTAACCATGTTTCCTGAAACATTTTTTTATATTTAAAATAGTACAGTTATGGTTACGATTAATTAGAGCACGAAATTAGAAAATGAAATTAAACTTACGTCATTCTTACTTGTTGGCCTGATTGGACTTTTAGTTCCAGGAATGTAAAATGTTTCTAATGTTGGATTCTTAGTGAAGATTAAATCTGCATTTCTAAATTCCATTTCCGCTAGTTCGAACCTGTAAAGATTGACCAAAATTATGAATTGATATAAACATCCATGTTTGCTCTCTCATACTTTGTTTAGATAACTAAAATAATACAAGTCTTACCTAAAAAGCTTACAGTGGGTTTGAGCTAATAAACAGTATAAAGCAGGAAAACGATTCTTAATACTCCTATCCATCGTTTGCAACATATTAACAACTTCTACCATATCTTCTAGTTTATCAGACTCATAGAGGCAGCAACAAATCATATATTTCAGTATACAAACCACCATTTTGCTCATGTTTGATTCTGTAACTACTTTAAGAGCATCATTGTAAAAAAATAGAGCTTTCTGAAATTGTTTTTCCAGATATAGCGCAGATGCACTTTTCACTAAGCTTTCATACTTCTAAAATACACAATGATAAGAATGAAGTATATTGATCAGTGAAAAAAACTGAGATTATCAAGTATTTTTCCACGCAAAAATTGTACTTACAGCTTTTGTTTCTGCGTTACTGCCCATTTTTAAGAAATTGCTTTGTCTACGGGTTTCGTAAAAAATTACGAATATCTAACAATTACTGGTCTGAAATATAATCATACAAAGAATACAAAGAATACAAAGAAATGTACAAAACGTACGCTCTTTCAAAACAATAAACGTATGACTTGGAAAATGTCGGCGTGTTCGAGTTACGCAGAACAGAGGTAGCAATGGATAAACAGGAATGTACGAGTCGTCGAGTATTGAAAGTGCAGACGGATAAAGGAATAAAAAGTTAATAAAAATCGCCAACTTACGTCAACTCGCAACAGACGAACAACACCAGATGCAATTCTTTTCTTCGCTCAACTAATTTCAAAGATCATTTCTGCAGCATCACTAATAAATCTTACTTATCGCGCATTCGCGAACATTCAATCGAAACCCAAAATCACACTGCAGGATGAAACTCGAGTCGCGCCGATGTTTGAAACGAAACAAAGAACTGACTACCGGTCGGCGCGTTATCTCGGAAGAGCGAGCCACGACACTGCGCCGACGTGTGCGCATACACTGTATCGAAGAAGAAAGAAATTGAAATCGGAAGCGCGGCAGAAATTGGTCCCGCCAATTCTCCAGCGCGACTGCGATGAACTGCCTCCTTGAAATGTCCAAGAGCTACTCGAGTTTTGAGAATTTGTCGACTACAGAGTATACGACGGTGCTGCCGACTTGTGTGTTGATAATCGTGGTCGGCACTCGGACACGCCGTAGGTTAAGATATTATTGTTTTCCATTGCCCGAATTTTTGTTCTCGTGCTCACGGGAATTCGAATACATATAGGCGAAAGTGTATGTATACAGAGACTGGCATAGAGGCAGGCGCGGCCACGGGAATGCGCTTGTCGTCGTCGATCTCCCGCGCTCCGCGGCCGGACTCGATAGCGCGCTTCCTTTATTTTTACGTGGAATCGAAAAGACAGGAAGAACTGGCGGTCCGCACGTGGTCGTTCTGCCGGCACCTGCGGCATATCGCTATTAGAAGCGGGGGCGCGCTCGAGAATGGCACGAGGACGAAACGGGGGCGACGAGCCAGGCGGTGATGTTGCGAGTGCGTTCAAGCGCTTATAAATAAACACACGCGGAGGGAGAGGGTCTCGGAGTGCGTCCGTTCCGCGGCGGCTGCAGTGGCGGCGGCGGCGGCGGCTAGAGAAGAGACGACCACTGGCTTTAGGCTAGTCTGACCGCCGCAGCCGCACCATGCCCTGGCCCAGCGACGATCATCCGGCCATTCTCAGGCTGCAGGTACTGTCTGACCAGACGCCGGCCCCCACTCGCTTTGCCTGCTACGCCTAGAGCTCTCTCCACTGCGCTAAGTACATCTCTGATTTTCTTTGCGATTGGCCAACCGCTGCGGACTGCCGAAAGCGCTGGTCGAGCCCCCACCGTGGCGGTGTCGATCGCGAGCATGCAGAGCTTTCACCGAGCGAAACCACTTGGCGCGCGCATTGCGCAACGCCGAGACGGCACTCGGCGGCGACCTGCGCCCGCCCGAGCGCACACGGTCGTGCTTGTGAGGGCGCGGGCAGTCGCGCGGCTCGGCTCGCTCGTATTTATAAAACATAGCGCTGCGTAGCGCGCTATAAATAAAGCGCTGGCCGTTGGCGATCGAGCCGTTGCCGCGGTCCGCGAGCATCGATCGAGTCCCGCACTCACCGTGGTTGCCGCGTTCGTGGGGAGGTCGAGGCGGCGAGCGCGAGGGCGCCGCGCCGCTGTCGCTTCAGCCGCATCTATTCGGCCTGAGCCGCCGGCCGCGGCTTATATTGATCCGGCAGGGCCGTAGTGCGTAGGCCGGCGCGCCTCCGCCCCTCGCCCGTGCTTCGACCGAAGAGGTCCGCCGAGAACTCCGTCGGCGAAGCGCGACGTCGGCGTGTCTCGGCGCTCGTCGGATTCTGGTGCCAGACTTCGGATAGCGGTCGAGCGGTCGTACGGTCGAGCGCCGACGAAGGCCAAGAACGACGCGCAAACGGGCAGCGCGGGCGAGAGGCGCGAGCGGCGCGCAGCCGCAGCGCGACCCGACGATGACAGCCGGGTGGGGTGGGGGAGGCCGCGGCAACCCCCGAGCGTCCCGGCGCCCTTCGCCCGCGCTGCCGCTCTCGCCTCCCCGTCTCTGCGGCTAGTTCGCGCGAAGCCGGTGCCCCGTGCCCACGTCGGCCTTCTCGCCGGCTTCGTTCTAGGTACGCGCGAGTGCGCGCGGTCGCCAGCAGTCAGCAGAAGCGCAGCAGGATGGTGACGGACGGGGGCGCAAGCCAGGTTGGTGCAAGCTCCACGGGGGCCAGCCCCGCCGCGCGCGGAACGTAGCTGCGCGTGACTCATCGCCGCCGCCAGCGCGGCATCCTTGCGTATCGATTGCCGCTCTCCCTCGAGTCGCCTCCCCGTCGACCATTGTTGGCCGCGAGGAGAGCCGCGGCCGCCCGCGCGCCGCTCTGCTCCCGCCTGGTGCGCGTTTGCCGACGGGACGCGGGCGACGCGGCCCCGAGGGGGCCTCGGCAAATGCGAACCGCGAGCCGCGAGCCGCGAGCCGCGAGCCGCCAGCCGCCAGCCGGGCGGCACTCAATCGGTCGACCGCGCCGTCGGCCATGCAGCTCTCGAATCGAGCATGGGCCGCAGAAGCCATCTGTCGGCGCTGCACGAGTGGTCGAGTGCAGGCGGCCAGAGCAACGGTCTCTGCAGATTAGCGACGATAACGCGCCTCGCTGATTGCAGAGTGATGCCACGACGGCGTTCCTGCGGGCCGCGAGGTCGGGTAACCTCGAGAAGGTGAAGGAGTTTCTGGACAGCCACCTGGACATCAACACGGCCAACTCGGTGAGTAGCAGGGGTCCGCGAGCCGCCGGCGCTCGCCGCTTCCGACCGTTCCGCTTCGTCGTTCCGCAAGCTGCAACTAAAAGCTTTGATTCATCGAATAAAGTATTGTCTCCAGAACGGACTGAACGCCTTGCACTTGGCGTCCAAAGATGGCCACTTGGAGATCGTGCAGGAGCTGCTGAAGCGCGGCGCCCTCGTGGACGCGGCCACGAAGAAGGGAAACACGGCGCTGCACATAGCCTCGCTGGGTAACGTGAGGGAGGTGGCGCGCGCTAGCCGGGCGGCCGATGTCACGTGCTGGTTTGTTTGCGCAGCCGGGCAAGAGGAGGTGGTGCGGCTGCTGATCCAAAGTGGCGCGCAGGTGAACATTCAGTCGCAGAACGGCTTCACGCCGCTGTACATGGCCGCGCAGGAGAACCATGACCAGGTGGTGAAGCTGCTGCTGGGCAACGGGGCCAATCAGAGCCTGGCGACCGAGGACGGCTTCACGCCGCTGGCGGTAGCCATGCAGCAAGGCCACGACAAGGTAGTGAGCGTGCTACTAGAGAACGACTCGAAGGGCAAGGTGCGCCTGCCGGCGCTGCACATCGCCGCCAAGAAGGATGACTGCAAGGCGGCCGAGCTGCTGCTGCAGGTGAGACCGTAGGGCGCGAGTCGCGAGTCGTGAGGTCCGAGCTGATCGCCCGGCCATTTCAGAACGAGCACAATCCGGACGTGACGTCCAAGAGCGGCTTCACGCCACTGCACATCGCCGCGCACTACGGCAACGAGGACATCGCGCGGCTGCTCATCAAGCGCGGCGCGGACGTGAACTTCCTGGCGCGGGTGAGTAGACGGTTGGCGGCGGTGGCCCGGGGCGCGACGGTGACTGACCGGGGCCCGGTCCGCAGCACAACATCAGTCCGCTGCACGTGGCGGCCAAGTGGGGCAAGGGCGGCATGGTGCGCGTACTGCTGGAGAGCGGCGCGGCCATCGACGCGAAGACGCGCGACGGCCTGACGCCGCTGCACTGCGCGGCGCGCTCCGGCCACGAGGAGGTGCTGGGCGCGCTGCTGGAGCGCCAGGCGCCGATCTCGGCGCGCACGAAGAACGGCCTCGCGCCGCTGCACATGGCCGCGCAGGGCGACCACGTGGAGGCAGCGCGCGTGCTGCTCTTCCACCGCGCACCCGTGGACGAGGTGACCGTGGACTACCTGACGGCGCTGCACGTGGCGGCGCACTGCGGCCACGTGCGCGTGGCCAAGCTGCTGCTCGACCGGCGCGCCGACCCGAACGCGCGCGCGCTCAACGGCTTCACGCCGCTGCACATTGCCTGCAAGAAGAACCGGCTTAAGCTGGTGGAGCTGCTGCTCAAGCACGGCGCCTCGATCGAGTCGACCACCGAGTCGGGCCTCACGCCGCTGCACGTGGCCAGCTTCATGGGTGCCATGAACATCGTCATCTTCCTGCTGCAACACGAGGCCAGCCCGGACGTGCCGACGTTGCGCGGCGAGAGCCCGCTGCACCTGGCTGCGCGCGCCAACCAGACCGACATCATCCGCATCCTGCTGCGCAACGGAGCCCGCGTGGACGCGCGCGCCAGGGTGAGTGGCCGCCGCCCGCCGCCCGCCGCCCGCCGGCCGCCGTTCGCTCACTCGCCCTCCCTCCCCGACTATGTCCGCAGGAGCAGCAGACGCCGCTGCACATCGCCGCGCGCCTCGGCAACGTCGACATCGTCATGCTGCTGCTGCAGCACGGCGCGGCCGTCGACACCGCCACCAAGGACATGTACACCGCGCTGCACATCGCCGCCAAGGAGGGCCAGGACGAGGTAACCGGTCGGCTCGGCCTCGTGCGCCGCATCGACGAGCGCAACCTGCGGTTCCTCCACTGGAGCCGCTGCCGCGAGTATCTCATTTGACGCTCTCCACCTGTTTTTTACATGGCCCGCGCATTTTTTATTCGCCTTGTGTCTCGCCCTGCCCCCTCGCGTGCCCCGATGTGTACAATAAAGCGCCACTTCCACGCCACTCTCTCGCTCTCTCTCTCTCTCTTTCTTTTTTTTTCTCTCTACCCCTCTCCATCCCTCCTTCCCGTGTTTCCTCTTCTCGTTTTTCCCTTCTTTCGTCCGACGTGTCCAGCTCATTTTTCGTTGTAGCACCGCTCTTATGATTTTGGCTCTTCGGCCACTCAGCGCTAGCGGAGGTAAGCCTTGTGCACTGCTATTATTTTGCTCCCGCCCTGCTCCGATCCCACGTTTCTCATTCACGCCCGTCTTCACTAACCACTTGCTGTGCTCGAAGCGCGCTGCGCTCCTCGATCCGAACCGGCACTCATTCGCCGTCTCGCGCTTGCCAGGTGGCCGCTATCCTCGTTGACAACGGCGCGTCAGTGAAGAGCACCACGAAGAACGGCTTCACGCCGCTGCATATCGCCGCCAAGTACGGTAACATCAACGTGGCTAAGATACTGCTGCAGAAGGAGAGCAGACTGGACGCGCAGGGCAAGGTATTTGCAGCGCCAGCACGCCTCGCCGCCTCGACTGCAGCTTCACTACTTGGCTTTCAGAATGACATCACGGCTCTGTTGCTGGCTTGTCACTACGACCACCCAAACGTGGCGCAGCTGCTGCTGGAGAGGGGCGCCTCGCCTCACTTGGCTTCCCAGAACGGACAGACGCCGCTTCACATCGCGGCCCGCAAGAACCAGGTAGAGCAGCGAGCGTCGAGCGGCGCCCCGGTAATCGCACTTTCACGCTGACCCGTGTGCACAGATGGACATCACCACGACGCTGCTGGAGCACGGGGCCAAGGCCAACGTCGAGTCCAAGGCGGGCTTCACGCCGCTGCACTTGAGCGCCCAGAAGGGCCACTACGACATGACCAATCTGTTGATCGAGCACGGCGCCGACCCCAATCACAAAGCTAAGGTACGGGCGTACGCTGCCTCCCATTGCCGCAGGCACGCTGCTACTCGCACACTCTGACTCGCGTGCTCGCGTTTCGTTCGATCGACACTGCGCAGAACGGACTCACGGCACTGCACCTCTGCGCGCAAGAGGACTTCATCAACGTGGCCTCGATCCTGGTGAAAAACGGCGCGGACGTGGAGAGCGAGACGGAGACGGGTTACCGGCCGATCCACGTGGCCGCCCACTTTGGCAACCTGTCGATGATACGCTTCCTGCTGAAGCACGGCGCCGCCATGGACGTGAGCACCAAACAGAGCTACACGCCGCTGCACCAGGCCGCCCAGCAGGGTCACGTCCACGTCGTCTCGGCGCTCGTCGAGGCCAAGGCCTCGCACCGCGCGCGCACCAACGTAAGCGCGCCCGGCCCGGTCGTCGCACTGACCCCGCGCGCCGCGCTGACCCGCGCCTCTTTTGCAGGACGGCCTGACCGCGCTCAACGTGGCCCAAAAGCTGGGATACATCTCGGTCATGGAGGTGCTCAAGGGGCTCGTCTACGACGGCCTCACGCCCGACAACAAGAACTGGGAGGAGAAATACCGAGTGATCGCCCCCGAAAGCCTGCAGGACGCGAGCCTCATGTCCGACTCGGACGACGAGGGAGGTCGGTATGGGGCGCGTCGTTCGGCGCTGGGACGCCCTCCAGACGGGAGCCGCTCTCGACGCTCGCCCGGCGGCCGACGCCTCGAACGCCACTCGGCTGAGAGCAGACGCCTGATGTCTGTCCACAGGTTCGGACGCGCTGATCAGCGAGCAGCCGTACCGCTACCTCACCGCCGACCTGATGAAGAGCCTGCGCGACGACTCGCTGCCGATCGACGTGACCAGGGACGACCCGCTGCACAAGCAACGTGGGTGTGCCCCTGCGCGCTCGCTCGCCGCGTGCTCACCGCCTGTGCTTTGCCTGTTGCAGTCTCTCACGAGGAGAAGCAGCAGTTCGTGCAGAGCAGCAACTACTGCGCCGCCGAGACCTTCGACAGCAGCGACTGCGCGAGGTGAGTTGCTCGGCATCGGCCAGCCAGCTCGCCGGAGACGGCCGCTCTGAACGCCCGCGCCGCGCCTGCCCGCAGGTTCCTCGTGAGCTTCCTGGTGGACGCGCGCGGCGGCACGATGAAGGGCTGCCGGCACAGCGGCATCCGGCTGGTCGTGCCGCCCCGGCGAGCCAGCCAGCCGATCCGCGTCACCTGCCGCCTCGTCAGGCCCGGCAAGATGGCCAACCCACCGCCGCTGATGGAGGGCGAGTCGCTGGCGACGCGCGTCATCGAGATGGGTCCCGTCGGCGCCAGCTTCCTGGGGTAAGCCCGTCGCTGGCGCGACAGCGGTGATGCGGGGATGCGGGGATGCGGGGATGCGGGGATGCGGGGATGCGGGGATACGAGGATGCGGGGATGCGAGGATGCGAGGATGACCGAGGCGCCGTTTTCCCGCAGGCCGGTGCTCATCGACGTCCCGCACTTCGCCTCGGTGCAGGCCCAGCACCGGGAGATCATCGTGCTGCGCAGCGAGAACGGCGAGAGCTGGAAGGAGCACGACAACGCTGCCGACAACGACTCGACGCTGCTCGGCACGGCCTTCGGTAGGCAGGCGCCCGGCCGCGCGCACCCCGGAGCGACGCAGCCTGATCGATCGCTTTCCCCCCTTAGATCCGGCGATGAGTGCCGCGCACTCGGGCCGCATCACGCGCATCCTCGCCTCCGAGTTCCCGCAGTACTTCGCCGTGGTTACGCGTATCAGGCAGGAGGTCCACGTGATCGGCTCCGAGGGCGGCGTCCTCGCGTCCAGCGTGGACGCCCAGGTGCAGGCGGTGTTCCCGGCCAACGCCCTCACGAAGAAGATCAAGGTGGGTCTGCAGGCGCACGTGATCCCGGCCGAGCTGACGGCCAAGCTGCTCGGCAATTGCGTGGCCGTATCGCCGGTGGTCACGATCGAGCCGCGCCGGCGCAAGTTCCACAAGCCGATCACGCTGACGCTGCCGGTGCCCCGGGCGGCTAACAAGGGCATGGTCAACCAGTACGGTGCCGACACGCCCACGCTGCGGCTGCTCTGCAGCATCGCCGGCGGCACCAGCGAGGCCCAGTGGGAGGACGTCACCGGCTCCACGCCCCTCAACTTCGCCAGCGACAAGGTCTCCTTCACCACCACCGTCTCGGCCCGCTTCTGGCTCATGGACTGCCGTAACGTGCAGGAGGTGCCCAAGATGGCCTCCGACCTCTACCGCGAGTCGCTCTACGTGCCCTTCATCACCAAGTCAGTGACCACCCCCCGCGCTCCTAGCCACTCGTCTCGTCGCTCGCCACGCGCGTCCGCGCTCATGCGCTTCTACTTGCAGCTTCGTCGTCTACTCCAAGCGGTTGGAGCAGGTGGAGGCCACCCTGAGAATCCTCTGTATGACCGACAGCAAGGATGGCACGCCCACGCTCGAGAAGCAAGAGCGATTCGCCGAGATAGTCAAAAGCCGCGACGTCGAGGTATGCCCTCGCTCATTGCGCGCCCGAGTCCGTACTGCAACCCGCCTCCTTCTTGCAGACGCTCGACGGCAAAGACCTATACATCGAGTTTAGCGGCAACCTGGTGCCTGTGACCAAGTCCGGCCAGCAGCTCAAGCTCACCTTCCGAGCTTTCAGGCAAAACCGACTCTCGTTCCATGTAAAGATCAAGGACGCTCAGCTCGATCCCGTGGCTAGGATGATGTTCATGCGCGAGCCCAAAGTCGCCAAAGGCGAGCCCGCCCAGCAGCCGGTCTGCCTACTCAACATCGTGCTGCCTGACATCGCTTGCCTCGATAACAACAGGACCCTTGAGGACTCCAACATCATTGCGCAAAAAATGGATCTACTCAGGAAGTCTTACCAGATAGACTACAGCGAAGAGAAGAGCGATCGGCCCAAATACACCTCGCCATCAGAGAGCGGCGAGTTCGTTGCTCAAGGTACGTGCCAACTCTGAGCTCCGGCCTCCCGGCTGCTCTTCTCTCCTGTCGGTAATAAGAGGCCTTAACAAACAAATCTGATGTACAGTCGAACCTATCAACGAACGACATTTTATTTGACATGCCTTGCTTTTGACTCCTGATGTACCCAAAGTACTCCAGTCTGCGCGCAAAGTGGCTGTGACACTAACGACATGCGCTGATCACAAGCGCAACCTTGTCTTTACTTGAAGCTTTGATGGGTTCGATCTAGAGTATCGGAGCCGCTTGCCTTCCCTCGTCTTCCGTCGTCCGTCGAAAATCCGAAAATCCGACGAAAGCAGGCGGCGTGCCGACTGGAGTGTGGTTACGTACCAACGACGCCAACCTCCATCGATTTAAGCGTCGTTGTAACATGTTGAAGGTATCATGCGCTGAACCGCTGAGTGAACGAGCTTCCGATACCAAGTGCGCTAACCTCACTGCTCGCCGACTGCAGCATGCGCATACATATGTACAGTGTAAGCACCAGTGCCTGCGCATTATGTCGAGTGTATGAAATGTCAGAGCAATCAAATTCCAACGAGGCAAATCAAACCATCAGTAACCATATTCTTTCTCGTCTATTTCCACTGCGTATTGTTTTCTCGTCTCAACGTTTGGCAGAAACGCTAATCTTGTTAGGGCTTGGCTCGGCTCGGCGCGTGGAAGCGCGCGAGGCTTCGCATAACTCAATTACTCCTAAGAGCATCATCGAATTTTGTCATAAGGCTCCGCCGTTGGCTTTGCACTTGCCGACTAACTTTCTGGCAGAATGAGCTGCCTCCTCGTACTACCAACGCCACACCTCTAAGCGATCTTTGTCTCCTTTAGTCCCAATTTCGTCTTCGATACGCACGCATCGACCAAGTTGTTTGTGCGTCAGCTCGACTCGGAAGCTCGCCGTCATCCCCGTGGCAAAACACTGCAAACGTGAGTGCTGCCTTATTCATCTGTTCAACTGCGTTCGTACTCGGTCAATCAAGTGCATCTTGTTGGTCTGACTACTCCGAAGCAGTTTATTGTGGTCTATCATCATTTGCTGCAAAAAAAATGCTACGCCAGATCCCAAGATGCGCTTGCGGTTGCCAGTTCGTACAACTGTCCGCTCTCTCTCTCTCTCCCTCTCTCTCTCTCTCTCTCTCTCTCTCTCTCTCTCTCTGCTGCTGCTTCTGTCGCAGAGTTGCAGAGCTAGAATGCCGCATTTTCGCTTGGTTGTCTGTTTGCAGGTCGTTTTAGTTGCTCCTCTCGTAGTCCCTGTTCGAGCACGAGAACCGCGCAGGCAGGTTCTTCGCTGTGCGTCCCGAGCGCGGCTCCCAGCAAGCTCGAGAGCAGTCCAAAGAGTAGTCGTTAGCGAACGGACAGATAGTCGGTGGCATGCAGGGTCAGACACTCGAGCGCCAGGCGGCCGAGCTACCCAGCAGCGCCGACCGCAAGGTGCCGCGGTTGCAGCTGCTGAAGAGCGAGGCCGACGGCGGCGGCGACGGGGGCAAGACCAAGCGCAAGGCGCGCTCGACGCGCCGCCGGCTCAACGCCATGATGAGTAACGCCTCGCTGCATTTCTCCGATACCGACTCGGAGGGCGAGCTGCAGGCGCCGCGCGCCGTCACGCCGACCAGGCCGCCGTCGGCGCGGCTCGGCCTCTGCTCCGATAGCCTGCTGCTGCGCCCGACGATCTCGGTCACGCTGGACGCCAGCGGCGACGATTCGTCGCGCGCGAGCGGCGACCGTCGCGGCAGTTTCCTCGACTGCCTGACCGACGTCGACGAGCTGTGTGCGAGCGAGCCCGAGCCGGAGCCGGGGTCAGAGGGCGGCGCCGAGCCGCCGGCCCCGCCGCAGGTCGAGACCGAGCTCGAGGATCTGTCTAGCGACGAGGCCGACGAGCCGTCGATCTACGTGGAGCCGCGTGGCGACATTCTAGTCGACTTTGGCGGCGAGACTATCACCACCAAGGAGGGCGACGGCCCTTTCTCCGTCGAGGTCCGTAACCAGATGTCGCTCGACGACGGACCCAGCGGCGGGCCCGCCCGGGAGCCCGCGCCGGAAATCGCGTTCGCGCCCGCGACCGACAGCGAGGATATGGAGGCTAGCGACGACGACGACGAGGACGTCGTCGGACAACTTGGCTCGGTCGCCTGCGGCTTGCGCGAGGGCGTGGTCGAGGAGCTGGAAGTGCTCGCCGCCTCGCAGATTCTCATGAAGAACTGCAGCAAGACGGACCAACTGCTGGCCGTTAAGGAGCCCGACGACGTGCTCAGCGACGCGGGCCACACCGACATCGAGGATCTCGAGTAGGTCCGCTCGAGCCGCCGCCTCGTCGCGCGCGATACCGATGCTGCCTGATTGTCCTTCGTCCTTCGTACGGCATGCTTCGAGGAGCAGTGACGGTTCATACCATCGTCCTCTTTTCTGTCGATAACACTCTTCTTGTCAACCCGCTTAGACTTTTTATACGAAATGGCTCTCTCGCGACTTGGATTCAATGCAGAACCTATTTTTTGCATCCAATGATTTTTTCGTGCACGTACCTGTTTTTTTTTTTCTGTTTTCTTTTTGCCTTTCGTTTTTACAGACGTCAACGAGTCAACGAGTCATAGCGATTCAATCATTCTGTCCATTCTAAATTATGTATAATTAACTACCACCGCCGTACAACCAGACCAATCAATTAGCTAACGTAACAAGAGCTGTTCGTTGCTCTCCTACTGCTCTGAATTGAGCCACTCTGAAATTTCTTATGTCTAATCTATTTACAGACATAGCTTCCGTTCTCGACACTGTCGCGTTATTTTCAAATAATTCACTTCTGGAAAGCTTCACGTCGTTAACAATGAATGTGACCGAAGTAACCTTACCTCGATAATTAATGATCATTATAGAGTTACTAAACTCGGATACATACTTAATCATATATCTTTCAATTTGGTCAATGTTCAAATCACCATTCCTACCGACGAATACGTCTTACAGAACAAAAACAATGCCAAAGCAACTGAATATACACTAAGTGCAATTAATTTATTTTTAAATATTACCCGAGTTGGATTTTCACATTAGCTTTACCACGTGTTAACTATTTATACACAAGCCACTATTGCTATTCTATAATCGTTAGTTAAATATATCTATATATTTTATCGAACCGTTATGTCTAAAACGTAAAGAGCGTGTTCGCATGAACATTTCATCTTCTATTATCATATAATAAAAGTTTTATTTACTCGAGCATCAAAGTACCTGAATCAACGCTGTTGCAGAGCTGATTGTGCAAGTGAGCCGAAGGGGCTGTTTAGCCACCTGTAAATCCTCCAAATAAATGCAACTTTATCAAACTGTACATGAGATTTTTATTTTAACAATGCTGAATGTAGTTGATGCCCTTGATCGCAGTAGCGTTTACTGCAGCAATTGCAAACAAGTCTGACTTGGTTCACTCAAGTCACATTCTCATTAAAATTTTTTTGCGAATAGTTCAGCTTATCAGTAGAATTAAAATGACTTTCGATAATTAGATGACAAGTATATGGAAAAATTGAAAGGCACCGTATACTACCAATATTATCGTCAAAGTCATTGAAATCGTAATAAATCCACCAGCTTTTTGTACGACAATCACAAATCTATATTTGCTTGTTTTAGATGCAGTCGGTAGCCTGCTAGCTCAAAAAGATCAATTTGCCACTCCCTTAGAGACCGTAGAGGCTAGCTTTTCCGCATCACCTGCCTTGGAAAAAAAGACTTACACCGAGAAGCGACGATTCTGGGAAGATATGGCGCGTAGTAAGCGTGAAAGTTTTCAACGCAGCGAGTCCGAGGTGTCGCATACTTCTCAACTTACTTATCATGACAGTGATAGCGAGTGCCTGAGCGAGGTACGCGAGCATAACGGCGGCGAAGCTTCCGGGGTAGGCGACGGCCCGTCAACCGACATGTCTGAGGCTACTGTGGCCGAGAAAGCTCAATACTTTGAAAAGCAAATACTCAAAGAGCAGAAGACCATCAGAACTTCTGTTATTAGTCAGTCGTCTCAAGATTTGGCGAGGGGAACAGCAAGGTGGTCGGGCATTTCGACCTCCAGTGAAGACGACAAGTCACTTAAAGTATTTGAAGAAACCGAGCGAATGTTGGAAACGAAAACGAGTGAGGAGATTGGCCAAGAGAAATATTGGGACAAGTCGAAAGGAGGAGATAAAAGTAAGGACGGTAAAGGTAAGGCAGCGGAGAAGAAGGAAAAGGGACATGCGCATATCCCGGAAACAATTGAAATAGCAGACAATGGAGTGAAAGTAGAGAAGATACGAAGCCAAGGTAAAGAGAAAAAATTAGAGACAACTAAAAAAGAGAAAAAAATGAATAAAATGGACAATTCAGATAATGTCAAAAAAGAAATAGACAAGCAGGAAAAATCAGACAAACAGAAAGTGCAACCTGCGCACAATCAAGACAAGCAGAAGAAAATAGAAACAATAGAAAAGGAAGAGAAAGATGTTATGGACAAGATGGATAAAGTAGATAAAGAAGCGACTGAACTCAAGCCGGAGAAGGTCGAAAAGGAATGGAAAGATGTTAAAATAGAAGTGTTGCAACCTGTTGCAAGAGTTGCCGATGTTGAAAAGACTGAGAAGCTTGATGATAAACCCGATAAACCCTATGACAAGGCAGATACCAAACTATTAGAGGAAAAAAAAGAACAAAAAGATAAGCATGAAAAGAAAGGATTTTTCGATTTTAAATTTATGAGAAAAAAAACAGATGATGAAAAAAGTAAAAAGGAAGAAAAGCGAAAGAGTAAAGAAGAAAAGGAATTAACTAAAAAGGAGGAAAGGAAAGGATTTTTCATATGGAAACATGACTCCAAAGAAGAGAAGAGTGAGAAAAAGGCTATCAAAACCGAAAAAGAGTCGTCGCAAATTAAAATAGAACCAAGGGAAATGAAAAGTGATCAAGAGGTAATTGACAGTGAAAAAAGTATTAAGACTGACACTGACAAACCATCAATTCTGAAAATTGAGACTAATGAAATAAAAAATACTGAAGAAAAGACAGATAGCGAAAAGGAAATTAGTACATCAACTACAATACCACAAATATCTGAAATGAAAGACACAGACGAAAAATCAGATAATAAGAAGGAAATCGATAATGAAACAGGTGAAGCGGCGAAAGACGCATTTAAACGTATGACACTTACAGATCAATCCACAATAATAGTAGATAATACAGATGATAAAGATGATCGGTTTGAGATATTGGCGCAATCCACATTAGAAATAGACGTAAAAGAAGGCAAGGAACAAGAAAACGTAACAATGCAACAAAAAGATGCAGAAACTAAATCGGCAGCAGTAATAACAGCAGAAACAAAAAGAATGGAAAAATCTTCCCCGAAAATGATTCCACCACGACAAAAAGCTGAAGACAAACCATTATCCAAATCGCCACCAAAGAAAGATAAGCCGAAAAATGATTTATTGTCAAAGTCTCCTCCGAAGAAAGACAAACCAAAGGATGACCTGCCGTCAAAGTCACCTACAATAAAAGATAAACCAAAGGATGACTCGTTATTATCAAAGTCAATCCCAAGGAAAGACAAATCCAAAGATGATTTGTTATCAAAGTCGCCGCCGAAGGTACACGAACCGAAAGACGACGTGATATCAAAATCGCCCTCAAAGAAGGACAAAAATAAAGACGACTCGTTATTATCAAAGTCAATCCCAAGGAAAGACAAATCTAAAGATGATTTGTTATCAAAATCACCGCCAAAGACAGACGAACCGAAAGATGACGTGACATCAAAATCGCCATCAAAGAAGAATAAACCAAAAGACGACTCGTTATTATCAAAGTCAATCCCAAGCAAAGACAAATCCAAAGATGATTTGTTATCAAAGTCGCCGCCGAAGGTACACGAACCGAAAGACGAGATGATATCAAAATTGCCCTCAAAGAAGGACAAACCAACAGATGACTCGTTATTATCAAAGTCGATCCCTAGGAAAGACAAATCCAAAGATGATTTGTTATCAAAGTCGCCGTCAAAGACAGATGATCCGAAGGACGATGTGATATCAAAATCGCTCTCAAAGAAGGACAGACCAAAAGACGACTCGTTAACAAATTCACCGCCAAAGAAAGATAAACCAAAAGATGATTTGCTATCAAAATCACCTCCGCAGAAAGATATGCTTGACGATGCCTTATTATCAAAATCCTTGGCAAAGAAATACGAACCAAGAGATGAAGTGTTATCAAAGTCACCTCCGAAAAAAGATAAACTAAAAGATAACATAATATCGAAGGCAACACCAAAGAAAGACAAATCAAAAGATGATTTATTTTCAAAGTTCTTGCCAAAGAAAGATGAATCAAAAGATGATATGCTATCCAAGTCGTCTCCGAAGAGAAATAAACCTAAAGATGATGTGCTATCAAAGTCACCTCCAAAGAAAGATAAATCGAAAGAACACTTATTGTTATCAAAGTCGCCTTCAAACAAAGACAAATTAAAAGATGAATTATGCTTAAAGTCGCCTCCGGAGAAAGATAAATCAAAGAAAGATTCTTTGGCACTATCTGCCTGCAAGAGAGAAACATTAAATGAAGACGTTTCACATAAATTCCCTCCGAAAAATGAGGCCTCGTTGAAGACGCCTCTCAAAAGAGACGAGCAAAAAGATTTGACGCCACTGGTAGAGAAAGCAAAAGAGGATGCGTTATCGGGACCAATTCATATGATGGATGAAACGAAAGAAGATTTGGCGTCCAAATCTCCTCCAAAGTACGAAAAATTAACAGAAGACGCACTAACGAATATGTCACGGAAATTGGAAACAGCGAAAGGAATCGTTGTTGTTGAAACAAAACAAAATGCGAATAAAGAGAAAGAATTAGTACCCGATAAAACTGAATCGGGTATGTTGGAACCGGTGCTGTCAAAGCAAGAAAAATCCACAGACCGTTTTACTATGCAATCTCTACACAAAACCGATAAAAATAAAATTGACATTGTATCATCTTCAAAAGTTGATATGGTTTCAGAGAAACCAACGTCAGAACAAGAATCACTGAAAGCAGATAAAGGCGTATCATCAAACTTGTCTTCCAAAACAGAAATGGAAGTACTGAAAATAACGACGATCGATAATGATGCAAATAAGGAGGGCTCGGCAACAATGAATATAAAAACAATCAAGACCGGAACTAAAAAGGAAACAATCTCAGCAGTTGGCCCTGATAAAAAACTAAAACAAGAAAAATTTCATGACGGTGTGGAAGTCGAACGAGCTTTGGGTACACCAGAGAGATCTAAACAAACGCTGGAAGTTTCAAAAAAGACGATAATAGAATTAAAGCCTGCGCTGATGAAAAAAGAAACAAAGGATCAAATTCCAAAGATTTCCACGATAAAACAAGATAAACCAAAAGATGTACCAATGAGTAAAGTGCCTTCAAAGAAATCTATGATTACTCCTTCCGTCGAAAAGCTATCGCCTGATAAGCAAGAAAAATCCAATATTGAACCAGATCATCTCCTAAGTGAACCACATAAAGGAGAAAGATCTACGAAGATGCCAGAAGATTTACCTAAAGAATCGCTAGCAGCACCGAAAAGGGAAAGGTCCTTAGGTAAAATACCAGAGTCTTGGATACCGGTGAGAGAAAAATCAAAAGAAGATTTTTCTATTATATCGCCACCACGAACTGCTACACCGAAACGGGAAAAATCTGTTGGTGAAATTTCCAGGTCAATGATTCCAGTCAGAGAGAAATCCAAAGAAGAAATTCTATTTAAGCCTACATTTAAGGATGACAAACCAACAGAATCACCAACAGCAACTCCAAAAAGAGAACGATCTTTGAGTGAAATTCCAAAGTCAATCAAATCGCCGCCGAGGATATCACCTTCGGCAACACCTAAACGAGAAAAGTCTATCGACGAAATTCAAAAATCCATGATTCCTGTGAGAGAAAAATCTAAAGAAGAGTTTGTAATCAAATCACCTCCTGGAATATCACCATCAGCAACACCGAGAAGAGAAAGGTCGTTGAGCGAAATTTCGAAATCTATGATACCGCGACGAGAGAAATCAAAAGAAGAATTTTCCATCAAGTCTCCTGCAAACGACGCATCAAACGGTTCTGCCAAAAAAGGAAAGTCTGCAGAAGAAATTTCCAAGTCTATAATACCGAGGAGAGAAAATTCCAAAGAAGAATTTTCCATTCAATCGCCGCCACGAATATCATCATTAACCATGCCGACAAGAGAGAGATCGGCAAGTGACATTCCAAAATCTATGATACCGCGACGAGAGAAATCGAAAGAAGATTTTGCAATGAAATCAAGCCCGTTGCCGACGCCCAAGAGAGAAAAGTCCAGTGGTGAGATAACGAAATCCATGATACCAGTCAGAGAAAAATCGAAAGATGATTTTTCGATCGAGTCGCCGACGAAAGATGCAACACCTAAAACATTACCACCTTCCACCGCCAAGCGAGAAAAATCTTCAGGTGAAATAGCTAAATCTATGATTCCGCGAAGAGAGAAATCGAGAGATGAATTTTCGATAAAGTCTCCTTCGAAAGTACCGTCGCCAGCTCCAAAACGAGCAAATTCCTCGGGGGAATTGCCCAAATCAATGATACCACGGCGGGAAAAATCAAAGGATGACTTTGCTTCAAGATCCCCTCCTAAAGATGGCAAATCATCGTCATCGTCGTCGTCGTCTACCGTTGCAATGCCTGCAAAGAAAAAATCCGTCGGAGAATTTTCTAAAACAACGGTTGCAAGAAGAGAGAAGTCGAAAGAAGAATTTTCTCTCAAGTCCCCGCCAAAACGCGAAAAATCGAAAGACGATTTGCCATCGATTTCTGTTCCCAAGAAAGAGCAATCGAAATCTGAAATATCGAAGTCAACGATGCCCATGCGGGAAAAGTCAAAAGGCGAAATATCGAAGGGAGCGATTCCGAAGAGAGAGAAGTCCAAGGATGAGGTTCTTGCTAAAGTTGCTCCCAAAAGAGAAAAGTCGAAAGATGATTTAGCTGCTAAGACTGGTCCGAGAAGAGAAAAATCTAGAGATGAAATTTCTTCAAAATTAGCCTCGAAAGAAGAAGTGTTTGCTAAGACAGGCTTGAAGCATCAGGATGCAAAAGGCGAGGTGTCACCGAAATGCAGAGTTAAAAAGACTGAAACGACGGCAATGACCATAACGAGTACGGCGAGCAAGTTTGGTGCCACACGCCGCGACTCTAAGGAGGAATCGTCTAGAGCTGGCGTTAAGAAGACTGTAGAGTATCCTTCGAAGTCGATTCCAAAGAGAGAGAAATCGCAAGATGAAGCGACGAAGAGTAGGCTTGCTAAGCGCCGAGATTCGAAAGACGATCCGACAAAATTGCTATCCAAAGGTCCAAAAGGTCCAAGATTGCGAGACTCGGATAGCCTATCGTGCAGCTCGACCAGTTCGTCCTCGCCACGAGGAAGCTTTGGCATAGCGGCGAAGAAGGAAGCCGAAGGGACGAAAGAAGCGGACGCTGTCGTGAGCGGCAAGAACGAGGAAAGCGAGCAGACGAGGACTGAACAACACAAGGAGCATCCGAGAATACGAGCTAGCGAGTCCTGGACATACTCGGGGTCGCTCGCGGGTGATTCGAAAGAGGCCTTAAAGCTTTTCGAAGACACGAGTGCCTTAAAGCCAGCCGATTTTGTCACGGCCGATAACGTACTTACCTCGAAAATAGACTGCAAGTCCACAGCGTCCTTGGAAAAGACGGAGATTCGATCTTCGGGAGTCGACACTGGCGACGCCGAGATTACGGCTCACGAACGATGGGAGGACGCACAAAGGAAGCAGATGTGCGCATCTCTTGCCGAGGAGCGTCACTCGCCAGGCGAGAGGCTCGAAGAAGCGGAGAGCACCGTTAGAGACAGAGTACTGAGCGCCACGGAGAAGACTTTGCTGGGTTTGACCGACGAGCTTGCAACAGCAGGAGCTTCCGCTTCGGAAACGGGCGAAGACATCGAGCACACAGTCGACAACAGATCAGCCGAGAGCGATGAGAAAACGACGAGAGCGTGGAAAGCAAGCGCAATCGGCGCTGGGGTGAAGCTCGATACGGAATGTAGTGGCGAGAATGCAGAGCGCGGCAGCATTGGCAGAGTCGTCGACGAGTCTACCATTCGCGAAGAAGCGACCCCCATTTCTCGGCGGACTCGGGAGAATGCAACGGAACACCGGGAATGCTACGACGAGTCGGAGACAGTGCCAGGAGCAGCAGAGGTCAAGCGATCAGGGGCGCGCGAGTCCGCAGTCGTCCACGACGAGCGCGGCGGCGGCGGCGACGGCGGCGACGACGACGACGACGTGAACCGCAAATCCGAGAGCGCAATGCGCGATTCAGGCGCTGCGCAAATGATCGACAAGACGGACCCGGTTGTCTTGCAAGAGCCGGGCCATGCTTGTGCGAGCGCCAGCGACCGCCTTACCAAAGACGAGTCCGGCAGCGGTTCCGAGCGAATCGACGCCAAGCCGGATAAGCTGGCGGACATGAAAATGGCCGCCGAGACGAGCTTCGACGGCAAGCTGACGTCCGAGCTGTCGGGCGCGAAAGTCCTCGAGATTTTGGAGCCGGAGGCAGACCCGGTCTCAAGACAAGATTCGACGGACGTCTCTTCCCTGGAGATCGACGAGACGAGGTTCTCATCGAGTGTCCCCAGAGTGGACACTCTACACGAAAGTCCCGCCGTCGACTCGCTGGAAGCCCTGGAGCGCGAGGGCTCCGCGAGCCCGGTCACATTCTCGGAGGACACTAACATCGACTACTCGCTACCGCGAGACGGTAGCCACAAGAGGCAAGAAGTGAGTCTGCAGAGAATCACCATCAGGCGCAGAACGGAGAGGGACTCGTTCGAGCTCGACAGCCCGCCGCTCGTTTCGCCCCGTCTCAAGCCCAGAGAGTTGGAAATTCGGCCGGTGAACTGGTCGATCGGCGACGAAAAAATCGAAGTCAAGGAGACGCTCGAGCCCTCCGAAGCCTTTGACAAGGAACTAGAGGAATACCAGACGTCGCTGGAGCAGCAGCAGCAGCAGCAGCAGCTAGAAAAAGTTGCGCTACCCGAGTTGGCCATTCCGCGCATACATGAGCCACAAGCGTCGACCCCGAGGGCGTCCAAATTTACGGTCGCACCGGTGAGCGAGTCGGACTTTGACGTTGACAGGGAACTGGTGGAGGATAAGCTGGACGTCAGCTGCCAGGAGCTGATGGACACATTGCAGCGAGAGTACGAGGCGAAAACCCCGACTGACGATCGACTGGAAGAGATGGCTGCGAGGTCCTTCCATTTCATGGCCGTCGATGTGGACGACGAGGGCTGCGAAGACAGTTTCGACCAAGACCGGCGGGAATGGCAGCACGAAAAGGCAGCGTCAACAACGAAGAAGGAGCCGCTTCTAGAAACGAAAACCGCGGTGAACGTCATCGAGAAGCAGCCGTTCATGAGCCTCGACGAGACTCAGCCTAGGCTCAGGAAGGGCGAAATGGTGCAGCTATTCGACGAGCTATTCGAGGAGGGCATCCAACTGAAGCCCGCCGACGCAGAGCACGACGCTGGCGCGCCAGCAGAGCTGGTGGCAGCCGACGAGTCGAGAGGCTCGTACAACCTGGCTGAATTCGACAAGCATCCCCAGACCTCGGAGGTGTTAATGAAGACCGAGTGGCGAGGCAAGCCGACCAGAACCGAGGAGCGAAGGCGAGAGAGCGAGGACGTGCAGCTGGTCTCGTACAAGAGCTTCGATCCGGAGGACGCCAAGACCCGGGGGGAGGACCAGCTGGGGAAGTCGGCCCGCTCGGAGGGCCATCGCGAGGCGTCGAGAGCAACGAAAAGCGAGAAGCGCGACAAGCCACACTACGAGAGCGCCGCCGCCAGCGGCAGTCCGCTCAAGAAGAAGAAGGTCAAGGACAAGGACAAGGACAGGGAGAAAGAGCGGGACCGGGACAGCGACCGGCCGGAGGAGCAGTGCGTGGACATGAGCGCGCGCTACGCCATCACGGTGCTGGACCAGGTGGTGAAGAAGGAAATCGCCGAGGTGAAGGAAAGCCTGGAGGCTGCCAAGCAGGATCTGATCGAGGAGCTGAGCGAGACCGGCGAGAACGTGGCCCTGCAGATCAAGGACTCGCCGTCCGAGTTCCAGTTCAAGCTGCAGCCCGAGTCGATCCCCAGCGAGCTGCCGCCGTTGCTCTACGAGGTGCCCTCCTCCGACAAGCTCGGCGACGGCGACGCGGACTGCCCCTCGGCCCCGTGCGCCTGCTCGCCGGTAGCCAAGCCTCGGCGCCAGAGCGGCGAGCTGCCCCGGGACGAGGGCATCGCCGCGGCGGCCAGGGAAGAGAGCAGCGGCTTCGCGCTGCAGCCCCCGCAGCCGGCGCCGCGCCGCCGCCCGCGGCGCGCCGACGGCGGGCCCGCCTCCGAGAGCGAGGCGGACGTGTCGAGCAGCGGTGAGTACGAGAGTGCGGCCAGCCGGCCGAGCTCTTCGGACATGGAGCACCTGCAGCCGCTGAGCTCGTCCGAGTACGAGACGGCGGTCGCCTCCTTCGAGCACTCGTCGTCCAAGGCCACCTCCAAGGACTACGTGACCGCGGCCGCGAGCCTCAGCTCTATGGGCTCGGTCAAGTCGCTGAGCTCCGGCCAATACGCCAGCATGGACAGCGCGAGCGAGCTGTCGGAGACGTTGATGGCCTCCGACGGCGACGTGGATGACGTGGACGACGAGGAGGTCGTCGACGGAAACCTCGAGAACATGCTGGAGGACGACGCCAAGGAGGCGCCTGTTCGACTCGACCCCGACTCCGTACCCTGCCTGATGAAGCGCTCCAGCGAAATGATCTTCAGCCAAGTGGTCGGTTGGTCAGCCCGAGCGAGTAAGCCTGGCGACTTGCACCTCTCATCGCCGTCGCCGCCATTGCAGATCACTACCGAGTCGACGGAGTCGGCGGAGTCGGCGGGCGAGGCGAGCGGCCTGCAGAGGCAGCAACAGCAGAACCTCGGTAAAGCCCTGGCTGGCGACGAGCTGTCCAGCAGCCCGTCCGAGTCGGCGAAAGAGAGCTACTCGTTCGAGCCGGACTCGCTTGAAATGTCCAAGCTCATTGCGGCTGCACCCGAGCCGGAGGACGCGCACACCCACGAGCTAACTCTGCAGCAGCAGCAGAGTATGACGTCGTCGTCGATGTCGGGTGTCTCGCTGGAGACCGTGATTGAGAAGGACCAGGCGGACAGGCGCTCGCCCGACAGCGACTCGTTCGAGCTGGTCGAGAAGCCCGATCTCATCGACGATTTCGTAGTTATCGAGGAGGTGGGCCGCGAAGCCCAGGAATGCGACTCGGAAGGTAAGTCCGGCCAGCGTTGCCGCCGGCCGAGCGACACGGTGTAACGCGTCGGCTGCCCCACAGGCAAGGGCATCCGCATCAGCTCGAACCCGCTGGCGAGCTCCAGGCTGTACGACCGCGACGTGGAGGACCTGCTGGCGAAGGAGGAGCAGCAGCAGCAGCAGCAGCAGCAGCAGCAGCAGCAGCAGCAGCAGCAGCAGCAGCAACAACGCCAGCGGCAGCAGGCCGCCTCGCAGAAAGGCGGCGAGCTGTTCGAGTTCGAGAGCGAGGAGAGCCCACCGCAGGCGTCCAACGAGGAGGGCTACTCGCGGTCGTACTCGGACGAAGAGCCGGACGCCGGCAGCGGCAGCGCCGCCAGCAAGAAGTGGGTGGAGATGCAGTTCCAGCAGAGCGAGGCCGGCCGGCTGTACGAGCTCGAGTACGAGCGCGGCCCGCTGGAGGATATCAAGGAGGAGGACATGGCGGAGCTGGAGGCCGGCGGCAGCCGCATCGGCAGCCTCGGCAGCCAGAAGGAGTCGATCGGCAGCCTGGGCAGCATGCGCGGCAGCTTCGGCAGCACGCCCGACCACTTGGACTCGCTGGCGGCGCGCCGGCTGCTCCGGGCCAGCGACCACGACAACCTGTCGCTGAGCTCGCTGCAGGAGTTCGAGCACCTGGAGAGCGCGCTCGCCCAGTCGCAGGAGAGCGCGCGCCGCCAGCAGCAGCCGCGGCCGGCGCTGCAGGCCGGTGCGCACTCGGGCAGCTCGCAGGACTCGTCGAGCAACGGCAGCCTGCCGCGCGGCCGCTACAAGCCCGGCAGTAGCCTCGGCGACGACGCCTCGGGCTCCTCGGTGCGCGACTTCGAGGCGCTGGAGAAGGCCTGCCGGGAGGCCCACCTCATCGAACTGCGCGCGCGCGAGGAGGAGGAGCTGCTGGACCACGAGAGCCCCGAGAACCGCTACAAGCTGGAGAGCCTGGCCAGGGCCAAGCTCGAGGCCCAGGACGCCACGCCCGCGGGCTCCTTCCAGCCCAGCACCTCGGGCTCCGACGACTACGAGAAGCGCATCCAGGAGATCGACGACATCATCAGGATGGCCCAGGCGAGCGCCGACAAGATCGACCGGCCGGACGTTGCACCGGTGGGCGACGCAGGCGACGCACGCGCCGTGGCGCGCGGTAAGCGAGCTTGCGGGCCGCGCGGCCACCGGGCACCGGTCGCCCGGGCCGGCCGATCGACTGCCGACCGTGCTCTCCTCTTTGCAGCGGAGCCGGTGGCCAGCCTGATGGAGACCAGTGTGGACTCGCTGGAGGGCGAGGGCGCGCCCAACTACAGCCTCATGTGCAAGAGCGCGGACTCGCTGGAACTGAGGGTCGCGCTCGAGCACCCCTCCATCAGCTCGGACTCGCTCAAGGATCCGTCGCACGAGCAGCAACAGCAGTTCCGGAGCAGCAGGCGAGTTTCCTCCGACAGCTTGGAGTGTCCCGGGCAAGATCACAGCAAGGACGGCTCGAACAAGGACAGCATCAGCGAGGGCTAGGCGGGCTCGGCTTAGCCGGCACTGGCCGACGTCGGTGAGTAGCCCGTCGCTTTCTGCCTTGCAGTCGACTCCACGACGCCGACACTGACACGCCACTTCCCTCTGCGCAGATCACTCATGGACCACGAGCTGTAGTCGGCTTTGCGAGCGCGGCGGACGGTCGCGTTGCCACTGCACGCACGATTGTTTGACGCCGAGGAGTCGAGATTTCATCGCACATCGAGACAAGCAGACGCGACATCCTCTCGATTCCCTCAGTATCCATTTATTTCCTTTTTATCTAAGCAAAGAGGCCTGCTGCAGGTTCCTTCATTCCGTATATTTATATGCTTACATAGTTTATGACGAGGAGGGTCCGCACATCCGTACTCGAATCTTAAGTGTTTTATATTATTCACGATAAGGCTGTCAGCGCGTATGCATACGTATACATATATACATGTGAGTATATATACTTAGCGAATTTTACAAGTGTACAATAACGAATGGAAGAGGTGTCGATTATTTGTGTGTTCATCTTCGGAGTGCAGTTGGTGCTCCGCACGAGTGCACGTACATTATGATTACGCTAAGAATAACGTTAGTCTTGCGCTTGATCGTCGCCGCTCCAACTGGGCGTATCTCTGCCGAGGCTCCGCGAGGGAACTGTGCAGTCGTCGCGACGACGAGCGCGCTTGTGATTCAGCTGCGCTTCGGCGCTTGCGCAGTCGGCAGCTGGATTGGTCGCGCGATTGATGCCCTTTCGAGGATGCGGCTGCCGTGGGGAAAAGGATGATTGCAGCTCGAGAACGCAGGGGCAACTGACTGTCCGCGTGCAAGTGCCGCGCGCAAAGGCGCTCGTTCGTTCCACGTGCATATCTCGGCTATTTTTAGGTGGATCAGCCTCGACACGGCGCGATTCTCGTGGCTAACGAACGATAACAATAGACAACCGCTAACGCATAATCAGACGTGCAATGCGTGCGGCAAGCTGAACGAGAGGGAGCCCCTCCCGAAAAGCCGCATCGCGCCAGCCGCAGCCTGCATCCGATCGCTTTCCCCTTTCTTCTCAATGTTTCGCACGACACTGTCAAATGCGCTTGTAAATCGTCGTGTAATTTCGGAATGCTATTTGTATGTCCTCAAGTTGTATGATATAGTGCTGTCTTGAAGGGAAAAATAAAGAAGCAAATAAACAGGCATGTTTTCATGTTTTGTAAGCATTTCAAAGGAACGGCGTGCTTTTTTTATTGGCAATCCTTGTTTTCCCCGACTCTTGCTACAGTTCAGTAGAACCATTAGCATAATTATGTAATACAGACGCGCACAGACGCAAGCATATGCGAAAGGCTGCACGCCATCCGAAGCGGCTGCAGGCTGGATACAATGCCGCCGCGCGAGTGTAAACACAAGATCTACGTCGACCGCCGGCGAAGGCACAAGCAAATGGGACGCTATTGGTTGACCCTCGAGCGGCCTGATGCTCGGCGGTTCATGGTCGGCGCGGCGCAGCGCATCGCTATCGACGATAACGATGCTCCAAATAACAGAGCGCTCGATAAGAATACAGCCGTCCGGACTATTACGCACTGGAATACCTATGTGTGCGTGCGTGCGAACGAAGAATGTACGCACGAGCGACGAGCGCGCCGACTGGCCGGCCGCGCTCGGTCGGCCGTCCAGTCGGCTGCGCTCGGCCCGGCCTAGCGGGTGCGCCGCGCGAGCGCGCGGCCGATGCGCCACAGCCAGAGGCAGCAGGAGGCGGCGTAGACCCAGCCGGGCAGCCAGGCCTGGCGGTCCCCGAGGAGGCACAGGTAGCCGCAGCAGCGCGCCAGCTCGAGCAGGCCCGCCGCCGCCGAGTGGTCCAGCAGCAGGCCGATCGTCGTCAGCGCGCACACGTTGTTGACGAGGGCGCCCAGCCAGGCGGGCCCCCGGGCGTCCTGCGGCGAGCGGCGCGAGGGCCATCAGTGCGCGGCTCGGGGCGCGGCTCGGGGCGCGGCTCGGCGCGCGGCTCGGCGCGGGGCTTACCGTCGGCTCGTCGTACAACTGCACGTGGGCGTGGAGCACCAGGCAGAAGTGCAGCGCGATGTAGCAGCTCTGCCAGGCGGGCACGCGCGCCCGGAACTTGACGCGCGAGCTGACCTGCAACAGCGGCGCCGTCAGAGCCGTGAGGCGCGTCCGCGGCCGGCGGCCGGCGGCTTACGTTCACTTTGAACCGGTCGAGGCCCAGCCGCGGCAGGCCGGGCTGCCAGCTGGGGCCCTTCCACCACACCGCCAGGCCGTCTCTCAGGTTTCCCGCGGCGAGGCTGCGCCGGGCCGTCTGCGCGGCGTAGAACGCCTGAAACACGAGACGACGGGGCGCGATGCAGCACGCGGCCGGCTCGGCAGCGCGGATCGCGTGGCGCACTGACCTGCAGGTAGAGCGGCTGGTGCGTCTGCGGGCTGACCACCAGTCCGTAGATGATCTGCTCCTTCGGGCGCTGCTCGGCGAACGTGCCGAAGATCCGGTCCCATATGATGAGAACGCCACCGTAGTTGGTGTCCAGGCAGTACAGATTGCAACCTGCGGGCAGAAAGCAGGCGGCGGTCTGGCGACTGGCGACAGGCGCGGGGCGTTAGCGCGGCTCGGGGATACCGTGGTGCACGCGGTGGTGCTTGGGCGTGTTGAGCACCCACTCGAGCGGCCCGAGCTCGTCGATGACCGTCGTGTGGATCCACAGCTGGTAGATCAGGTTGAACTGGTGGTGAGCCACGAAGTGCGACGGCGGTATGAACAGGGCCAGCGGCAGGTAGAACATCTGCAACAGTCTCGCGAAGCGTTAGCTCGCGGCCGCGCGTCGCAGAACTCGAGCCGAGGCGGTGGATCGGTTTCCCGCCGCGAGTATGCAATCCGAGCTTGCACTTACGAAGCTGCACCACTGCTGCAGAACCGACTGGCGCAGCCCCACTACCAGATTGAATTCCTCGCTGCTGTGGTGCACCTGATGGTGGACCCAGAGAAACGTCACCTCTGAAACAGCCACGCAACATTCGAGACTCCGCGCGCAACGACGAGTCGATCGATTTTCATGCGCTTATGTAAGCGCAAAGCTGCGGCTCATCGAGCGCGAACGCAAGGACACTGGAGCCGGCGCGCCGCGGACTGCGGCGGCCAAGCAGACGGCGCCGGGCGGTCGGGCCGACGAACCGACGACGAACAGCACAAAGGTCCAAACGCCGAGGCGGAAAGCCCGCGGAAAACGGCCTTACAACAGCGCGGCGCAGCGCGGGGCGCGGCGCGCGTCGTGGCGGGAGGGGGCGATTTACATAACGCGTGTCTCCACTCACCGTGATTAGCTCTGTGTACCCAGTAATAGCAGAAGTCGACGGCCAAGGCCGTGATGTACCAGGTCCAGGCCGAGTCCCAGGCCAAGCTGCAGAGCCGCCAGCGCTCGTGGAGCGCCACGTAGGCGTAGTACTCGGCGCCGCGGAACAGGATGCTGCAAGCGTCGATGCGTGAGCTCGACGGACGTACGGAGCAGGGGCACGGGGCACGGGGCACGGGGCATGGGGCGCGGGGCACCGCGGTGGCTTACCGCGCGCTCTCCTGCAGGATCCAGTGCGACAGCGAGGTCAGCTGGTCGTCGAGGCGCAGGTCGCCGGCCTGTCTGGTGAACAGCACCGCGTTTTCCAGGGCGATCAGCACGAAGAACGGCAGCCAGACCTGCGCTCGCGGCACGACCACGGATCGATTAGGCGGGCTCCTCGCAGTCTCTCGGCGAGTTACCTGAAGCTGGTAGTCCGGCACCTGCTCGGGCCGCTCGAAGCTCGTCTCGGCGGGCTCCACCAGGTAGAGCAGCATGGCCGCGCGCCTGGCGACGCGCCACGACCCGGCGTAGCCCCCGTCCGCCGTGGCGTTCATCCCCGCGAGCGCGCTCGGCGCCTGGGCTGCGGTCGGTCGGCGGGGCCGCTCTGGGCCGCTCGGGGCTGTCGGAGCACTGCCCGGCCTCCCGCGGCGCGCTGCGCTCGCCTGGCTCGGCCACTTACTGAGGCGCGCGGGCGAGGGTTGCCGCTGGAGCGTGAGCCTGGGCGGCGAACGCTGCGGCCCGAGCTGCTGCGCGCGAGCGTGTGGAACGGCTCGCCGCGAGCTCGCGTCTCATTATATAAGCGCCGCCGCGCCGCGCGCGAGCGCCAATTCGCGCGCAGCTCACCCGCTGTTTTCTTGCGGCAGTCGTTACGAGGATCGTGCGCGATCGATGCAAGGCCCCGATCGATGCACCGTTGCTCGGCCTGGCGGCGCGATCGTTCCGCACCGATTCGACGCCCGCAATGGTCGCGCGCCTGCTAAAAATAGCCAGCCAGCGATCCACCGCATCTGGACCTCGCCGCCGGCGCGGCCGCGGACGCGCACTCGCCCCGCGGCCCGCCCGCCTCGAGGGAACGACCGGATGCTCGGCTGCAGCGGATCGCGGCTGGAGCGACGAGCACAACTGCACGCAGCAGGCTGAGCGCGTGGCTATCAGCCGCTCGCTCGCTCTTCGCTCCGTGGCGCAGTGCGCGCGGACTGCGAATAGCGATAATTCCAGCACGATAAACCGCCTATACCTTGAGTCACGCCTTTATCGGTCAACACCTTCTGACGCTTGCTGCTGCTCTGCTACGTCCGGCGCGGTCGGAAGCGCTGCGCTCCGCGGCGGGCGGCGCTCGGCGCATCGCCAGTGCCAGCGGTGGCCGCTCCGCGCGTGATTTTCCGAAGCCGCTCAGGTAAGCCGGCCAGCGGCCAGTGGCGATTGAGTAGCGCGCAGCGTGACGTAACCTGGCGAGCGCTGGCGGCGGCGAGTGCTCGAGCGCGCCGCTCGGCCCGAGCTCGAGCGCGGGCAGCGCGGCGACGAGCAGGAGCGAGCCGCAGTGGTTACATGTTCGAGGCGAGGCGCGCTGCGAACGGGGCCGCATGAATATACATAACAGCTTCGTGGACACGAGCCAGAGTCTACGACTCGATCGCTACTTGATTCGCTGCTAAGTGCGCCGCGCGACCGCCAGCGAGCGGGCCAGAAAAAACTCGGCTAGCTGCACACCTTGACGGCTCGCCTTGCTTACGTTACGTCAAGACCAAGACTGCCGCGTTGCTCGTCGACGTTGCGCGCGCGTCTCCGCGGTGCGTATCGTCGGTGTTCGGTTTGCGCTCTCGGCTCGCTCGACCGGGGCCCGCACTCGCCTCGCCTCCTGCCCAGCGGCCAGCGGCGCGGCTACGCTTTCGAATGCTGCCTCGTCTCGCGCCTTGTGGCTCCCGTCGGCAAGCTAGTCCGCGCGCGACCGTCGCGCCCCTCCCGTCGCGTGGTCGCGTCTCGATTCTCGGCTACTTATTCGTTGACCCGCTCGGCAGGATACCCGCGATGTCATCCACGTCGTTGTACGGCTGTACCACAAGCCTCGAGTAATGAGCCACTGCCATGGTGCCACTGCCCAATGCTCGTGGAAACTATTTTTGGTATAGCCTCCATGCTACTCTTCGTACCACGTGTTGTCACCTCGCCCAACTTTGCACACTGCTGCCATCTGTGAGATAACGTTCACAAAACATGGTCGAAACTGGCTTAGGTTGAAATTTCCATCAAGCAAGGCAAAGCAAACTGCAAAGCTACATCCATCAATAAACATCACCTAACCTATCAACTCGCACGCGATAGTTCCACAGCTTTCATCATTGACAAGTAAGAGCCTCTTCAGTAACAAACGTGCGTGCTCGCTGCCGACGATTTCATTTAACTCCACTCTCACTACGCTGTTTACTTGTTCTTTTCTTTCTGTTCGCTTCTAGATCTAAAATGAAACTCAATAAAGGCAAAGCTGTGGAGAAGATGGCCAAGCAACATGTTGCCAAGAAAAAGAAGAAGAAAAATATAGGGCAAGTTACCACGGACGACTTTTTCAATCAGGACTTTGAAAACATGGATCTGAGCGACAGCGAGGACGACAAAATGGAGCCAGTAGAACAATTGGTACCGGCTAAAAAGATTAAAAAGCACGAGAAAAAATCAGGTATGTCGTACCTTTTTGTTTGGCATGTATTCTCCGTCATTGCTCGTACTGTTTTTGCAGCAGGAACCGACGCGGAGTACGAGACCGTTGATGAAGACGAGAGGAAACCGGAGAAGAAGAAGAGAAGAACGAAGAAAAGACCTGCTGGTAATTCTCCAACATAGTCAAGTTCAACTATATATTTACTTTGAAATCCATTTCATTTTTACAGCAAAGACAACCGATGATTTGTCGGACAGCGCTGACAGTGATTTGGATCCAGCTGAGCACAGGAAATCTCTTATGAAATTGAAGGACATTGATCCTGAATTTTTTAAATACCTGAAACAGAATGATACCAAGCTCTTGGACTTTAATGTATCTGACCAAGAGAATGTATTATCTGAAGATGATGATGATGATGATGATGATCTGAGACACATTCCCGATGGAGAATTGGAGGTTCTTGATTTTGACGTCTTTTGTCTCTAATCATACAAGCAAATTGGTAAAAGTTTTAACATTATATTAATCTAGGTTGGAAGCGATGAGTCAGATTACGAACCAGCTGATGATGAATCAATGGAAATTTCCAGTGATTCTACAAAAGTTACATTGAAATTACTTAAGGATTGGCAGACAGAAATACAAGTGGATAAGTAATAAGAAACGGCTAAATCATTTAACTTTTAAGCTAACATGTATAGTCCAAGAAAATAATAGTGCTGATTATGAATTATAGGTCTTCTAAAACTATTAAATACGTAGTCGAAGCTTTTCATGCTGCACTGGAAAGTATTAGTGATGCTGAGCATAAGACAACACAGTACAAAGTGGAAGGAGGAGCAAGTAGGCCTCTTTTCTGTTATTTCAAACTAATCTAATAGAAATAGAAATATTTTCATACAACAATTTACTTTTCAGTTTTTAACGGTATCATTCAGTTATGTATTATGCAGCTTCCAGATGCTTTCAAAAAATTTTTGAAAATTGGAGACCAAACTAGTTTTGAAGCTCATAAAGCTAAGAGATTTCCAAAGGTTAAAGGTGTTCTCAAATCTTATTTAGCCAGTCTCATCAAGGTATTTTTCATGATTAGCAATGCTGAATATTCCTAGATAACCAATGATTTCATGTATGCAATCTGTTTACAACTATCGTTATTTTAGGTTTTTGAGAGTGTCTCATCTCCTGACATCGTCTCAGTTTTACTAAAACATTTGCACTCTATGTTACCGTTTACTCAATCTTTCTCATCACTTCGTAAACCACTTTTACGAATTTTACTCAAATACTGGTCCTCTGCAGATGAAGAAATTGTACGTGTAGTAGCATTTCTCTGTATCGTAAAAATTGCAACCACCTGCAAATCTGCAGTTCTCAATGGATTACAAAAGGTATCTGTTTTGTTTGCAATGGACTTTATGAGAAATTTCAACTACTCTACAATTAATTTTTAGACTATGTATATCAAATACGTAGAAAATGCCAAATTCGTTTCGCCAAATACCCTACCAGGAATAAATTTTATGCGTCGATCTCTTGTCGAACTCTATATGCTCGATACTGACTGCACTTATCCCAACGCATTTTTGTACATTCGGCAACTTGCTATCCATCTGCGAAATGCACTGACTTTGAAGAAAAAGGTATGAATATTCCTGGTAACGATTTTTTCGAAGATTTTAGTTATTGTTGTAAGTAATTCTTTACTTTTATTTCGATAGGAACATTTCCAAGCTGTGTATAATTGGCAGTACATTAATTCTTTGTGGTTTTGGGCGGACCTCATACCCGTATCAAAGAAACATTCAATGTTGAGGAATTTGATTTACCCGCTTGTTCAAGTTAATATTATTATTATTATTGTTGTTAACTGTTGTTGTCGAATTTTACGCGTTCACGGAGTACTAACGAGGCATTTCATTCTAGATAATTATTGGTGTAATCAAATTGATTCCCACCATTTATTACTATCCGTTGCGGTTCCATTGTGTAAAAATGCTCATCAACATATCTCGACAAGCAAATGTATTCATTCCATCATTACCATTTTTGACAGAGGTGAGAATATGATTAGTTGTCACGAATCGAAGAGAAAAGTGATTTAACTCTTTTTTTTATCCGTTTCATATTCAGATACTGGTTCAATACGATTTTAACCGGAAACACAAAGCCGTGTCGATGAAACCCATTTCATTGATGTGCATGCTCCGAGTATCCAAGAGTCAAGCACAGGAAAATGGCTACAAGGACGCGATAATCGAAAATCTGTACGAATTGATAATGGAAAGTGCCGCCAAAGACAGCCACACCATTTACTTTGCAGACTTGTATTTAGTCACGATAACGAGGGTAGGCATAATAATAATAACAATAGTTAATAATAATAATAATAATAACAACAATAATAAAAGTAATTGAAGTAACGAATCAAATGGTACTGTCGAGATAACTGAATTATTCGGATTTACAGTTGAAGAACTTTTTGAAAAAGTGTCACGTAGTCAACTACACACGGAGAATGAAGCAACTATTGGACAGGATCGAGGAAAACCGCAAGTTCATCGAGAACGAGCGCGCGAAGCGTACTTTCAACCTGGCGGACCTTGCCGACGTGGAACTATGGGAACAGAAGATTAAGACCGGGGGCACGCCCATCGGAAAGTTCTACGAGTCGTGGATTAAGGTGCACGAGCAAACGAAGTTGAAAATGCTGACACAGAATGAAACTATGGCGGCGGACTTTAAGGTACCGTCGATCAAGAGGAAGGCCAAAAGAGTCGAACGGGACAGCGATGAAGACAGCGAGTTAGAAATTCCTGCTGAGGAAATGGAGAGGCGACTGAAAAAGGAAGCTAAAAAGTCAAAGCGGAAAGCGAAGAAAGCTAAGAAGTCTATGGACGACGAGGAGGAGCTGCCATTGGAGAGTAGCGACTTGGTGCAAGACATCAAGAGTAGTGACTGGGACTGAGGCGTTGTTCAGCACCTTCATGTACAAAGTGTTTTTATACTTGCGTAAACTTGCACCATTTGACTTTCGTTTTTTTTTTCGCGCACATTGTTTACTTTTGTTTTGTTTCTTTACCTCTTTTATACTCGTAACTGTTGCAATTCATATTCTAGCGTGTAAGGTTCAGAAAAGACCGTTGAATAAAAGCCATTATTTTGAAAATCACTTTCTGTAGCGTCCTTACACCCGCCTCCGCGGTATCAGCTAAATCTATTCGTAACGAGAGGGAGAGGGGGAGGAGGGAGAAAAAGTCCAGCGTTCGTCGATCGTACTCTCTTTCTCCGCGTGTCGCTTTCCGGCGATTCGTGGGATCTATTTTTACGGTGTTAGCGCTCGAGTCGCCTCGGTTCTGAGCTCGGAAAAAGCCTTTCGCCGCCGGCACCCAAAGTTGATTCAGCGAGCTCGACGCGCAAGTTTCGACGCTGCCTTCCACTTCATTACGTACGTATCAATTAGCTTTGCAAGCGTTGATTCAAGCTGACGATTTTTCACTTTTCAAGCCTCTCGTTGCGTTCGATAATAATTAAGCGAATAGCAGTGACGCGAACACTCGTGATGTCGTTGCTGCTACCGCCACTGCCATGTGCGTGCTCTTTTGGCATTTTTTAAGAGGCGCGGGGGTCATTGTGTCGAAAGTTATTTTGGCAGCCCAATCGAACGAACGTCCACCTCGATAGCTACATTACACTGCGCAACGTCTGTTGCGATTTCGGGCCGATCGTCGGTCACTAGCTGCGCCCGGTCTTCTGGTTACCACTCTGATATTAGGTACGTGTTATGTAAACATGAGCGTTTGGCAGAACGTGCCCGATTTGCGGCCTTGTGGAGCAGTGGAGCTCCTCAGACTCAAAATAAACTGTCAAACTGTACGGGGCTGTTTTACAGCGGCTACTTATTGATCAGCCTGTGCTGGTATATATTGAGCCAGAGCTGGAGCTTTCGAGGCGACATTGTTGCGTAATTGTTTTCGATTGGCTAAACGCAGGCGAGTGCTTGCATCGAGTGACAGAGCGTTTACTGTCCTTCCACTTCCACAGGCGCATTTAACAAATAATCGACGGCTATTACAGTCTGCCGAATGCCAGATTACTCGCTCTCCTCTCGGGAATAACAGCGATGCTGCCAACTCCAGCTAAAAATTCACCATGCAAAATAGATTATTTTCTCGTCGTGCTTTGCCGCAAACCAATTAATGCTGTTGAGACTAACATATTGCATTGTTTATTGCGCCTGTGGAGCTGCAAATAGTATAGTCCCTTTTGCCGCTGCTGCTTATTTGAACAGTCGAGTATCGTCGCGAACGAGCTTGAGCGATGTGCGAATCGGCTGCGATAAGATACAGCAATAGCGCCGCCGTGGTGATCGTGGTGAGCGCTCAAGCTTTTTCCACGCGCGCGTAAGCGAGAGAGAGAGAGAGAGAGAGAGAGAGAGAGAGAGCGCGTGTGTCGGAGAGTGCGCGAGTCGCGAGAAAAGCTGTCGTTCGCTGCTTGCTTAAAAATATCGCGAGATAACCCGGACCAACTGCAGAGTGGTCGTTGCTGCTAGAGCGCGAGCACCATGAGGAGCGGCAATAGGTGCGTCTCTCTCCCTCTGTGTGTCTGTGTGTGTGACCTTAGCCTTTGCTGTACTTTAACTGTAGGCTTAGCTGAGCCTGGCGTCAGTCGCTGCTGTGGTGTGCTTGCTTCGTGGAGGCTCACACAGCTTCGATCGAGAGCGCAGGAGCCAGCCCAATGCCAGCTATTGATAGCCGCCACGCAGGCAGTTTCGACGTAAACGTCGCGCCCACGGCTGACGCTGGTTCTCGAGCAAACAGGCCAAGATTTTTCCCGAGCTTCTTTTGCAAGTGATGGCTATGGCTGCGTTTTTCAGATGCAATGCTGACGTGGATCGACCTCCAAACGCTTGGACGTTCGCGTGACTTTTGCTTGGTTTTGCCGGAGAAAATCTGTCGCTGTCGGGCTGTTAAAAATACTCTTCTTCGCTGAGCTTCCGAGTGAGCGATCGAGCTCGTTCCATTTTTTGCAGATTAACGCGTGCATCCGAGCGTCAATCGGTGTGATACGTTGAGAGCGACGAGTCGCGACCATAATCAACTTTCGAGACATTCGCTGCTGTGCTGGCGTGGCCAGCCGCGATCACTGACAGCTCGCTGCTCAAGGTGTAGGCTCGTCGTTTGAAAGACCCGGCGCGTTGCGCAACGAATGCCATAAAGGAAGCAGGCACGCTCGACTCGAGTGCCTGCTGCCAGTTCGGCCCTGATTCGGAACATCAGCACTGGCCTACTGCGTATTACATTTCGAGCAGATAAATTTAGCGATCGCTCAACGAGAGGCCTGCCGTGAGGCGAGCGCCGGCAAGGTGTTGCGCCGATGAAGCTTGCCCGCGGCTAATCGTCGCAATGATCAACAGGTATCAAACGGACGGTGCACAGCGGCAGCAGCGCCAGCCAGGCAATCACAGAGTCTCGAGCGTCGCGACCTACGGCGTATCCCGCCAGCCACGCGTGGAGCGCGTCGGGCATGGCCTGCCGACGGCCCCAGCAGCAGCAGCAGCCGGGAGCAGCGGTGTCAGGCGACTGACCGCGAGTTCAAACAGCTACTTGCAGCGCAGTGCATCCGCGGACAATGTGCAGATAGTGCACCAACGCGGCTTTAAACCCTCCGACAGACACGACCCCGCCAAACGCCACTTTCTCGAGAGCCTTACTTCAAAGATACTACACTTCGATATGGTACTTGCCTATTTGCCTTGTCACCGCCCCCCCCCCCCTTCACCCGCCGCGCCACCGGCATTCCGTCCTCGGTCTAGCAGAGGAGCTTATCAGTCTCGGCCACTTTGCCTTGCAGCAGGACAGTCCTGGCTCGACCCCCATCGACCTGCAGAAGCTGCTGACCCCGGCGGTCGACTCAGGCGAGACGCTGCAGCTACGCAACAGTAAGTGTCGCCGCGTCGTCACCCATTCCAAAAATAACGATGGTCGTTGCCGCAGAAAAAATGTACGCCTCGTCGTACTTTTATGCACCGAACCACCCGACCGTCGAGGACCAGGTGGAGCTGGCGCGCCGGATCTCGAGCTCGTTGAGCGACGTGAGGAACGTGAGGAGCAAGGGCCAGTCGATGTACGTGAACCGCAAGAAGCGCTCCGTCAAGTGGATCCACGACGGCAACGGCAAGTATGCCCGCGAGCTCCAGCTCCCGCTCCCGGCCTCCCTGCGTCCCACCCTCCAGTCTCTAGGCCCACCGGCCTCGGCCTCGGAGCGCCATTGTGACACTGTTGTGGCGTGTGTCCGACCAGGCCAGGAAGACGAGCAGGAGTCAGCGGCGCCGGTCGGCGGCAAGGACCAGCTGCCACTGAGATGCATGATGAATCCTGGCGGCAAGCTGCTGGACTACCGCGGAGTGCAGGCCCTTGGCGAGGAGCCCAACATCCCGCAGGTGCCGCCCCACCCCGAGCGCCTCTACGACATCGTGCGGGACCTCAACAACCAGAAGGGCCGCGGTGAGTTCCGTCGGTGTTTGTCGAGCAGCTCGAGGCAGCTCCCATTGGCACGCGATTCTGTGCCAGGCGCAGCCGCCTCGGCCCGGCGCGCATATAACGGCCGCGACGACTCGCGGTACTCTCCGCTGTTTCACTCGAGCTGCCTTCGTCCGAGGCGTCGCGATCGGCCGAACGAAAGAAAAGAGCGAAGCCGCGAGTCTCTCTTGGCCCAGCTAAAGATAGCCGCTTGCGCAATCGTGCGTTACGTCACCTTTATCTCAATTCCGTGGCTCGATCGGTCGCCGACGATCCGTTGCATCGCTATCCCATGCGTTTGCTTGTCCCAGGTGCCGAAATATTTGCCAAACGGAGAAAAAGATCGGAAAAGTGGGTGGTCGACGCGGAGCAGCCGCAGTCAGCGAGCATCTACGGCTACGGCAAGTATCCCGCGAATCAGGTGGGTCTTTCGCTCGGTCCAGACTGGCCATTACGATTCGCGCCGCAACACTGTCTTCCGTTGTGTGCCCAGAAGGTCGGCAACGGAGGCGGCGGAGGCGGCGGAGGCGGCATTGCCAATGAGCACTTGAAATTCGACGGCAAGCCCTTCTACAACCCCTACGACCTGTCCATGGACTACTCCGGTCCGGCTCTGCCTAGTAAGTAGTAGCAGTATGTGTATTGATGTGTATTGGTCGCGCGCCCGCACTGCACGAGTAACCGCCAAGCAAGCCGCTCGCAGCAACTAACACAGCGCCGCTTATCGCCTAGACTACGCGCGCCAGTGCCCGCGCACGAGCTTCGGCAGCGCGCACTCGGACTGCGCTGCATGCGCGGGCTGCGCGCCCTGTGGTCCGTGCGGTCCGTTCGGGCCTTACGGGTCCTACCCGCCGTCGGGCTGCGGGCCCTTCGTGGGCTACCCGCCGGCGTACGCCGGCCCTCACCGCCAGCAGGAGGCCAAGCGCGCCAAAAAGAAGCTCTACCCCGCGTTCGAGCCCGCCGACAAGTTCTGTCGGCGCGTCAGCTTCGACGGGGCGTCGCGGGCCACCGCCGCTGCCCTATACGAGCCCGCGTGCGGTCTCGGCGCGCACGGCCGGCCGGCGGCTCCGCGGAACCCCAAGGTGCACCAGCGCCCCGCCAACGGCTTCTCCTACTTGAACGGGCTGGAGCTGCAGAAGCTGGCGGTGGCCCGCGCGGCTCGGGGGGGCGGCGCACGCCAGAGCGGCGCCTGCCTCGCCGCCAGTGTCCCGGGCGTGGGTTGCGGGCAGAACGGCTGCCCGAAGCCGCCCGAGGGCGCCGAGCGGCCGGCCGAGGACTATACGCCAGTGCCGGTCAAGCAGCTCATCCAGGAGTTCGAGAAGACCTGCCGGCCGGTGATGCAGCTTAAGCACTACTCCTGCAGGCCGGCCGGCCCTGGCGACCTGGCGCGCTACTTCGACCCGCGTCGACAGGTCTGCTGTCGGCGCGCCGACAGCCAGCAGCACGCCGGCAACGGCTACTCGCCCAGTTCCGCCGGCGACGACGAGCTGGACGAGGACGAGGACGAGGACGAGGACGAGGACGAGGACGTGGACGAGGGCGAGGGCGAGGGCGAGGGCGAGGGCGAGGGCGAGCCCGAGGACGAGGACGAGGACGAGGACGAGCACGGGCACGGGCATGGGCATGGGCATGGGCACGGGCACGGGCACGGGCACGGGCTCGGGCAAGGGCAAGGGCACGGACACGGGCACGGGCACGGGCACGGGCACGGGCACGGGCACGGGCACCGGCACCGGCACCGGCACGGACACGAGGCCGAGGCCGAAGCCGAATCCGAGGGGGAGGAGGACGACGAGCCGCACGGCCTGGGCGAGGAAGACGACGATGTCTCCCTCGACGACTCGCTCTCGCCCGTGGACTTGTATCGGCCTGGGCAGGTCAATAATAACAACAACAGGTCCTCGTCCATGAGTACCATCGACGACTACTATCGGCGCCAGCTGCAGCAGGCCAAGCCCAAGCTCGCGGATGGCGAGGTCGGCGCGGTCCTGCAGCCCCAACTCGTCGCGCAGAGGAGGGACCTGAAGCGGACGCCCGTGCTGGAGAACCTCGTGGCCGGCACCACCACCCCGGAGTGCTTCAGGGAGAGCTTTGCCGAGGACATAGGCAAGTGTCCGTCGCGCCCGACCCGACGGTCCCGCCTCGCCCACCACCCACCACCCAGCGCCCACCGCCCATCGCCTACCGCTTACCGCTTACCGCTTCTACTAACGCCGATCGTGCGCCGATGAGGCATTGAGTGCCTGTCGCGATGAGAACGACGTTTGAACTGGTTGAACCTCGACAGCGAGCAAGCTGGCCGACAACCTGTATCACGGGCCCAAGATCTGCAGTTACCAGAACCTGGCCAACTACAACACCGCGCCGAGAGGCTGGGACCAGTCGCACAAGGTCTACCGGCCCGTCAGATTCGAAAAGCCGCAAGACACCAAAATCTCCTACTCGGACTTTTAACCAGCTGCTCCGTAGCTGCCTATTTCAATGCTTCGACTAATTCGCTTGTCCAGCGCCACGACGTTTTCCCATTAAACACACATAAGCATACCGTAGGACGCCATGAGCTCGACTCTGGTAACCAGCTTTTATCAGGTAAGCATCGCCACGTATATCCAAATATTTCCGTGGGCATGCCAAAATCGTCTGATTTCTCTTGCAGATCGCTCTCAACTCGCCACACTCATAGATCCTGCCCATAGATTCTGCCAGCTTAATTGTTCTTTGATTGCAGCGCGTCCCAGCCGCGCCAAGCACGTCGCACTTGACGCGACGGCAAATCTGCAACTTCGTGTCGACTAACATTGTTCTCCTTAAACTTCGTAGGTACATCAGACAAGCGATTGGTTCGGCCGTTACTCTTACGACGTGTAGGTTCTTCTCGTACGGGCTTCTATTTCTCTATTTCTCGGCTTTGCCCCTGAACGAGCAGACTTGACGGCCGATACTGAGGTGAACGTCGAAGCTCCGTTCGCTGTCGGTGAGCTCTGTGGCGAGCAACGCCTCCTACGAACTTACCGGCATTGCGCGGGCCTTTGATAATAACCAATTGCTTAGCAGCGTCAATGACACGTTTGCATAAGAAAGCTTCGCTTTTAATAATTGCGTTGTGTTGCGAGGAAAAAGATGGGCACCAACGAACGATCTGGCCGAATGAGAAGCTGTGATAAATAATAATAGCTAGTTGCCTGTGTATATACGCTACGCGTAAATTAACAGTTAGCAATCTAGACGGTTCGAGCCGCCTGTCTTGGTTGCCGATCCGGAGCTATGAGAAGAGCTGCCCGAAGAGCTCAGTGTTACGTAACATAACCAGCTGGTTTTCATCATTCAATTATCGGAGCTTTTCACTCGGCGAGACGGCTCGAGTGACTAACAATTCATGCTTGAACATGTTCTGCACCTACTATACACTGATGAGGCGACGACTAATAATAGCGCCTACTAGCGCGGCTGCTTGTGCAGCCGACCTATTGATTTCCCTGAAAAATTGTCAATTACGATTGTTCAATGGCTTGCCTGTAGCTTGTCTTAAAAATGCCGATAACAATGGGTCGAGATGTTATCGCCTGACAAATAAATAATGTGTTTACTCGATGTACATTGTCAGAGTTGTGGAAGCGTGTTGCAATAAAGATAAATTTATGTTTATAAAAGGCTTACTTGGAACTTGATTGTCGAGTGTTTTGCGCGATTGATCTCGGATATCATGGGACACAAGATGGGGCAGCGAGCCAGCGGCACGTGAAAAGCTCGGCAGCGGCGTGACAGATAATATTGGTAAGTGGGCGCTCGCGCAGCCGGCGCAAACAGATTGGAGAAGGCTCGATAACAGCCGAGTCCCTAAGCTACAGCGCACAATTTTCTTCCAACTGAATTTTGGAGCCACTCGCAGCAGCGCCTCATGCGGCTACTAGTACTACAGAAGGAACATGCATTTCCATGCTAGCTAGCGGTTTTTCATCCTGCTCTTGGGCGTGCAGTTATAGCACGTTATTTTAGGCGGCCTTAGTTCATTACTGCTCCGCCTCTGCCCCCGCTAGCTCTCAATCACCACGGACGAATCAACTGACTTGTTTTACGATTCATTTGCTCGTATCGGTCTGATACATCCAATTCGATCTTGTCGGCTATCACATTTTCAAAATCACAATAACAACTCGGCCAGCGCGTGGACTGTACATCGTGTTTTATCGTCGAGACTGGTCAACTGCGGCACTTTGATGACGATGGTGCCGTCCTCGTCCAGCTCGGGCTGGTTCCCAACACGAAATTGCTGCACGAGTACCCCATAATTTCAGGAGTTCTCGGAGGCGCTAGAGTTGCCGACTCTGCGGTAGACGAGCCCGAGCGGCTACACACGACAGCTGTATATAGGACGAGTAGATAGACGAGCGAGGCTCAGTCGCCGTTCGGTCGCCGCTCGGTCGCCGCTCGGTCGCACATACGTGTAGGTACGCGTAGCTAGCTGCCCATCGCTTTGGTAGACCTCGTCCGATTGATCGCGCGAGCCGCCATGAGGCCCACACTGCCCACCTCAGGGTTGCTGCTGCTGCTGCTCGCCTCTGTCGCCGACCTGGCCAACGCTGCCAGCGTCACTGGTCGGCACGACCAGCACCGGGACCAGCCATCCTGTGGTTACCAAGTGAGTACAACTCTCGATATCGCGGCGGTCGTAGCGCTCGTGGAACCCATACAGCGCACCTCATCTCGCGCCATTTGTCTCATGCGGCGGGTCAGTCCTGCACGAAGAGCGACGCGGGCAAGATCAACATCCATCTAGTGGCGCACACGCACGACGACGTCGGCTGGCTCAAGACCGTCGACCAGTACTACTTTGGAGGTGAGTGCGCGAGCCGGGCCCGCGCCGAGGCACGCTGACCGGTTGACGAGTTGGATCGACGCCACGATCTGTTGCAGGCCGCATGAACATCCAGGTAGCCGGTGTGCAGTACATCATCGACAGCGTGGTCGACGCCCTCGTAAAGGAGCCCAGCCGAAAGTGAGTGTCCGTGGCCGCGACATCCAGCCTGTAGTATAGCCCGACGGGGTCGAGTGCGCAGGTTCATCTACGCGGAGACCGCCTTCCTATGGAAATGGTGGCTGCGCCAGGACGAGGCCAAGCGCGCCACGGTGCGCAACCTCGTCGACGAGGGCCGCCTCGAGATCGTCGGCGGCGGCTGGAGCATGAACGACGAGGCCACCACCCACTACCAGTCGATGATCGACCAGTTCACTTGGGGCTTCAGACGTCTGAACGACAGCTTCGGCGAGTGCGCCCGGCCGCGGGTCGGCTGGCAGATCGACCCGTTCGGGCACTCGCGCGAGCAGGCCTCCGTGTTCGCCCAGCTGGGCTTCGACGGGCTGCTCTTCGGGCGCCTCGACCACCAGGACAAGCGCCAGCGGCTCCGGGACAGGAGCATGGAGTTCGTCTGGCGAGCGAGTCCGAGTCTGGGTACGCGATGCGCCCGCTGCTAGCCGGGCCGCCGGTTAACCTCGTGATATGACCCGTAGGCCAGTCGGCGGATCTGTTCACCTCGGTGCTGTACAACACCTACTCGCCGCCGCCGGGCTTTTGCTTCGACATCTTGTGCCAAGACGCCGAGCCGATGATCGACGACCGCGACAGCCCGGACTACAATATCGACAAGCGGGTAGGCACCGTAGACGTAGAGTCGTAGTCCTGTGGCACGCGTGCGCGGTCCCTGCCCGACACTCACCCCAATTGTACGTCGCAGGTAGCTCAGTTCTTGGAATTCATTAACAAACAGTCCGAGTTTTATCGTACTAACAATCTGATTCTCACGATGGGAGGCGACTTTACCTATCAGTACGCCGATATGTACTTCAAAAACTTGGACAAACTCATGAGGTAGCCCAATTATTACTATTATTAGTCAGACGCGCCGCGAACGTGCAGCTGCATTCAAAAATCTTCGCCCAACAAATGACCAAAATCGACCGTCTGTCGCTCCACGATAACTTTCATCGCTCATTAGCTCGCAATCAAACTATTCGAACAGGTGCAACAGTTTTTGAACTTTAGCCGCACTCAGGCGTCCATCTACAGAACGAACAACGTCATTCTGACCATGGGCGAGGATTTTCATTATCAGTACGCCGACATGTATTTTGGTAATATCGATAAACTCATTAGGTAAGAGCAGCTGCTACAAGTCGTCAATATTGCAAAGCATGCCATCGACCTTCTATAAACTTGCTCTCAATTCACACCTGCACTTTAATATTACATTCATAACTAACGATGCCAGGAGGCAGTCGAATATGCACCCAGTGTGGTGCAAGCACGCATGGTCATGCAAAAGAGCCACTGTTGAAAGATACAGGCTCGGCCCGTATACATACGTTTCACATGTAAGAGGCCCGGCAGCCAGTGCAAATATTCAGAGCTTTACCCAAAAGAACTGAACTTGAATTTTACCTTCGACTGCCTCAAATGCGCCTTCGCCGATGATACAAAGCTCACGAATGCACTGCAGCGCTATAAACAAGCTCAACGGCACGCGCTACAAAGCCTTCTATTCGACGCCCTCGTGCTACCTGAAGGCCGTCAACGAGCGGAACCTCAGCTGGCCGACCAAGAGCGACGACTTCTTCCCGTACTCCAGTGACCCGCATGCCTTCTGGACGGGCTACTTCACCTCCAGGCCCACGCTCAAGTACTTCGAGCGAATGGCCAACAATCTGCTGCAGGTGAGTGGGTCGGCCACCCGCCCCCCTCGCAGGAGGCTCACGCACCGCTACGCCCGCTCGTCGCCAGGTGGTCAAGCAGCTGAGCGTGCTGAGCGGCGCGCCCGACAGCCCCGAGCTGCAGCGCTTCCGCGAGGCCATGGGCGTGATGCAGCACCACGACGCCGTGACCGGCACCGAGAAGCAGCACGTGGCCGACGACTACGCGCGCATACTCCACCGGAGCGTGAACGACGGCGAGCGCCTGGCCGGCGAGGCCCTACGGTGCGTTGCGCGCGATCCGCGCGATCCGCGCGAACCCACGCAAGTATAGCTTCCGTCGCGAGTCCGACGAATGACGGGTCGGCTTGTCGATGCGTCCAGCAATTGGACCAGCAAGGGGACCGCCAGCGGCGAGCCGTGCCCGCCGGTCCAATTCCACTCGTGCCTCCTGCTCAACGTCAGCTCGTGCGAGCACAGCAGCGACCACTCGAGCTTCGTGGCCACGGTGTACAACCCGGGCAGCCAGCCGCTCAACGTCTACGTGCGCCTGCCGGTCGCCGGCACGCAGTTCAGCGTCAAGGACTTCAGCGGTGAGTGCGCGCAGCAGGCGCTCGAGCCACGCGCGAGCGATGTTCAAGGTGGCGTTGCGCAGGCAAGGAGATCGTGAGCCAGGTGGTGCCCATACCCGCGCAGCTGTCCAAGCTGCCGGGCCGCTCGAGCAGCGCCACGCGCGAGCTGGTCTTCCAGGCGGTCAACGTGGCGGCCCTCGGCTACCAGTCCTTCCACGTGAGTGCCAAGCCGTCCCCGCAGGACGCTCACGAGGCCCCGCAGTCCGACCAGCAGAGCATCCTCCAGATCGGCAGGCAGGTGAGTCTAAAGACGCCCGCTCTCCCGCAGCCGAGCCAGCCTGGCTAATAAAGCTGCGCCGATCGATCGCCGCAGGAGTATGGCATCTCCGTAAGCGCGGACAATCGCGTGATCGTCAAGACGCCTCTTGGCATCGAGTACGAGCAGAGCTTTCAGTACTACGAGGCTGCCCACGGCAACAACGAGGAGTTTGTCAATCGATCGTCCGGGGCTTACATCTTCAGGCCGCAGGGCAACCGCAGCAAGGAGCTGCCGGCCACCGGCGGTTTCCAGATCTTTAAAGGTGCTGCTCTCGATCTCGCTCTCGATCTGTCCGCTGCCGACTGACTCGCGGCGGTTCGGCGGATTGCAGGACCCCTGGTCGAGGAAATCCATCTGACCGTCAACGACTGGGTGAGCCAGGTGGTGAGAGTCTACAACGAGGAGGAGTTCGTGGAGTTCGAGTGGCTGGTCGGGCCGATCCCCGTCGAGTAGGTGACTGGACCCTGGAGCGCAGCGATTTCGCGATTCCGCGATGCCAACGACTGAGCGCGCTCGCGACTCCGCGTGCACTGTTCCAGCGACGCGGTCGGCAAGGAGGTGGTGGTCAAGTACGCGAGCAATCTGAGCAACAGGGGCGAGTTCTACACGGACAGCAACGGGCGCGAGATGATGATGCGCCGGCGGAACCAGAGGCCCAGCTGGAAGGTGGAGCTCGAGGAGGAGATCGCCGGCAACTACTACCCCGTGACGGCAAAAATCAGCATCGAGGAGGAGCGGAGCCAGCGCCGCCTGAGCGTGCTCAACGACCGCGCCCAGGGCGGCTCGAGCCTCCGGGACGGCGAGCTCGAGCTGATGGTACGTACGAGCGCGACGCCCCCGGCGTGCCGACCGGCGCTGACCGAGCGCTCGCCGCCAGGTCCATCGCAGGCTGCTGCACGACGACGCCTTCGGTGTCGCCGAGGCCCTCAACGAGACCGCCTTCGGCCAGGGCCTGGTGGCCCGCGGCCGACATGTCCTCATTGCCGGCAGCGCGCGGGGCCGCGACCAGCTGCCGCTGCGGGAGAAGGAGCAGGCGGGCCAGCTGGCCCTGCGTCCCTGGATCTTCGTCACGCCCGTGGCGGATTCGTTCGAGCAGTGGAGCCAGCGCCACCACATGAGGGTCAGTCCGAAGCCGATCGCGGCTGGGCCGACGACGAGTGATCCGCTTCTCACTGCTCTGTCCGTCACACACGCAGGGAGATGGTCTGGTGGGGGCGGTGCCGGGCAACGTCCGCATCCTCACCCTCGAGCCGTGGAGGGACGACCAAGTGCTGCTGCGACTCGAGCACCTGTTCGAGCGCGACGAGTCGCCCAAGTACTCGGTTCCCGCTCGGCTCGACATCAACGTGCGTCAGCGCCGACTCCAGCCTGCGCTGCCCTTGGCCGCGCTCCCAGTCCGTAATCGTTCCGCCTCTGCCGCAGGACCTGTTCCCCGCATTCAACGTGCTGTCCGTACTCGAGACGAGCTTGGGGGCGAATCGCCGCGCCAAGGACGACGGACGGCTGCTCTGGGAGGCCGAGCAGCAGGACGAGCTGCCGGAACTGGACGCCGAGGCTCCCGCCGTCTCGCGCGACACCTGCACCGTCAGTCTGAAGCCCATGCAAATACGGACTTTCCTGTTGAAGCTGTCTCCGCGCCACCAGCTCGGCCCGTCCGCCATCGCGAATGCCGGCGACTGATCGTCCATCTGTATTTTGCAGCTTGCACGCAGAATAAATTGAATGTTGAATTGAAAAGCGCGTACTCGATAAAACGTTATCTCGGCACGGTTATTGTCAATTTATTGGCCTCGCCAGCAGTCAGAGCCGCTAACACTTTACTCCGAGTAGCTTCGGTCTCGTGTGCCGTTGCTCCGTTGTCCTGTTGATTAGTTTATTTAGTCAACCACGCGAAAGATTGATTTGCTCTTAGGACGCTCAACAAAGCGGCGCTTCTCCTTCCAACTTGTGACGACGTTCATCAGGATGGCGGCAAGCGAGCCTGTCGATCGACTATCGACGAGCAGTGGAGCCCAATCCAAAGAGGCTCGAGATTGGCCAACTGAACGTTCGTTTGGTGGCGCACTCGCACGACCACGTCGGCTGGCTGCACGCGATGTCGAGCGATATATTCCGGGGTGTGGCTACGACGTCGCGATCGCGTGATACATGGCCCACGACACAGCGAGCTTCCGACGCCCGGTCACAAGAGCGCGATCGAGACGTCGTCGTAGCACTGTGGTTGCGTGCGCTGTTACGTTCTCCGCAGGGATCCAACACCAAAATTGAGTATAGGTAGCGAGATGAATTGCCTCGCTACGTGCCCTAACGTGCTGCTCGTTGTCAGGGCAGGCTCGTCGACGGGGGCTGGACCAAGGTGAACGACGAGCCGCTCGATAAACGACCCTCGCCTCGAGCACCTTGGAGCTACAGCTACAATATCGATAGCCAAGGGCTGTTCTCCTGCATGCCAATTTGTCGATGAGTGCATAATTGCTTCGACAACTCTTGGCGTTCGCCGTAGCGAGCAACCCGCCGTCTACAAGATCAATAACGTGTGTTGTCGTCACCGTGACAGACAAACTAACTATCTGGCTGAGCCAACGTGGACAAACTCGATCATCGAGCAGATGCCGGCAAATTGCCGTGCGTGGATGTGCACAGCTGTCGAAAGGGGAGCTTCGGCGCGACACATTGCTGACGGTTTCCGGCCCCGTTTGCCCGACTCCACTCGTTCGATAATACCTTTTGCCCAATTGAAAATCAAACTCCACTTGTATATACATATGAAAATTACTGTAGCTACCCGAAGCTTCCTTTTCTTTTATCTTTTATTTTGGTTCGGTCTATTTTTTTTACATTTTTTTACACAGATTTTTTTTTCGACTACTTTTTTAAATTCTACCGTAGATTTGGATGTCATTAAACCATGATTACTCGACACTAAATTGCTGTACACCACGGCTTTATATTCGTGCGTTGGAAACAATACCAAGAAGGTAAAATGAATTTGGCGTTCCAAAGCTGCGACATGGTGAATGCTCTACTCGACTGGTTACTTTATTCAGCAGGGAGACGATATAGTTACATTGTTAAAGTGGGAAAACCGCGTGATGTCCCGGCTGATCAAGAGGAAGCACAGGTGAAATCGTCAAAACTGGTTTAAAAAGAAGAGCTGAAGAACATCCCGAATTACCGCCAGAGTAAGTTTGATTTTTCTGTAGAGTTTGACAGCCAATGTTCTAAGCGAATTACCAGGGAGGAAAAATTTTAAGAAGGCAATACGAAGATGTCGCCGACACGATTTACCTGCAAACTCCAAAATTATACCTAAATTATAGAAAATTCTAAAGTCTGCTGAGTGGTTTTTGTTATACGACACGATGGAAGATGATGTATGATTTCGATGACGCTGGAAGGGTAATAGTTTTCGAAAGTAGACGCGTAGCCTGGAGCCATTGGCTTCCTGTACCGCATGGTATCTCGATAGGGCATTTTCCGATTTTCCTTGTGTCCGGAAATATTTACACAGGCTGATTGGCTACTCAGCGGTATTTCGTTATTTCATTATTGCCGTTGTTGACAGATTTTCAGAACTGTAGGTTCAGCAATGAAACCAGGAGGACAGGCAACAGATGAGCCCATTCATATCGCGTTACCTCTCACTTACGCTCCAATGGCATCGAAACTTCAGTTCAGAATTCTGCGGTCTTATCGACAGTATCATTTTTTGCCACTACTTATTGGGTATCCGACATTGCCGACCTCAGTGACTGCGATCCGATGGTCACGGATTTTGAGCTGGCTATAGTCAACGCGCGTTACACTTTTTTTCTAAATACTCCAGTATTTTTTTGTGAAAATGTTGCTTACTGTGGTTACGGTTTCGGTAGATGATGTTGTCAGTCACGGCCTTCGAATTGCTGTACGACCAAATACCAGAGAACGTCGTGTCCGTATAGCATTATTTAGACGATAATTATGTCAGAGGTCGCCCACTCCGAGGTCCAGCCTGTGTTGTTTCATGAAAAACCACATATAACTTTATAGAATCAATACGAAGCTACCCTTCAAGGTACTTGAGCGTACGAGTAACAGTAGTGAAGGGTCATTGGATATTAGAAAAAAGCATCGGGATCTATATTTGTGCCCCGTGGAGTTTCGAAAAAGAACAACATGACACAGAGAGTTGTCGTATTGAAATGAATTTTGATAAAGCGGTCAAAGTAACACTCAAAAGAACCCTGGATTACCCCTTAATATAACCTGTGCGGCGTGCGGCAGAGAAGTACCAAACGTACAAAAACGAAGACTATGTATCGTAACATTAAAATTTCATAAAACAATCTTCATTTTTTAATATACTTTCATATTTTTTTGAGTCGGGCGCTATACCTTGTACTCCATTTTATTTATACTGTTATCCAAAAAAAACTTGTAAATTTATGAATTTCTATTAAAATATATGTACAATCATGCTTATAACTTGTATTTTTGTCAATAAAAAAGAAATATCTATTTATATCTCTCGTTCAAATTACTCGATGCACCAGTGGAGCGCATATGTACCGCCAACAATAGCCAGATTGCAACCAGGCCAAAAAATGATCAATCGATTATCAAGAATTAGCAATAATTTGGTTGACCATGGTGAAGTTCAATCAAATCAGGTTTGTCCCAAGAAATCATTGTCAGTGCCTCAACCAAAAAGTTTCCTGTTGTACAATAATCAGAGTGCTGGATCGTAAAATATTCGAGCGATAGAATGTTAAACGAGTTGTGAGCCGTTAAGTGTCCAGGCGTGATAAAATTCACGCGCTAAACGTGCCAGCAGAAAGATCTACGACGTGTAATTACAATGGCACGCCGAGGGAATGAGATTTTAGCAGTCACGAGGAAAAATGCAGCGAACACCGATAATGCAAAGGCGTGACAGAGCAATCAGGTATTATCGCTGAGCAACTGCGCCTCCGTAACACGATGCAGCTCCATGAGATTCATCGCAACGGCAGTCTTCGTCCGTCCTGACAGCGTGAGGCAGCATTCGTTTTCAGCACCGGCCGACGTCCAATCAGCTACGACCATGAGTCTCGTACGGTTGCTCTACATGGCCATTGCCGGCGGCGGTCCACTCGGCTGGCTCGCCGTGGCGGCAAGCCCGGTCGCGGGACAGCCGCGCACGGAGGAGCGCCGAGCTACGGGCTGCGGCTATCGAGTAAGTGTCCCGCGAACCAGCTAGTCTCGTGGGCCACTCGCCCAACTCACCGCGACGACGTATGCCCGCAGTCGTGCACGCCGAGCCATCCGGACAGGCTCAACATCCACTTGGTCGCCCACACGCACGACGACGTCGGCTGGCTCAAGACGATCGACCAATACTACTACGGGGGTGCGCCTACGCATACCTGCATTCCCTCCTCGTCATATAACGCTGTGCCGCACGGCTTTCGCGACGTGTTGCAGAGAAAATGTATATCCAGCGCGCCTCCGTCCGAGACATCATCGACAGCGTGGTCGACGCCCTCGTCAAGGATCCCAAGCGCAAGTACGCCCTCTCCACCTAGCGATCGCTCCTCGACCGAACCGTTGCCGTCGTTGATCCAACAGATTCATTTACGTGGAGACGGCTTACCTGTGGAAATGGCTGAGCCTGCAAAACGAGACGCGGCGCGAGGCCATGAAGCGGCTGGTCGCCGAGGGCCGCCTCGAGATCGTCGGCGGCGGCTGGAGCATGAACGACGAGGCCACCACCCACTACCAGTCGATGATCGACCAGTTCACTTGGGGCTTCAGACGTCTGAACGACAGCTTCGGCGAGTGCGCCCGGCCGCGGGTCGGCTGGCAGATCGACCCGTTCGGGCACTCGCGCGAGCAGGCCTCCGTGTTCGCCCAGCTGGGCTTCGACGGGCTGCTCTTCGGGCGCCTCGACCACCAGGACAAGCGCCAGCGGCTCCGGGACAGGAGCATGGAGTTCGTCTGGCGAGCGAGTCCGAGTCTGGGTAAGGGTCTCGAACGTCCGCCGGACCAGTGAGTCGCTTCATTTCTGTGCTTGGCCTGCAGGGCGCGCCGCCGACATATTCGCGAGCGCGCTGTACAATCTTTACCAGCCACCCGACGGCTTTTGTTTCGATGTTTTATGCGGAGGCACGCCGCAGATCAATGACCAGCCCAAATCGCCGACTTACAATCTTGATCGCCGGGTAGCTGCTCCAAATAATACGCTCTCGCGACAATACCGCACGAAAGCATCTCTCATTGCGCGCTCCACGTTTTGCACTCCAGGTCGCCGACTTTCTCGAGTTCGTAGACCAGCAGTCGCAGTACTACCTCACGAACAACCTTATTCTCACAATGGGCGGAGACTTCACCTACCAGGATGCCGAACTGTACTACACCAATCTAGACAAACTCATCAGGTCTTGTCCTGCGTAGCGTATCGCTATCGTTGCAAATGATTACCGACAGAGAGCTAACGCTTGGTCGTTCGTGGGGCCCAGGGGGATAAACAAGCTCAACGGCACGCGCTACAAAGCCTTCTACTCGACGCCCTCGTGCTACCTGAAGGCCGTCAACGAGCGGAACCTCAGCTGGCCGACCAAGAGCGACGACTTCTTCCCGTACTCCAGTGACCCGCATGCCTTCTGGACGGGCTACTTCACCTCCAGGCCCACGCTCAAGTACTTCGAGCGAATGGCCAACAATCTGCTGCAGGTGAGTGGGTCGGCCACCCGCCCCCCTCGCAGGAGGCTCACGCACCGCTACGCCCGCTCGTCGCCAGGTGGTCAAGCAGCTGAGCGTGCTGAGCGGCGCGCCCGACAGCCCCGAGCTGCAGCGCTTCCGCGAGGCCATGGGTGTGATGCAGCACCACGACGCCGTGACCGGCACCGAGAAGCAGCACGTGGCCGACGACTACGCGCGCATACTCCACCGGAGCGTGAACGACGGCGAGCGCCTGGCCGGCGAGGCCCTACGGTGCGTTGCGCGCGATCCGCGCGATCCGCGCGAACCCACGCAAGTATAGCTTCCGTCGCGAGTCCGACGAATGACGGGTCGGCTTGTCGATGCGTCCAGCAATTGGACCAGCAAGGGGACCGCCAGCGGCGAGCCGTGCCCGCCGGTCCAATTCCACTCGTGCCTCCTGCTCAACGTCAGCTCGTGCGAGCACAGCAGCGACCACTCGAGCTTCGTGGCCACGGTGTACAACCCGGGCAGCCAGCCGCTCAACGTCTACGTGCGCCTGCCGGTCGCCGGCACGCAGTTCAGCGTCAAGGACTTCAGCGGTGAGTACGCGCAGCAGGCGCTCGAGCCACGCGCGAGCGATGTTCAAGGTGGCGTTGCGCAGGCAAGGAGATCGTGAGCCAGGTGGTGCCCATACCCGCGCAGCTGTCCAAGCTGCCGGGCCGCTCGAGCAGCGCCACGCGCGAGCTGGTCTTCCGCGCTAGCGACGTGCCGGCAATGGGGTATCGCTCTTTTCACGTAGCGACCCGAGACGAGGCAGCCGCCGACGTCGACGTCAGCCGCTTCCCGCTCGAGATAGGCAATCAGGTACGCGAAGAGGCCCCGCCGACCGCCGATGGTGTCAGGCTCGCTGCCTGTCGATGCGCCACTGACCGCCAGTGCGAAGGCAGATGTACCAGGTGCGCGTGGACGAGCGGACGAACAACGTGGTGGTGCGAGCGCCGGCACTGGGGATCGAGTACGCGCAGTCGTTCGAGTACTACGAGAGCGCGAGCGCAGCCGCGGGTGCTCGCGACCAACCGTCCGGAGCCTACGTGTTCCGGCCTGCGGCCAACACTAGCAGCAAGCGACTGCGCGCCAGCAGTTGCGGCTCACGGCTCGTCAGAGGTACGCGGCGGCCCGCTGGCGCCGAGTCGCGATGGCCAACCGGTGTTCGACTTCCGCAGGACCCCTCGTCGAGGAGATCCACCAGGTGATCAACGACTGGGTGAGCCAGGTGGTGAGGGTCTACAAGCACGAGGAGCACGTGGAGTTCGAGTGGCTGGTCGGACCGATCCCCGTCGAGTAGGTGACTGGGCACTGGAGTCCGAGCGCACTGGCGACGCCACGTACACTGTTTCAGCGACGCGGTCGGCAAGGAGGTGGTGGTCAAGTACGCGAGCAACCTGCGCAGCAGGGGCGAGTTCTACACGGACAGCAACGGGCGCGAGATGCTGAAGCGCCGGCGGAACCACAGGCCCAGCTGGGAGGTGGAGCTCGAGGAGGAGATCGCCGGCAACTACTACCCCGTGACGGCGAAAATGAGCATCGAGGAGGCGCGGAGCCGGCGCCGCCTGAGTGTGCTCAACGACCGCGCCCAGGGCGGCTCGAGCCTCCGGGACGGCGAGCTCGAGCTGATGGTTGACGCGCGCTCGATCGCCCTTGGGCAGCGACGACCCGACAGCCGGGCTCGAGGGCCTACCAACCGACCGCTCGTTGCAGGTACACCGGCGCACGCTCAGCGACGACGGCCTCGGGGTGGGCGAGCCCTTGAACGAGAAGGCCTACGGCAGCGGCTTGGTGGCTCGAGGTCGTCACCTCGTCCTGGCCGGCGGCCCGCGGGAGCGCGACCGGGCGCTCTTGCGAGAGAAGCGCCAGGCGGCCGGGCTGGCGCTGCGAGCCTGGACCTTCGTCGCGCCCACGACGCGGCGCTTCCGTCAGTGGAGTCGGCTGCACCGGACGACCGTAAGACGCTCGTGCCTCTGTGTCGCGCGCCCTCGTGCTCACGTGCGTTGCTGGCCTGTTGGGCAGAGCGGGCCTGTGATCGGGCGGCTGCCCGACAACGTCCGCATCCTCACCCTGGAGCCCTGGGAGGGCGGCCAGGTCCTGCTGCGACTCGAGCACCTGTTCGAGCGCGACGAGTCTCCCGAGTACTCGCGCTCGGCCCGGGTCGACATCGACGTAAGCCTCGCTCCGCTAGCCGCGATCGGCACAGGCCGACGTCGACTGACCGACCAGCGCTCGCCTTCAGGAGCTCTTTCCGGAGTGGCGCGTGCTAGCTGTCCGCGAGACGACGCTGGGTGCGAACCAGTACCCGGGGCGAGTGCGGCATCTCTCGTGGACAGCCGCGAGCCAGCGACACTCGCACGGGGGCGCTCCGGCGGCTGACACTGGCAGCTTCGCGGTCAGCCTCAAGCCCATGGAGATTCGAACGTTTCTGCTGAAGCTTGCTGGCAGCGCTGCCGAGCTCTAACTACAATTGTGGGCCGGTTCTTCGCGGGGCTTCGCAATAAACTTGGACAACTGTAACTCGACTCGATCCTCATTGACCACCGGCGATCCTCGTTCGATCGATCGTACATTCGCCGGACGGCTAACTGCATTGTCGACAATTCACGCGGCCTTTCGCGATTTTCAACGTTGAGTTTCTCAAGAGCAGCACTCGTATAGCATCTCTATCGGCGTCGCCGCATCCACCTACGTATTTGAATGGTTTGCAATGAGTGAACTGAGGACGCGACAAAACTACTTTATTGGAGTGCGCTTGAATCGACGATGGGTTTTGCGACGTTACAAAGTGAGGCACGCGTTCAAAGAATTACAGTGAGAAAATCGATGTGGGAATACAGTTGAATATAACGCTAAAGCAGTGAACGTCTTCGACATAAGAACGTTAGGGTGAAGGACGAAAGAATCGAGAAAAGCAGCGCAGTCGATCATCTGAAGCAAGCGTGCCCGATCTCAAGCCAAAAGCTTTGCTCGGGCTTGCCGATGTCGCGAAGAGCAACGTCGAGAATCGGCAGCCTCGTCGGCTTGTCGGTCTTGTACGTGATGATGGTTTTGGCCCAGCTCGCGCCCCTTGTCTAGAACAATGAGCAGCAACGTCAAGTGCAGCCTGTAGCGCCATGCGGCGCACCGCGGAGACGACGATATCTACGAAGGCGGGTGTACCTTGCACTCGTCCGCGATCGCCTCGTATCGCAGCCGATGGCTGCCTCTCGGCAACAGTTCGACGTCGTTCCAGGCCAACAGCTTCAGTCCTTTCCTGTAGGTTCGCCTCTCCACGTCGTAATAGCCGACACTGTTCTTGCAGTGGTAGGTCACGTTCTGCTCAGCTTCCTTGGACAGCAATTGCAGGAATCCTATTTGATTGCCGTCCGACTTGTAGCTTATCTGCGAATTGCAAATATGAGGCGTGTTTATCGAGGGCGACGTCGATCAAGGCCGTCGAGCCCGGCCGCTGCCGCTGACCTGTGCTGCACTTCCGATTTCGTTCAGCCAAATTTCGGGCTCGCTGCCAAGGTGGCTGATTTCCGACGTGCGAGATGGACTGGCGAGAATGCAGGTCGCGCGCTTGTCCACCTCGCAACGAACCAAAATGGCATCCCGAGGATCGCCTTCGTTCGGGTCCACCCAGTATAGGCCTGGAGCAGACTTGGGCTTGAGCGGGGCTGAAGACTGGTGCGGGACAAACGTCGTCGGCGGGCAGTGCACGTACCCGTGGGCTTGTCGGGGTAGCCGGCGAACAGCTCGGCGCACGTTCTCGCCGGCGAGGCCTTGCCTCCGTCTGGCCTTGCGGCCAGCTGCTCCAGCGAAGTCTTCACCTGGTTGTAAATCCGAGCTAGGGCCTCCGTCCTGTTCCCGGCGTCGTCGCTTAGCGGGCCCCCGAAGACACGGGCCGGCGAGTCGGTGGTCGCCGGCGTGTCCGGCCCCTTGCTCGGGCCCTGCGCTGCAATGCGACCGCGTTAAGCGTTGGTTGACGTTGAGCGCCAGTCAGTGGATGCGAAGCCGGGCCGAGCCGGGCCGAGCCGGGCCGGCTGACTGCTCACCGAACAGCATGGCCAGCGAGGCGGCGTCGTATCCGTAAGCGACCTCGCCGGGAGGTCCCGGGGGGCCGGGCGGTCCCGCGGGGCCGCGCTTGCCGTCCTCGCCGGGCGGGCCTCGCGGGCCGGGGCTGCCCGCGTGGCCGGGCAGCCCGGGACCGCCGTCGCGGCCGGGCGGCCCGCGCGGGCCCGGGTCGCCGTCCTTGCCCGGCGCGCCCAGCGGGCCCTGGACGCCCTTGTCGCCCGCGGCGCCGGGCTGGCCGGGCGGCCCTCGCAGTCCGCCGAGGCCCCGGTGGCCCTTGGGGCCGGCCGGCCCGGGCGGGCCGGACTCGCCCCGCGCGCCGTCCAGCCCCGGCAGGCCCGGCTTGCCCCTGGCGCCCTGCGTCAAAGCGCGATCTTTCAGCGCCGGCTGTCGGCCTCGGCGGCCCCATTGGCCCTCGGTCACTTACGGCCTGGCCGTCGAGGCCGGCGGGGCCGGGCGGCCCCTGCTCGCCGTCCTCTCCTGGCTCCCCCTGCGTCGGTCCAAGCCCGGCGGATTACCGATGCGCTCGCCGCACGCGGGACTGGCGCCAGCCGCTTACCGGGAATCCCCGCTCGCCGGACGGGCCGACCGGGCCGATGGGCCCCGGGGGCCCCTGGATGCCCTGCTCGCCGGGCTTGCCGTCGCTCCCGGCGGCTCCCCGGTCGCCGTGGTTGCCGGGTTTGCCCGGGTTGCCCGGCTTGCCGGGTGCGCCGCGGACACCCTGCAAGTCGCCGGCGTGCTGTCAAGAGCGCCGAGGGCCGGGCCGCGCCGAGCCTGTACCTGCGCGCCCGCTGGTCCCTCCTTTCCGCTGTCGCCGGGAGCTCCCTTCGGGCCGCTCGGCCCTACCGGACCGCGCTCGCCCGGCTCGCCTGCTCGCGGCCGAGGACAGGGCTTTAGCAGGACTCGTGGTCAGCGACATGCGTGCGGAACAGTGGCCTCGTACCTTTTGCGCCGGCCGCGCCGTCGGCGCCCGGCGGACCCCTAGGCCCGGGCGGGCCCCGCTCCCCCGCTGGGCCGGCGGCTCCGACAGGTCCGCTGGCGCCGCGCTTACCTTTCTTGCCCTCGCTGCCGGCCGGACCGGGCTGGCCGCGCGCTCCCGGGAAGCCCGTCTCGCCCTTCTGCCCCGCGTCACCCCGAGCGCCCTTCTCGCCCGGCGCACCCTGGAAGCAGGCACGGTGATCAGCGTAGCGGGCGCGCGGGCGCCGGCGTAGGCCGGGGGCCGCCGCTGCTCACCGGCAGGCCCTCGCTGCCGGGCGCTCCGGCGTTGCCGGGAACGCCGGGGAGTCCCCGGGCTCCGGGGATTCCCGGCCGTCCGCTCGGGCCGCTCGCGCCGGCGTTGCCTTTCTCGCCGCGCGGCCCCTCCTTCCCCGGGGCCCCGCTCGGCCCGGCCTCGCCTGCAGCGCCAGCTCGGCCGGCCTCGCCTGCGCTTGCCGAGCGTCGAGCGGCGACAAGCGTTCGGTCAGTTGCGAGGCAGACATTGGGGGGGGGGGGGGGGGGGGGTCGGCTTAGCGCCATCGGCCGCGGCTCATACCTCGCGGGCCCTGCAAGCCCTGGTTGCCCTTGGGGCCCTGCGCGCCCTGATCGCCCTTGGCTCCTCGGATCCCCGGGAAGCCCGGCGGTCCAGTTCGGCCGACAGCGCCCTGGACAGCGAAAGCGGGAGCGAGCGTGAGTGGCTGCCGCGGGCGCGCGTCCCCGGGGCTCTTACCGCAGGGCCCACGGGCCCGGGCAGCCCGTCGAGGCCCCGGGCTCCGGCGGGCCCGGGCGCACCGTCCCTGCCCCTGTCGCCTTTCGGGCCGGCGGCTCCCTGGAAGCCGAGCGCGCAGCAGTGAGCTAACCGCGGTCGACGGAGCCGGGAGTCGCCCAGCGCCGGCGTGCTACCGTTGATCCCGCCAGTCCCGCGAGGCCCGTCGGCCCGACCGGGCCCCTCTCGCCCTGGAGGCCCCGCTCGCCCTTCGCTCCGTCGACTCCCGCCGGGCCGCGGTGTCCCTTGGTCCCCGGCAGTCCGGGCAGTCCTGGGGCACCGCGCACGCCCGGGGCGCCCTGCGGGCCCGTCTGACCCGGCTCGCCGTCGTCGCCGGGCACGCCCTGCTCGAGAGAATTGCGACCGGATCAGCAAGCAGCTCGCCGTTCAGCCGTCCACGCGATGCGGGCAGCGCGCCGGAATGCACGACTTACGTCGGCCCCGGGCAGCCCGGGCAGCCCGCGCGGGCCGAGCGCGCCCGGGACGCCCGGCGGCCCCGGTTCCCCGATCTCTCCTCTAGGCCCCGGGAAGCCCATGGGTCCAGCCGATCCTGCAGGCCCTGCAATCGTGGCAGTCAGCGCGTCGTCGGCCCAGCGGCAGCTCGCCCAGTGCAGCTCTTACCCGGAGCGCCTCGGAGGCCGGGCTGCTCGTAAGCTTCCGGATAAAGCATGGCACTGGGTCCCTTGTCGTCGCTCGCCTGCAGCTGGCTCTGCGGCAGCTGCTGCGCGTACGCGGAGACCTCGCAAACGACAATTATTCCGTTAGAACGACCGCGGCCTCGAGCGGCGCGCCAGTTGCGTTGCCCTTACGTCTACCACGGGAGTGGAGCTCTGAAAGCACATCGACGAACGCTTGTCAGCTCTCGATTCTCGTCGGTGCGCCTGCTAGTGGGCGTCGCTGGCTCGGTGACGCTCGTCCGGCTGCGACGAGCGCTACCTACCTGGCTGTGGGACTCGCCGACGCTGACGTTGACCTGGTGGCTCGTCCGGTAGTTCAACTCCGCGCTGGTGTACTGAAAGCGAAACAAGCGCCGCAGTCGCAGCCTGGCCGTGGACTCCGGGGCGCGTCGCGGCAACGTCTTACCGATCTCTGTGTGATATCGTAGCGAATGCCAGCAGTGGCGAGCGGCTCCGTGGTAGCTGCATCGATGCACGTGTTCATCGGTAAAACGGTCGGTGCAGGTCATTGTTCGGAATGATTGGCTGCGCGAGGCGCGAGGCGCGACACGCGCAAGTAGAATCGATCACTCACTGCTAGTGCAGGCGTGTATGCGCGTGCAGTCGACCTGCCCTCGGAGACATCGGCACACGGTGCAGCCGGAGGGTCGCCAGTACTCGCTTGATCTGCGATACGAGCCGTCGACCTTGCAAGGCACGTTCTGACTTTCTAATAACGACATCCACATGATTGTGCGCACATCCGGGGTATTGGGCTACTAGACTTGTCTCGCATCGGCCTACGTACCTGGCGGGTAGCCGAAGCGGGAGTTGTTGAACGGCGGCCCCGGCTGCTCGGTCGTGTAGTATCGCGACGTCGACGAGAGGTCGAGACTCGTCGTCGACGTTGCTGTCGCTGCACCGGTGGCTCTGGAGCGGCCTGCAAACCACAAGGGCCGATCGTGCGCTCGTCTTTGCCGGCCGACTCGGCCACCTCGTCGTCCGCTTACCGTGCTGCGCGTCCAGTCGCAGGCCGCCCAGAGTCGAGGACGACTGCGTCTGCCCGACCCCGTCGGCTGTAACAAATGACGCACGCGCGAAAATTGGCGAAATCCCGCGTGTAACTTGCGAATGCATCTGGCTCCAATTGTAGAGCTATTAATAATCCACGGAGTAGGTCATCCGCGAGACTTCCGGCGAGCAGCGGAGGCAGCCGCAGCACTCGGCGACTCGGCCGCTACGAAGAAAGCCGATCGATCTCACCCCTGACGTCGCTGTCCTCGTACTCGTCCTCGTCCTGCTGCTGCTGCTGCTGCTGCTGCTGCTGCTCGTAGCCGTCGTCGTACTCGTAGCCCGCGGCGTCGCCGGCGGACGACCCTTGACGCCTGCTCTTGGACCCAGCGGCAGGCGCCGACTCATCCAGCAGCGCCGCCTGCAGCAGGCCGGCGCCGATCGCCAGCAACAGGTAGCAGTGTCGCATCCTCGGTACGGCTGCGCACTCGTTTCAGCGACGGACGAGCGAAGGCGGCGAGGACGATGACCGGCGCGCGCACAGGCCCGCGACGGAGCTGAGACTGGGCCCGGAGCTCGGGCGCTCGGCCTCCACTAGCGAACGTCTAGCGGCGCGGCACGCTGGCGGGGCGCTCGCGCGAGCCCTCCGCGCGCGGCGCCGCCGGATGCGCGCCGGGCGCCCCGCAGCAGACCCGCTTGCGTGCGTCCTCGGCGCCTCCGCGGGCCGTTTCGCGCCGGCTGCGCGAGCGCTCGGCATCGCTGGCGCCCGATCGGCTGCTCAACGGCGGCCCACTTGCCGCGTCGCCCGCGCCGATGCCGAGATTGCGCGCGGCGCGCGTCGGCGGCGAGGGCTGCAGCTGCGCGTCGATCGGCGCGCGCGGCGACGTGTCGACCGATCCATAGCAATCAGCACGCGGACCCGACTCGCACGCGCTTCGGCTGTCAATTACGTCACTCTCGCCGCGCTCTTCCGCGTGACCCTAATTTCTTTCTCTCGAGGGCTCTTCCTCGAGCTCGCTGTCGCTCTCGCTCGCGCTCTCGTTCTTACTCTCTCCCTCTCTCTTCTAAGAGAGATGAGGCCAGATGTCGATGTCGCCGGCTCAAGTGTCGCGTCTCTGTTATTTTCGTTCTCCTCTGCATTCAACTTGTGCGTGGCTCGGATTCGGCCCTCGAATCTCCGATCAATCTCAGCTGGCGCCAACTCCAATTCCAAGAAGCCGTGCCTCTTCAATCAAGGTTCGCGAACGATCGGCGAGTAGGAACCTGAGCGAAACTCGTTGCGACACTGGCGCGCGCAGCACGCATCGACAACGAGGAGAAAGAGGCCGCGTGTAGATTCCTCTCGTTAAAAGAAAGTCTTGCGCATCTCTGATGCTCCGTGCGCTTAGTAATTATGGAGCTCGATCGTGTGATAGACCATCTGGGACGCGCGTTTCGATGCGCGAAAACGGACAAACTCTACATCGAGAGCACTCAAACTAAATGGATTTGTGCAAACTGCCGCCTGCATTTAGCCGCGTTCTCGAGATTCTTCTAGCACGGCACGTCAACTCTCGGCATTTGCGTTTTGGACCCTTCTTTGCCAGTCATCCATTCACCATTTCATACCCATGGTAAATTAGCCATCTAGCATTTGCTGCGTAATCGTCATGTACTCGATCATAGAAGCAAAGCTAGGAAAACGAGAGTTCAGCTTGACTTATCGTAGGATGGTTCGCCGACCTTTTCCAGAAATGGTTTTCTCCGACACTCCATACGTGTGGGGTCTCGACTTTACGTAAGTACGCTATCGAGAAATCAAGTATATTTAAAGTATGAACAAATCAAGATATGTACATGTGCGAGAAAATGATTTCAGCTTCATGTGGCCTTGACGACAACGACCCTACACGCGAGAACTACCTTACAAGCTTGTTGATTGACAGTTTATCATACAGTCATTTGATTACGGAATAACAATTATTCTATGATAATTTAACGACTGGCTTTTATGGGAACAAAATAGACAGTAAAAAAACGCGATGCTATGTTTTGAGAATTGTTTTATTAATTATACAAATAATAAAATGGTGGAAATCAGATAAGTCGACAAAAAAAGTTAGGTGTGTATAAAAAAATAACTATCTTACGATCAACAGTAAAGGTGATCTAAAGTTGACTATTATTTCTAATCCATATCATCATGAAATAACTCAAATTTGCACCCAAACGAAACAATCAAGCAGTTGCAATTAAAATTTATTTGTGTTTATTTGTGTATTATTTCTTGCCATTACAATGACGAAAACATCTTCGGTTCTCAATAAATTTACTTTTTTTAAATAGTAGGTATGTATTATCGAAATACTTTTGTTTAATAAATTCAATATTTCGTCAAGTCAAAAAGACGTTGAAAAATCAGAAATAATCTTTATCTTACTACAGAGTATATTTACTTAATTAGCCATATCTCCGTTCCTTACACATACCTTTTAGGTATATCATCATTTTACACATACATGAATAGTATAAAAAATACAAGCTCATGGATGAATAAAGTAAACATTTTTAGAGAATGTCGTAAATTAACTAACATGTGAAGGGAACTGCGTCAAATCTAACGTTAGCACTTTACTTTCTAGGCATTCTCCAACCTAAAAATGTAAAGAATTTTCTCAATAAAGTAGTAGTTGAATAACATAAAACAATGATAATTTTTTACAACATACATCCGGACAAATGCCAATAAGTGAATCTGCGTGTGAATAAAATTCTTCTTTTAAAGATATAACAATCGTTTGAAGAGAATTGGTCTTGTCTCTAATATAGCTGGCAACTTTTCCAATATTGGTGTTATCCAAAGCAGCGTCAATCTCATCCAATACAAAAAACGGAGCAGGCTGATAGCTGTAAAAAATGTGACAAGACGATGGAAATAAAATTTATTTAATACTTTTTTTAAATAATTTAGCAATAATATCAAATATTAAATCTCACCTATGAATGGCAAATAATAAAGCTAAAGCTGCAACTGTCTTTTCACCGCCAGATAAATTTGACATGGGTTGAAATCTTTTACCAGGGGCTACGCAGTTATAATTAATACCATCCAAGTAAGGCTCCTCTGGATTTTCTGGTCCCAAGAAGGCCTGAGCAGACTGATTTTTAGCTAAACTCTGAAACGGGAAATATACTATGGTTGTATCAAATTGTTGATTTTTTTTTTTAATTACCTTATAAATGGGATCAATTTCATTGGCTACATGTTCAAAGCAAGTAGTGAATCTATCGTATCTTTCTTTTTTAATCTTTTCAAATTGGGTTTTTGCCTTTTTAGCCTTTTTGCGCAGCTGCTCAAACTCTTCGTTCGTCTCTTGCAGCTTTTCTTTAGCCAGATACAATTTCTGAATGGCTTTCATATTTGGCGCTTGAATACGCTGAATTGTGGTTTGTAAATCATTTATAATTTTCGTCAGTTTATCCGTCTGTTTTTTAAGATCCTCTTCATCCACATCTTTTAGATTTTCAGGTAACAAAGAGTAGTCTATCGTAATGCGTCTTTCCCTCTCGAACTGCTTTTGTGAATTGATACTAGAGTCAGTATTGGATTCGTTGACAGTGCTTGTATCTCCAGCAATGTCTTCCATATTTCCACGAATCATTGGGATCGCAATGTCTTCCATCTAGAGAAGATAAATTTCGGATAATCATAGCTGAGGAAGGATAATCGGAAAAATTTACCTTGCAGTGCATAAGAATAGCATGACGTTCGCCCTTTCTCTGTTCAATTTTGTTGTCTATAGAATTGAGTTGTTTATTAACCGCTTGAATATCTTTGGCAATAGCACCGACATCACGCCTGCATTTGCCAATTTCATCTTCTTTGTCGTCTACTTCTCTCTTCTTAAGATTCCTAGACTGCTTCAGATCCTCCATCTGTTTCTCGTCATTTTCAATTTCTGCTTTTTGATTTTTTTCAGTCTGCTTAGCAGATTCCAACTTGTCATCAGCATCCTGCACAGCACGCTCCCATCTCAATACGTTGCCTAAAATTACACCAACTAAACATTTATTTGCACTGAAAGCAATTTTTCATTGTTTTTTATTATAAACACTTGCTTTCAGTGTCTCGTTGTTTCTCGAAGTCCAACTGATTTTGAATACGATTGCACTGGTTTTCAAATTCCATGCGTTTTTTGGCTCTTTCTTCCTGGGATCTTAATTCTCTCTCTTCATACTGACGAATGTTGGAAATGCCAATAGACTCGCAAAAACTAGCAAACACGTCATCTTCTACGTTGTTCATTTTCTCTTTAATATTTTGAATTTCCTGATCACGCTCAGCCATTGTTTTTTCAATAGCTGTTATTGTTGGCTTTCGAAAAACATATTTCAATAAAATATTAAATATACCAAAATTAATTCGTTATCCGTAATGTTTTACAAAATTTTTTACCAAGAACTTGTCCAACTCCGCTTGTAATTTTGTCAACTCTGAATTCAGCTCGTTAATTTGCTTCCTCTGTAAATAAATTAATTTCCATGCATTTTCGTTATATTTGTAAAAACAGCAAAAAAATCATTAGATTGTACCGTAGCCGTTAGATCACTTTTGTTATATTTCAAACGAGTTTCCAATCCGCGAATCTGTGATTCTATTGTGTTTAATTCAGACTCTTTGCGAGATTTCTTAAGAGCCTCCCTGAGCTCTTCCGTCAATTTTTCCTATAATTCATCAGTACACGTAAAATTTGTAATTAATAATCTTTTCAAGTAATGACGTATGTATACCTTTTGAGCTTTCAATTGAGACATTTGTTTCTCATCCCACCTCTTTGCTTTCTTTGCCAAATCCAAGCTACCTCCAGAGATGATGCCAGCCTTTTGATAAAATGTTCCGTCAAGAGCTACGCACTAAAATATATGTATTAACAGTCAGCAAGTTCGATATTTATTACAGTTACATGCAACAAGTAATAACATACATCATATCTTGCTTTTTTATCCATCTCATAAGCTACTTTATTGGCATCTTCGGGAGTTTCGCAAACTAGAGCATTGTTGGTCGCGAATAAAACGGCGCGATCAATATCTTTTGGTGAAAAGCGTAAAACATCGTAGAGCAATTTAACGCCTTTTGGTTCTTGGATATTCCTGTTGAAACCAACAAACACACGTAAATACTCTTGGTCTAAAAAAAAATCACAATTGCGACTACCTAAGACGCTCCTTCAATGGTTTAGCCTGAATGTAGTCCAAAGGCAAAAACGTTTCAGGCTCGAGATACTGTTCCTTCAAATATTGAATACACTGTCGAGCAGTTTTCTCCGTGTCAACGACAATGGCTTCCATGTATTTGCCAAGCACTTTTGTAATGGCGACGTTGTAACGTTTATGAATTGGCTCGCACATATTGTACATACGGTCATACTAGACAAAATAATATCTATTATCTCATGATGAATGAGTTGAATTTTGTATAAAACTTACCACACCAGGAAATAGTCGCTTAAAATTTTCAACGATTTCAGTTTTTTTCTTTGTTCTTGACACTTCATGCTTGTCAACTTTGGCATCGCCTAATTGCTCTGAAATACTTTCCAATTCTGTCTGTAGCTCTTGAATTCTATCTTTTGAGCTACCAACGTCCGACTGCAAATCACCGCGCAATTTCTTTTGTTCCTCCAGAGCAGTCTCCGACGTACGAATGTGTTCCTCTAATTTGTCAATTCGCTTGGTCGCCTCTTCAAGCACATGCTCTTTCTGCTTTATTTTATTTTCAATATCTGTCTTTTTCCTGCCCTCGTTATCCAACCTATCTTGATCAGATTTTTGTTCCCTGTTAATTGAATCAAGCATTTGTGTGTACCTTGCAGATTGCTTTCCAGCTTCTTCTTTCAACCTATTGTACTCGCGTACCTTGTAAAAATATTGACGTTTGTGAATGACAATCTAAAATTTCATATTTTAAGATTGAATGTTTACAAACCTGTTCATCCTCTAGTTGTACGTCTCTGCCTTGGCTTTGTGATTGGGCAGCAATACTAGATTCATAAGCAGCCTTAGCCTCTTCAACTTGTTTCAATTCCTCCAGCAGTTCATTTATGTCTTTCTTGTGAGCTTCGTCAGCTACTCGTGCTTGCGCCAAGGATTTTTTTGCCGATTCACACTTTTTTTGCATGTGAGCGACACGCTCTTTGGCTTTGATAAATGCTGGTCTCTTTTTTGTAATTTCCACCTCAACTTCTCTGATATCTTGTTCAATTTTCGCTAATTCACGGGCCAATTTGCCCGACTCTTTCTTCTTTTCCTTCAAAATTTCCTCGGCTTTTTCGCGCTTTTTTTCAATCTTGTCAATCTCATACTTTTTTTTTTCCAATGAAGTTTCCAAGCTTTCAATTTCTCTTTCATTATGATATAATCGAAAAAGTTGCAGTTCAACTTGTTTCTCTATGTACTCTTCCTTCAGACGCTGATATTTTTCTGCTTCTTCTTTTTCAAGCTTGGCTTCTTTCCTTTCAGCTGCTATACCCTTTTTCTTTTGGTATGAAAATTGAGTCTCCTCCTCGGCTCTCAACATTTCTGCTTTCAAGCGCTCATACTCTGCTTTCAAAGCTCCAGAGTTGCTGATTTCTTCAAATAACGTGGTTCTTTCTTTTGGATTTTTCATGGCTATTGATTCGACAGCACCTTGAAAAACTAGAAAATTCTTGGCTTTGACATTGATGCCAAGATGTTCCAATTCATTTAAATAAACTTGACTTGTGACAATCTGGAAAGAATATCAACCCTGTAAATTTTATCAGCAATGAAATTAAGGCGTTTGTATTCTTACACTTCCATTGATGCGATGTTCCGAGGAAGATCCATGAACGGACCGCATAAAGCTCTTTTCTGTGCCATCTTCAAGTTCAAAAACAGCAGTGACAGATGCGCTGAAATTTACAGGTATCTGTCAGGTGTATTCATTGCTTAGATAAAATGGTCACTTCGCGCATACTCACCTCCTTGACACAGGTTGACCAATGGACGCTCCATGGATAAGTTCGTTAAATCTCTTGACACGCAAGCTACTGGTTTTCTCTCCCATGACAAAACTAATGGCATCCATAAAATTTGACTTACCTAAGGGACAAGTTGATTGTTATAGACAATTGATAGCCGGTTAAAACTTAGACATACAAATATAACCTACCGGATCCATTTGGACCGATGACCGCAGTAAAAGATTTCAGCGGTCCAATAGTGAGTTTGCCTTTGTAGGATTTAAAATTCTCTACCTCGATGTGCTTAAGGAAGGCTGGCATTTTTATTGTTTGCCGTCTGTACGACGGACACTCGTCACTTAGCAATACACAAATTCGCTTCGCGGAAACAAAACAACCATCATCTGCGCTGCGAGTTCGCCTTTATATATGTCCCCGCAGTTGCCGTGCTGACTCAGATTGGGATAGGTAAACTCCTTTTATACCATCAATTCATACGTATATTATCCGGTGAGCAACAAACGTGAATTACCCAGATAACGCACATTATGTATATCTAATGTGTGTGTGTGTGTGTTTATGATCTCAGACTTTGTGAATCTGACGCCCAAAAAAATTTTTTTAATCATATTTTTGAGTTTTCATGAGCTAAAACGTTTTCTCCCTTTTTCCGGATTATGTCTCCGCTTGAAATTTTATTTCCGGATTTTCCGTTTTTAAGAAAATTGCGAAAAAAAATCGGGCGTTCGTACAGCGCGCAAAATGCATTAAACATTTTTCTCCTGTTTAAAAAGAAATAATATCGATAGCGGATGATAGCTCATTATTCCCGGATTACGAAACAATTTTCCTTTTGTCGATTTTCTATCAAAAATTAAGGAAAATGTGAAAATTAGTAATATGCGGCAGTTAGTCGATAAAACAGGTAAAACGTTTGCTAATCACCAGATATCCCTATATGAGTTCTACATTGCGTAATTATAATAATAAGTAATTTAAATTCTACTCAATTAACCATTCGCATTTTATGTACATATACATAAATAATTTTTTCTAAGGTTTTCTATAAGTTTGTCAACATGTCAATTTTATAATTAATATTTTAACTATATAAAATAACATAATTCTGAACAAAGTAATAAAAAAATTGAATGGACTAGTTAAAATTGGAAAAAACAATCATTGATCAAAAACTTATAGCTTAGTTTTATATTTGTTGAATTATTTAATAACGAACTTAATTTTACTTCCATTCTTCTTAACAATTTAAAGTAATAATCAATTGTAGCATATTATAAAAATACTTCAATATACAGGTCAGGTTAAAATAAACTATATTTGTTTTGTCAAAAATATATAATTTATTTTTCCTTGCTTATGTTATATATACAATATTTATTGATAAACATTGTGACCAATATGTCGTATTATAAAATATATTAAAAACTATAAAACAATAAGGTTGGATTATTTATGTTTTTTTATGCAAATACCTAATCGTAATCATTATCCACAAAATTAGCAAAAGTGTTGCTACGTTGAAACAAATATATTTTTGACAAAACAAATATAGTTTATTTTAACCTGACCTGTATATTGAAGTATTTTTATAATATGCTACAATGGATTATTACTTTATATTGTTAAGAAGAATGGAAGTAAAATTAAGTTCGTTATTAAATAATTCAACAAATATAAAACTAAGCTATAAGTTTTTGATGAATGATTGTTTTTTTCAATTTTAACTAGTCAATTCAATTTTTTTATTACTTTGTTCAGAATTATGTTATTTTATATAGTTAAAATATTAATTATAAAATTGACATGTTGACAAACTTATAGAAAACCTTAGAAAAAATTATTTATGTATATGTACATAAAATGTGAATGGTTAATTGAGTAGAATTTAAATTACTTATTATTATAATTACGCAATGTAGAACTCATATAGGGATATCTGGTGATTAGCAAACGTTTTACCTGTTTTATCGACTAACTGCCGCATATTACTAATTTTTACATTTTCCTTAATTTTTGATAGAAAATCGACAAAAGGAAAATTGTTTCGTAATCCGGTAATAAGGAGCTATCATCCGCTATCGATATTATTTCTTTTTATTTAAAAGGAGAAAAATGTTTAATGCATTTTGCGCGCTATACGAACGCCCGATTTTTTTTCGCAATTTTCTTAAAAACGGAAAATCTGGAAATAAAATTTCAAGCGGAGACATAATCCGGAAAAAGGGAGAAAACGTTTTAGCTCATGAAAACTCAAAAATATGATTAAAAAATTTTTTTAGGCGTCAGATTCACAAGTCTTCGTCATTCACATATATTTCGATAGATGGCAACAGGAAACTTCAAATTGGCGGGAAAAATAACGAATGCGTGAGAGAACCAATCAAAACAAGTCTCGTAAGCGAAACCGCATATTCCTCTATATGTTTTGTCCACTGATGACGTCAACAAGAGACCTCCGCGGCGAAGTTTTATTTATATACAATTTTGTCATCTTCATCTTCGATTCCAATTAGTGAACTTTGAACTAGCACCTTGTAGTGGGCAGTTAGGTGGCTTGAGGAATTCTATTATCATCACTTCTAGTAAGTATTAACAACTTATCCATTTATATTCATTTGTCATTTGCATAAGATTACTAATAATAAAGAAAAGTTATCCGAAAAATGTTCAGTTTTCATTCTGCTAGCATACCTATTCCTAAGAAATCGTACGGTAAATCCAAACCCATGACCGTGACATGTGTATGCACAGATATGAGTATATAGAATATATGTAATAGTTGTATACCACACGCGCAACTATTTAACCTAGCTATTTTACTTGTACAGTCATCATTAGAGGTACTTGATTGATTAGTATACGATTGAAATATTACGAATAGCGATAGATATATGCATACCTTTTACATTTTCCATCAAGTTTTTAACGAAAATAAAACAATCCAACGAAAAATTAAGGTTGCGTAAAGAACGTTACGATTAATTGTTTTTCGAATCGAAAAAATCAAGCTACATATTGGATTACATCATTTACAGGTTTGCTCATCACTCGCGCTTTGAAAACAGTTAGCACAATGAGTCTGCAGTGGACTTTGATTGCCTCGTTTCTGTACGCCGAAATAGTTGTAGTACTACTTTTAGTCTTACCAGTTGCTTCACCCCAAAGATGGCAAAGACTTTTCAAATCAAGATTTTTGCAAAGCCTTGGACAGCAGGCATCAATATACTTTCTCGTTTTACTAGCAATACTAGTATTATTCTTATTGGATGCTATTCGCGAGATGAGAAAATACTCACATATAGAGCCAAGTGAGCATGGCCATCAGCATTTGGATGCTGAAATGCAAGGTATAAATTATAATTTTCCATTATTAATAGATTTCAATTGTGAAATTGTCAATTTCATGTTTCAGGAAATATGAGGTTGTTTCGTGCTCAGAGAAACTTCTATATTTCCGGATTTGCTCTCTTCTTATCTCTTGTAATTCGTCGACTAGTAATTTTGATCTCCACACAGGCTACTCTTTTGGCTCAAAGTGAAGCATCCATGAAACAAGCTCAATCCGCCACTACTGCTGCCCGAAATCTTTTACAAAAGTCTGGTGAAAGCGCACAAAATGACTCCAATGAAGTTCATGATAAAGCTTTGAAAGAATTGAAAATTGAGCTGAAAGAATTGCAAGCCAAAAATTGCCAGTTAGAAAATGAATTGTCTAAAGAGAAAAAAGACAAGGTAGCTGTCAAGTCACAAGCAGATTCACTGGCCAAAGAGTACGACAGATTAAATGAAGAGTACTCTAAATTTTTAAAAGCCGGTGGAGTAGACAAGAAGAGTGATTGAAAATTTTACCTTTTTTGTCATAAATATTGTTGGCTGTCAACCTACAACAGTAAAACAGTGCAGTGTAATACTTTTTTGAGGTGTTTGATTTTTGTATAGTTTTATAAAGTTATAACTTGAGTCTGAATGATATAATTGAAATTAATTATTAATGTGATTCTTTTATTAAAAAAATTAAAAATTATATTTTTACGTGTTGGGCAATTTACTTAAAAATTTCATTTCTGAAACTATTTGCAATAAACTGTACAATTAATCTTGGGCTTTATTTGTTACCTATAACAAAAGCAGTATGCTTTGAGCAAATTCAAGCAAGATGTCCCTAAAACAAGTTTTTTTAATTGGTAGCAATGACCAAAAATTTTATCCATGCTAACCTCCATATAATTTATTAAGAGGTATGTAGTAAATTATAATATTTACAGCAAACCAATAGCTTATGTTATAGAAAGAAAATTTGAAATCATCAATATTTCCAAAAAGTAAACAAATATTAATAAAATAAGTGATGAAATACAAAAATGTATGTGTATATATTGTTGAATAATAAACTCTGATTTTGTAGGGGAAGTTACTAACAATTTATTCCACTTTTTTTATGTGTAGTTTTTATTTAATAAAAATATTCTAAGAATTCTAAAAAATTAGTTCATCTCATGAGTTTTTTTCTGTCCAATCTCTATGGAAATTTAAAGCAACACAATTATCAAATTCATAAATATATTATACAACTGTTTTAGATCTCACTCACGCACTTGACATATCTCAAGTTTCAAAACATTCCATAGATATAAATTGTAAATTAGCAACAACTAGGAGTTTAGTTACAAAGTGCATAGAACCAACTTGATTTCAAATTTTTTCTTACAACTTCAACCCTCAAATATTAATTACATCTCATGAGTTGTGTTCTACGCTGATCCACACAGTTTGAAAATTGTTGTACCAAATCAGCACATCTTAGGGTTTCCCTTGGATTATCCTGATAGCACTTTAATACCTTCTGTCTGTTTTCAACGCAAGGCTTGACAGCATCTTGGACTTTGATTACTGTGGAAGAAAAAGTATTCCTTTTAATAAAACAAGTTTATGCAACAGTAGAGAAAATAAGTAATAACTAGATTGACAATTGGTTACCTCTGCAGTCATCAAAGATTGTGAGTGCCTTTTTGTATTCCGCCTCAATGGCACTATTGATCTTCTCATGAGTTTTTTCAAGATTTTGCAAACGTTTTTGCCAGTAAGCCTCTTGCTCAGCCAGTTCCCTCTCTTTCTGCTGTTGCATTTCCAGAGCAGATATTGTAAACTGAGGATAGTGGGCATCGGCGGCGGCGAGCTCCTGTGGCAAAATAGTCCTGTTGGCAGGGTTAGTCAGAGCGGGTATAGCGGCCGGCTTCTGCACCAGAGGTGTAGTCTCAACTTTATGGACAGCAGTCTGAGAAAGCCGTCTAGCTACCGCGTCACTGATCCTGATGACATTATTATCGTTCTCGTCGTTCTCGATCGTTAATTTCCGAGAACTTTGACTCAAGCCCATCGTTAGTACGGACTGACCAAGGCAACGCTAGACCAAACTAACTAATTTATCCCTTGCTTAAGACTCAAAACCTGTAAGCAGATGAAATGGCATCAATAGCAGCTGACTTTTATCAAGGTTATTTGTAATCGGCACACACGTTAAAAATTATTGCAAAAGAACGATTTACTCGCCTGCCAAGGTTCTCAGCTTTTCCAGCGGGCCGAAAACCGTCACATACAGATCGCCTAGATGACGATCAGCTGCCTTTAGGGCGACATGAGTTACATAAAATAAATGTCGAATGGGCGTAGGTTAAGGCGATCCAATAGTGGTGCTCAACTTAACCAGAGAGCTGTCATTTGTGCGCGCGAGACAAGTAGACGATTGTGTGCTATTTTTTCAGAAACAATCACGAAAACAAAAATATAGCATAGTGTACATCAAGCTGCACCTATATCTACCACAGACACAAAAATATTATTTACTTGAAGCAGTTTAAAGATTTATCAACATTTATACAATAATATATATGTTTATTTATGACTATACATGATCAACTAAGTGTTAAAAAATAATTTATGGCTATATTATAAGTATATATGAAAACGAAAAAGATATTTTGACAAAACATGATTCATAATCGTGAAAATGTGCTTATGGATACCTGCAACGGAAATGAGGCGAGAGGCTTTCAAATATCAATACAACTATATCGCTATGAGCTCTGAGAAAGAGAGCGAATGAACAGGGCAAGAGAACGCCTTTGCTCTTTATTATACATTCCGCTTTTCTTTCATACGAGTACATATGTGCGCGCGCGCGTGTGCGTGTGTGTGGTCGCGATTGTGAAGCCTTTTATCTCTTATCAGAGTTTGATAAAGAGTCTGCTACCGGTACCACTTGTCATAATAATATCGCTGTCACGTAGGATTATAACAGAGACGAAGAATCAACGACAAGTACTCGAACAATTAAGACATATCTACCTATTTTTTTCCTGCATTCAGTGTACTCTCGAAATTCAGTATTGAGCGATGGCTAATATCAAGGTGCCTAACGGAAAACCCGGTGTAATTGTCCTTGGTGGTAAGATTTACGCTAGCATTTTTTTAAATACTTCTCCAAAATTACAATAACCATTAGAATTCTGATAATTTATTTTCATTTATTTAAAAATGTATGTACTTTTATATTTATCTTTGACCGATTTGAATTTTTGGAATTTACAGAGTATGTGTGCGATTCACACAGGGGTGCGAGGTGAAAAAAGGTTGTTAAGTCACTTCTGAGATTTAAAAATATATGCTTTGTTAATATAAATATTTCTTATTGTTAAAATCTGTGATAATAAAATTATTTACTTTTTTAGGATACAATTGTTTATTAATTAATAATGAATATAGTTCAAAGTAACAATTGAAGTAGTAGCTAAACGATGCGCATGTATATGTTTCAGGTTGTGGATTTATTGGTCGTAATCTTGTAGAATACTTGATTGAAAATGATCTGGTTTCATACTTGAGGGTGATAGATAAAGTGCCACCACAAACTGCTTGGTTGAATGTTAAACATCAAAAAATTTTTGAGCATCCATTAGTTGAATTTAAAAGTGCTAATCTTATAAATCCAAGTAATGTTTTGATTAAGTAATGTTTTAATTCATTGATAAAATAGACATAAATTGGATTAAAAAAATTTCCATTTCCATAGTTTCCTGTCAAAATGCATTTACTCCTGACAATCCAATTACTTATATATTTAACTGTGCTGGTGAAACTAAGAGTGGTCAAACTGATCCAGTTTACAAAGAAGGAATTTATAAATTGAGCATAAACTGTGCACAGCAAGCAGCTAAGCTTGGCATTGAGCACTATGTTGAAATTTCTTCTGGAAATTTCATTTGTTCCGAAAAGGTACATTTTGTATTGCTTTATTTTTTTTCATGACTGCAAGTTCTAACCTTTTGAATTATTTTGAAGATGCCATTTAAGGAAGACGATACAGCTGAACCATGGACTTTTGTAGCAAAATACAAGCTTCAGGTTGAAAATGAATTAAAGACAGTTGTCGGGCTGAAATATACTGTACTCAGGCCTGCCATAGTGTATGGTCCAGGAGATCGAAATGGTTTAGGTAAATATTTTCAAGTGCAACACTATTTTAATATAAACTGCTTTGATACATATACAATCAACACCTGCAGCACCTCGTTTAGTGATTGGAGCCTTGTACAAACATTTAGGTGAAATGATGAAGTTACTGTGGGGACCTGATTTAAAAATGAATACAGTTCATGTGAGGGATGTTGTTCGAGCTATGTGGCATGTAGCTACAAAACCAAATGCTGTTGGACAAATATACAATCTTGTAGATAACGGAAATTCTACTCAAGGCTCCATCAGTTCTATCATTTCTGAAATTTTTAACATTAATCATGATTACTGGGGCAATACTTTGTCTTCAATTGCCAAGGTACATAAATTTTATGTCTCATAGAATAGTATAGAGAAAATGAAAAATAATTTGTTTTAGATGGATATGAATGGAGTTGTGGAGGAGATCAACGATAAGCACATGGAGCCTTGGGCAGAGGCTTGCAATAAAGATGGAGTAGAAAATACTCCTCTTTCTCCTTACATAGATCAAGAGCTTCTTCAATATCATCATTTGCACTTGAGACCTGGAAAGTTATCTGAAAATACTGGTTTTACATACATGTATCCGCAAATGACTAAGGAATTACTGAAACAAGTGTGTTGGTATTTTTTCTTGAATAAGACGACATATATATTATTATCAAATCAATTTTTACTGCAGGTCTTGGAGGATTACGTTGCCATGAAGATTTTTCCACACTCTCTAGTTTAATAAGATGATGGAAGCTCTCAAGGACAAAGCGTTACACCTTGTGCCTGACGCTATTTTTATATACGCGTCACATATTACATATTATTACGATCCTTACCGACTAGGATATTTAAAAGGCCTACCAGAGCATGTGATAAAAGGATAGCAATGTATGTGTACTTAAAAAATAATATGGATTAGAGCGCTAGTCATGTTCCAGTGTGGTTTTTTGGAACGAAATAATGAATTTCAAACAGATTACTAGCGATATATAACTTCGAAACATTTGCCTTTGTTTCGAAAAAGTATTTTTTTTACCACTGCGGTCGTGTACTTTATGAGTAGGACTTGATCATTTTTATATTTCTGTCAAGTTATGTGTATATTTTTTTATAAGAAAAAGATTTGATTTATTGTTATCAACTTTCATAACATTTACTTTTGTAACTTGCACCTATAAATTTCAAAATATTCGCTTTATTATACATTCCATCATTGCTCTCTGGTTTTTTATAATCTACATTTCCTCAGGATCTTGATATTCTTACTGTATTTTTATTATATACTGTACATTCCGCAACGAAAAGGAATTGAATGCATTGAATCGTTGCACTTCCAGTATCCGAAGGCTGCGCAGTGATTTAATAGTAAAGATAAAATTTGTTCAACCTTTTAGTGACGTAATATTACTTATTAATAATCACAGTACAAAAAAATAGTCATTTATAAAGCGTCATATATACTTGCAGTAACACACAAATCAAATTTCAATTTCAATGATACAACTCGGCATATGGAATAAAAAAAACACAGCTGCAATAATCAACGACTCGAAAGTATAAACAATGAAAGGACATAACCTTTACACGTAAAACTGCTGTAAAACGTGTACAATGGTCAATAAATTTGTTTTAAAAAATATATACGAATTGTTATTTCTAAATAATGGACTATTGCAATTTAGGCAGATAAATAACTCGAGTCGATACATTGTCATAATTTTATTCAATAGTCATCATTACAACAATATGTTGTGTTCCAAAAGGTCAACAATATTCGTAAACATTTTGTGTATCGCTTCTATTCGAATACTTCAAACAATAAGATTATAATAGTTTTGCTTCATGTAATTAGTTTCATGCAATATATTAAAATATAGATTTTTAATATTTTTCGGTATCACACACACATGCACGTATACATACACGCGCACGAACGCACGTACACACACACACGCACACTTATTTAGTTATTTATAATCTATTTACAATTTGGGAGTATAGGAAGGGAGAGATCAAATAATATATCTTTATGTACAATTAACTGCACCGTGGTAAGAATGGTATGTTTTTGTTGCTTTAATCTATTTTAGGTTACGCACATTTATAATAATGAATGTTAAATTCTTCAAAACGATATGAAAATGAAATAAATAACGCAACGAGAAAAAAATGGGAAAAAGCTGAAAAAAAATCCAAGTAAAGTCACTTGAGGAACGCATAACCTGCAACGTGTAATAGTTCTTAACGACAACGAACAAACAAATTACAAAACGAATATCAATAGTTGTATATAATATTAGACATAGCTTGTTAAAGAATCTTAAAAAGTTAAGTAAATTAATCTTAAGTATACATTAGTAAGACAAAAAATAGAGGAATGATGATAATAATTTAATAATAATCATAATAAATAATGATAAAGACGAAAATATATAATAATAACCCTTACAAAGAAGGTAAAATAAAATGGAGGTAATATTTGTTCGACTAGAGCCGCCGTACAACGATTAATACTTGCTCGGTCCATGGTCAGCGTTAATAAAAAATTATACACCTGCTTTATATTTAATAGGGATGAAATTTTGCTATCGTCCAATGTAAAACGTAATGGCTTCATTTACTATAAATCTACGAAAATTAACGATGCGTATTGCGATTGAGTGTGTGAGAAAATCGAAGTAAATATACTAGCTTGTTTCATACATTCGTCATGAGTTGCAATTATTGCTGCTTTATGCTAATCATTAACATAACGAAACATAATGGAAATAATGGAACATAGTTTCATAATAACGTAATGGAAAGCTATATGAAGAAATACTATTGCACAATATGCAAAAAAGCCATTGTTTACAAATCGAATGGAATCAGATATGTTAGGTTGCTGATATTGCAGTAATTGGATTGAAATTCTAAAATAATAAATACCAAGGTGAATGTACAATGAATTAAATGTTTAGCTTTGATCGATAGCAAACACACACGCACCACAGCACAAATTAGTGACTACTTAAGTGCAGAAATACTGGAATGACAATAAATAATGATTAGTGCTGCTAAGCACAACTACCATTTAAACGGGTAACTCATCAGTAATGGAAGGATTGTAATACACCTAAGTTGAGGCTTTTGACGCCCGCTTTAAAACTGAACGTCGATAACGTCAAGGTTATTACATTCGTACGGTTAACCCTTTTCCTCCCAAATAACACAAATTTTTTCTTAACTTTCATCCTCATATCTATTAATGAAAAAATCGTATGAAAAATTTATCAAGCATCATATCTTGTAGATTTTGACCTCCTCTTTCGAATGCCGTTGACAAAATTTACCTAAATTGTAAGCCGGAAACGTTATAGGCCGGTTTTCCGGAAAATTCACAAATTTTTCGCGTTTTTTTTTTAAAAAAAGTATATTTTGAAATGGAAAAAGTTTGCACACACCATTGGAAACACTGTTATCGGTGTTATAGATGTCTTTTCTTTCAAATGCCGTTGGATTTTTTCCGAAATTCAAAATGGCGAACACAAAATGGCGTTCGAAAGGAAAAATTTTTTTTTTAAACTTGACGAATTTTTTCCTCCAAAACTATCAAGTTTAGTGAAAAATTTCTAAGAACAAAAATGTCTTAAAATTAGTCAAGAAATACTTTCAAATTTTTCCAGATTTTTTTACAGCGAATTTGGAAATTTCGATTTTCCGCGAATTCGAAAATTAACTCGGAAAATTCTGAAAAAAATTGAGAGTACTCCTTGGTAAATTTTAAGACTCTTTTGTTATTATGAATTTTTTTATTGAGTCAATAGTTTTTGAGTAAAAAATTAATCAATTTTATTCTTAGTATACATTTTTTTCAATTTGGTTTCACAAAATTAAAAAAATTTCAAGTCTAACAATTATTTTTTTTTCTACCCTCGCTAAAAGTCGATTTTCCTGATTGTGACGCGATAGGACTTTAGGCGAGAGAGTTAATTTTCGAATTCGTGGAAAATCGGAAAATCGAAATTTCCGAATTCGCTGTAAAAAAATCTGAAAAAATTTGAGAGTATTTCTTGACTAATTTCAAGACATTTTTGTTCTTAGAAATTTTTCACTAAACTTGATAGTTTTGGAGGAAAAAATTCGTCAAGTTTAAAAAAAAAATTTTTCCTTTCGAACGCCATTTTGTGTTCGCCATTTTAAATTTCGGAAAAAATCCAACGGCATTTGAAAGAAAAGACATCTATAACACCGATAACAGTGTTTCCAATGGTGTGTGCAAACTTTTTCCATTTCAAAATATACTTTTTTTAAAAAAAAACGCGAAAAATTTGTGAATTTTCCGGAAAACCGGCCTATAACGTTTCCGGCTTACAATTTAGGTAAATTTTGTCAACGGCATTCGAAAGAGGTCAAAATCTACAAGATATGATGCTTGATAAATTTTTCATACGATTTTTTCATTAAAAGATATGAGGATGAAAGTTAAGAAAAAATTTGTGTTATTTGGGAGGAAAAGGGTTAAGGTCCTTTCCATCGATATCTATAGATATTCAGTCAATAGAGAAATTTCGTCTCTATTTCCCTGTAATCGTTTGCCTAAAATAAAAATCAAAGGTTCTCGAAAAAAATTATCATCGATAAATATTTATATCTAGATTACAACTAATCAATTTTGAAATGTTTTGAGTAGTGATTTTTTCATAAAAAAATTAAAAAATTAATGGTGTTCCTCAGGTTAGCTTGGTTATGAGGTGCCATAACATTTTTATTTTTCATTGTAAATCTAAACACGTTGAAGATAATTTTTTCTAGCACCTTTTATATTTTAGCCAAACGATCGGAGCAAGGATGCGACGAATACTTTCTATTGACTATATATCTGCGGATATCGATGGGGGTTTTAATTAGGGTGTTATTGCTCTGTACTTGAGTTTTTTCTCTGCTTTTTTTGTTATTTTTCTGTTCTTAATGCAATAGCACGGCGACCTACTAGTAATTTTTTTCCTTTTTTGGAAAAGTCTGTTGACAATTGATAACATTATAATGCTATCAATTTCTTTCACATCTACTCTGATTCTCAGGAAGAAAAGTCTTATACAGCATAGACTCTTTTTTTTACGATCTCTTAAGCTAACAGATTTAGACATTACATTATTATAAATAAAAAACTATTATTTTTACAATTTGCGACATCTTACTTATAATTTTAGAACGAAGTATCTTATATAAAATAATTTTATTGTTTTTCACTTTTACATCTGAGACTTTTCTTGCCGAGTAGTTTAGTACAGGCATATACATCGCTTAAATTTAAAAAATTTTTATAATCAACTTTTAACATAATATACGAATAGGTGAACAGCGTTTTATACTTGTTTTTTTTATTTTTATTTTTGTTTGTTTTTTTGTTTGTGAAATCTCTTAAAAGTCTTAGCATCGAAAAGCTCCACTACTCGTTACTACGCGGTTCAACAATTAATCGTCACTTTTTTTAAAGATCTATTGTTGTACGATTCAGGTACGTATTACTTTTTGTATCTTTCGATTTTTTATTTATCTCTTTTTGTTTTTTTCATTTGATCGTTGGTTCCGAAATAAAGCATCATAGAGTTTGAACTTTTGTATAACACTAATTACTCTTTATTATTTGTTGTACTATAGAACTTTTCAGAACTGAAACACAAAGAATCTCATAACTTAGTTGGAGTACATTTTACCAAAGAAATCCATTTTATAATTAACGTACTTTAAGTTAATGTACTATTAAAAAAATTATTCACATAGAAAAAATCTATTTCTATACATAACAACCAATAAAATGATATTTAGTGTAAAAATTTACATAAAATGGGTACATAAATATCTTTCAACTCTTGATCTAGTTTTCACAACAACGTATAAAAAAATGTCGGATGTAAGCAACTTTCACGTATATTAACACACGTCTATGTATTTGGGATCGAATAAAATATTACGAATACTGTAGGGTACGTTCTGGAAATACAATATTAAATCACGAATAAAAAAATTATCAAGTGATTATTTTACGATTACTTGTAAAAAAGCCTATGCCTATTTTTTAATTTGAATTGTATTTCTTGGATTTTAGCTTTGAACATTTTGAGGCAGTAAAGTATTTATTTATGCCATTATCGATATTGTTTATATTACTCATAAAAATCAGTTACAGATGATAGTTCTGAAATAAAGCTATCCCCTGAAAACATTATTATTTCTTATAACAAATCAAGTATGTTCAATTTAATATTTAAAAATAAAATACTTTCGACTGCACTAGAAATTTACAGTGTACATCAATAATTTTTGATACAAGTATATCTGATGCATCTTAATGCCTTGGTTAAGAATTTCGAGTCGCTTGAACCAAGGACATCTTTAACTGGAAGCTATAATACATATTTACAGTCTTTTGAGACGCATTCAGCGAAATATTATCTGTATGCTCAACTTCTCTTCGATCACATTTCATCTGTGAGAGAAGAGCTTGCAGCATTTGAAAAAAATCTCGTGTATTAAGCAGTTTGTTAATGAAAACACGAATTTTTCATTCGAACCTTATATACTATTGCATTGTAACCAAAACAATTGGAAAAGATTGCAATGCCTAATGCGAGTAACGAAAAATAATGATTTATGAAGGAAGTAATAACACTGAGATACCTATGTCTTACTCTAACCGGCATAACTTAGTCTATCAGGTACTGTATTTTTTTTTGTCATGGTAACATGCACCGAAGTCTGCGGTAAATAAAGAAAGATGAAAATTTCGACTTCATGATTTGCTTACTTTAACTAATGTCGGTTGTCCGTTGTCAGTCAAATAGAGTTTGAAACAAGTTGAGACGAGAGAAAGCGGAAGCTACTCGCTGACTATACAAATTGGTGTCTATTCAGCAACACAAACAGTAACAAATATAATATGTTAGATTCCTTAGATAAAAATAATATTAGTAAAAATAAAAATAAAAAAAATAATGTATCATTTATATGTAAAATATAGCCTCCAAGATCTTAAAAACTCAAAACATTAGTACATAGTCGAGATTTAACAATTCGTCTGATGTGTGCTTAATAATAACGATGTATAAAAACGTTAAAAATAGGAATTATTTGACCATCAATCATGTCATAAATACTATTACTGTTCTATTTAAACATGTAATTGATTTGTTTGTAGGAATACCACGGGTATATTAATTCGATTAAGATAACCTCTGGTTGTTTTTGTATGGGTTCTTGCTAAAGCTTTCAGTCAGAATTCATCCTATTTAAATGCGGTCTGATCTATCAGTAATTATTCTCAATTAAAGAGAGTATGCTGATGTGCATTAGAAGGTATATACTATAAGCATCGCTGTACAAAATATCAGTCATCATTAATAAACTCGCATATAAAACTGCAATAAGAAAAAAAAATAAAATACGTAATTTTCTCCGTAATAAGCAGAAGAGAGCCGGAAGTTATAGAATAACCACGTATATCAAAATTGGTCTCCGGCAGTTTCTCTCTCGCATCTTCTATTTTTTGATAATCTCATATGATTCTCATTTGCACTGAATGTTACCATCTGATTCAAAACTTAAAAATTACGTTCATCTCTGTGAGTGTGAGTGTGTATGTGTGTGTGTGTGTGACAGACAGACACACACACACACACAGGCAGACAGTGCGCTCGCGCGCGCGTGTATGTATAATAGGAAGTACCAACAACTAGTTGGTAGATAAAGATTTAATAACCCACGTATACTTTACGTTTCCCCATGGGTAGTCTTCTGGCTCACAGGAACTGTTTTGCTTCAACCATTTGGGCCGAGCATGGGAACAAATGTAGGGACAGTTTTTGCAGCCAGGACCTCGCCAGCTGACTCACAATTACCCAAATTGTTGTTCAGATTTGATTCAAAACTTCCGGCAAAATCATTACCGATAGTTGTTAGCTGCGTACTATTCAAATCTCTTGAATGCTCGTGCTGCTGCTGTTGTACATTGTACAATTGTTAATACCAGTCTGCATTTGGATTTGGACAGCTTTACCTGTGGATTCTCCGTGATACGAACATCTTTTATTATTCCATTCATCTCCCACGGCGACAAAAGGGGCTCTTTTGATTCCAAGATACCGTTTGCATGGTCGCTCCCCTATATCGATATGGTTTAATGTCAATCAAGTTCAATGGACGAACATACGTTAATAATTACCTTGGTATCACACAAAGGATTCGTAGATATCGGTGTGGAAGGAAACAATACCGCAAGCTCGATTTCACTGCTCATTATGGCAGTAGCAGGTTGAGAAATGCCATTCCTTGTTGTTAAAACGCGGCTTTTCAAGGGTTGAGCGCTCTCACGAACTGATCTCATATTTTCATATCTCCTACGGCAATACATGCTGCATAAACACACCAAGATACTTATAATGCTGATGCCTATTCCTAGAATTATTCCTGAAACAGCATTATTTCGAATTATTTTTCATGATAAACTTAAACTTAAAAGCAACAAAAACTCACCGAATTTCCTATACTCTCTAATTTTTGGAAGAGATTTCGTCTCATCTAGCGAACCGGCTACATCAAGAGAATTACCGCCAGCAGTCACAATGATAATTGGTTCAGACGGATTACCAGTACCGGCTTTTGTCGCAGCCTGGATCACAACGAAATAACGCTTTCCAGGCACTAAAGTTGGCAAGCTGATAGACGTCTTGTTGCCAAATACCGTCACATTGTTCCAAGCTGATTTTGGTTCGTAGGTATTGTCGTCCATCGAATAGGCCACATAATACCTCTGAATGATACCATTAACAGTTTTCGGTTCTTTCCACGCTAGCCGCACCAACGTACTGTTTATGAAAAACCATTCGACATCTTCAACTTTGCCTGGAACTAAACGTTAACCCTTGTAAGGTTTGAAGTTTTTAGCAAATTCAACTAATCTTTATAATTTACCATCTTCGTTGGTATAGCACTCGATACTTGCACTGTCATCATCATTATCCACACTGTTGTTCAAAGCTTTCACTTTAAATTGGTATAGCGTAAATGGCTTCAAATTTTTTATATCAATTTGAGTGTTATTGCTGCAAAAAGTAAGCTTGTTGATCAATCAACATCACGACTCAAAACGAATAAGTGTAAAATTCATACACAAGAATACATATAATCGATTCGTTCAATAAGTGCACAGAGTTGTAACAAATTTCAAACGATCCATTGATACTTTTCGATACCCAAGATAGACTAATTGAATTTGCAGATAACGGAATTGCTTCTAGTGCTGTAGGTGCATTGCTCACTGAAAAAAAAGAAAGAAAAAAGAAAAAAAAATAATAATATATGTTCTTGTATGGTACAGTAGAATTTTTTTCACTTTACTTACTTGTAACCTTTTGCAAATCTGCTATTTTTCTGATGCAATTGACGTTTTCCGCGTACGTATTGAGAGCACACAATTCAATTATATATCTCGCCTTCGGCTCTAAAATAATCAAAACGTCATTAACGTATATATCTGTAATTGTTCTTAATTAAGAAATGCTTACCAAGATTTGTAAATTCGTACTCGTTGGCATCTTTCGTCAAATGAGCTGCTGCAATAACTACAAAAGTGTCGTCATTTTTCAGTTTAACATTCCAGGATTCAAGTTGAAAAATTAAATTTGAAACGTGCCAATTGATCTGGAAAAATACAAGTAAATGTTAGAAGCGCAAATAAATTGGTGAATAAAACATTATTCAAAATAGTTACCTTAATTGTCGTAGAATTGATAAGTGAAATTTGAGCTTCAATAAGATCCGTTGACGATGGCATCGTAACCATCAACCAATCAAGCTGCGAATCGCCAAGATTTGGCCAACCCAATTCAGTTCTGGCTAAAACTCGAAGCTCGTACTGTTGTCCAGGTATTAAATCTGTAAGTATGGTATTATTGAAAGGTGCACCAGACAATGGTCAGAAATGCCCGTATATATTTACCCGTCAAGAGGTACCGTTGAACGCTAGCTGGGAAGAGGCGAACGCGAGCTGATGGCTGATGAAGGAATCGCCATTCAAGTTTGTACTGGGTTACAACTCCTTGCGCCTCCTTTCTAGTCAGCGGCTCCCATGTAATATTCAGCTTGCTGCTACTCACCGTATTTGCATAGATTTTTGGAGCAGCTTTCGGTACTGCGAACAGAGATGCGATAAAAGATGAAAGGTGGCCGTGGTGGTTGGGAATGTGCCGCAACACTCACCGCTAGCTTTCGTCGAGCAGGTAACGCTGGCGGACTGGTCGCTGGGACCACGATTGGTCCACAGGCGCACGTAAAAAGTGTAGTTGGTAAACGGCTGCAAGTGCTTGGTGACTTGCACGGAGGTGGAATTGCCTGGCTCGGGCGGAGAGACCTCCTCCTTGCCGCCGTCTGCAGGAAGGACAGCAGTGCTGAGCACTAACGGGTACTCGGCGGCGCACCCGGTACTTACCAACGGGCCTGTAGTGGATGGTGTAGGCAGTGACGTTGCTGAGCGGCAGCACCTCGGGTAGCCGCCAGGAGACGAACACCTTGGCGGGCGACAGAGCCCGGCACTCGAGCAGCGTGGGCGCGGCAGGACTGTCGCGGGAGGCGTTGACCTGTAGCCGACCGGCGGCCCAAGCCTCGCCGGCAGCATTGACCGCGACGCACTGGTAGATGCCCGAGTCCGAGGGCACGGTCGCCGAGATGGCCAGCTCCAGCTTGCCGAAATCCCTGACGTAGAGCGTTCTCCGGCCTGCAAGCCCAAGCGGCTCAATCGGCGGTGGCCACCAGGGCGCTCTGCGCGCCCAGCCACGGACCTACCGTCGATGGCGATGTCGGTAGCGTCCTTCAGCCAGTAGATGCGCGGCGTGGGTCGGCCCTGGGCCTGGCACTCGAAGCGCGCCGTCCTGCCGTTGGGGCACACCTGGCTGGCCGGCCGCTTGACGAAGCTCGGCGGCACCAGCACTTCCACGGTCACGTTCTGCGGAGCAGAGGCGTTCAGAGCCGCTCGGATGCGCTCGGAGTCGGGCGGCACGTGGACGCGGTGGCTACTCACCTGCGAGCGCGCGGCGTCAGCGGCCAGGCCGCTGGCGGAGCAGACGTAGGTGCCGGCGGCCTCGGGTCTCAAGCTGCGCAGCCGCAGCAGGCTCAGTCCGGGCGCCGAGCGCAGCGCGACCGGCCGGCTGGCCGGCGCCGCTGCAAGCACAGACCACGGTCAGCCGGCGCTGCGGCGCGCGGGCGCGGCGCTACTTACCGGCTACGAAGGTCCAGGAGGCGTTGGGTTGCGGGTAGCCGGAGGCCGCGCAGGCCAGCAGCAGCTCGCTGGCATTGAGCGCTTCGTAGCGCGCGGCCGCCTGCGGGAAGAGCACGCCGGGCGCGGTGCGCCGCGGCAGCACGCGCAGCCGGGCCTCCGCGCTGCTCCTGCTGGCGTTGGCCGGCCGGTTGGCGGCCACGCAGCGGTAGGCGCCGGTGTCGGACGGCCGCGCCGCGCGGATGAACAGCAGGCCGGCGGCTGGCAGCAGCGCCAGGCCGGGCGCCGGCGCGGCCAGCGCGCGCCCGTCCCGGAACCAGGTCACCTCGGCGGCGGGCGCGCTGGCGATGCGGCAAGCCAGCCGGGCCACCTCGCCCTCGTGCACGGCCAGCTCGCGAGGCGCCTCCTCGAAGTGCTCGGCCAGCTCTGCGCAGAGAGGTCAGGTCAGGTCGGGTGGGTGAGGAGGAAGGGGGGGGGGGGCGCAGGTGCTTACCAGCGGTGCGCACGAGGGTCGGGCCAGAGCGCAGGGCGGCGCCGTCGGCGGTGTGGGCCACGCAACGGTACTCGGCGGCGCCGCCGGCGCCCGGCCGAGGCCTGGCCAGTCGGAGCGCACCGTCGAGTCGCAGGCTGCAGCGCTGGCGAGGGCCGCAGGGCGGCGCGACGCGGCCATCGCGCAGCCAGCTGACCCTCTGCACGCGCGCCAGGCCGCTCGGGGAGCAGCTCAGCGTGGCGACGCGTCGGCGCCCGAGCAGCATCTCACCGCGCGGCCGGACCTCCAGCCGGGGCACGCCGGCTGCCGGCGCCGGCCTAGCGCTCCTCCTGGCGCCGCTGCCGGTATCCGCTGACGCGCCTGCCGAATGACAGGGCTCGATCAATGGGGCCACCGGGCATCGCCGCCGCCGCGGGAGTGACGTCGCGTGGGGCTGTTGACCTTGGCCTGGCGCCTTATCGATTGTTCGTTTACGCGCCTGTGTTGATCTTTGTCCGCGCTTCCCTCGGGGACGACTGGTTTTGCCGACGCGGCGCTTCGCAGCCGCGTGTTCGACCCTTACAAGAATAACGAAGCGGCACTGTGCTCGGAGAAGCTCGCGACAAAGCAGCTCTCGCGGATAAAATAATGCGCGCAGCACAGACGCGGCTGGCCAGAATCGCGGAGCACAACTCGCCTTCGGCGTTTAACAGTCAACCGAGGATAAGGTTGCACTGCACATGTGACAATTGCGTAACTCCAGCAGCTATCGATCGTTCGCGAGTAAGCATGGCTGCGAGCCGAACATAGCTAAATTACACGCACCTGCGCTCAGGACTTCCGTAAACAAAATGCCGAAGAGGAGCACTCGGCTGAGCAGCAGCAGCACAGTTGCCGCCATCAATCCCTGTACTCATTTGCCGGCAAAGTGCGTCTTCATCCTCAAGGCAGCTGCTGTTCTGCTTTTCGCCGTCTTCTTTCTTCCTTCCGCCTCCGCATTTTATTGCTTGCGATCGCAGTAGCTCTTCTATGCTCCCTCTCTCTCTCTCCTTTGCTACTTCTGCTGATCCACTCGACGGGCACGGCGCTCTCTCTTTCTCTCTTTCTCTCTTTCTCTCTTTCTCTCTTTCTTTCTCTCTCTCTCTCTCTCTCTCTCTCTCTCTCTCTCTCTCTCTCTCTGTGCCTCAAGGATCCGTTATGTGAGAGCTACGCCGCCGATATACAAGTACGTACCTGCGTGCTCGACAACACTCTGCTTTGCTGACCTGTTCTCCGTCAATATCGTACGTGCGCGCATGCGATTGCTTAACCTATCATTCGCTCGCTTGTAAACAACGCGATGAACGTCACGTCAATTTTAAATCGCACTTACGACGATCGAAAGTATCAGAGGCTATTAAAGGCTGCATTTTCGAGTAAGAGATCAGTGCGCAACAAGCTGCTCGCACAACACAACGACCACCTTGCCAGCTTGTGCGAACACTGAACAGTGAACCAACCTCAAGTCGAGAGCAACCTCGAAACTCTCGACCGTCGAGGGGCGGGGAGGGAGGGTGACTCTGCAATGTACTGCGTATATATATATATATATTGTACATACGTACATACATACATATCTACGTATGCGCATGTATGTGTGGACTGTATATGCGTAAAAAGGTATGGGATAAGGTAAACGTTTTTCTTTGTACGTATAATTTAGTTATTTCCCTTAGATGAAATTTGATATGCGCCCTTCTTTTACTAAGGTTGAATAACAATACCTCTTTAAACTATGCGAAGAAATAGTGACAATTTGTTTTTTGATGTTTTTATTGTTTTTATGGGATAAATTTCAACATTATTTGATTATAAAATTTTTAAAGCTCGTATAATTGTAAATAATTAATACATTTGAAAACTGATGTTTCTTTCAGACTCGAAAACTCAAATCATAATGTACTTCCTGCTGTACAACTTAGTGAACAATTACAAATTTGTCTTAATTGTAAATTAATTGTTTTCATATTCTATGATTAAAAGTTACAATCAAGAACGCTAATGCTATAGCGCACAGAAGGTTATATTGCGTCAAATCTATTTTTTTTCATATCTAAAAGAAATTCCACTGCGCTGTATGCTATACCTGAGGTCATAAAAGTAAATGTCATCAAATAATAATAAAAAAACCATCAGATTCGCCCTCTCAATAGGTTGATCTTCACAAGGACACCCGTGACATATATTTATAGTAGATCTTTTTCTTGGAAAAACCATTCGCCGGTCCTTCTTTATTTGCTTGTTTCAACTTGCCTCGTGGTTTCAGCCACCCGACTAGTTTCATTCCGTTTCCGCATCCATCTATTTAGTTCGCTATTGGCGCTGGTGGAGTGTTGGCTGTATAGTGCAGAGGACTGAGTAGACACCAGTCAATCCATAGGCTTCGCCCTGTCGCGTCGGCTAATGCCAGACCGCAGTTGATGCAGAGCAATAGCTTTGCACTCGCAGCAAGCGTAATTACGTCACATTGTGTTGTGTAAATATATTAAGACACTTGCTGTGCATATTATATTTGCTCCTAAATTTTTTGGTGAGAACTTTTTCAATTTTTCATCCAACTTATAAAATTTCTTCAATGATATTTAATCTATCGAAATTGCCAATTTTTCTACGTTAATAATTTAATGATTAATATTTTGAGGTTGGTCTTTGTAATCAATGATGATATATATTTTAAAGTGTCTCGGACGCTGACGGAGCGTACGCAAACCAGCGTATATATTCAGCGTGAACTGACTTGTAAATTGTAGTATTCTCAAATCTGGAATAAAATGGCAGTTGGCAATATAGATGTTAAACTTAATGGTGTTGTACCATCTTCTCCTGATGCATTGTATTTATGGAAAAGATTCAAAAAAGTCAATAAAAATGAAGTTCCAGATCGAAATAATCTAGAGGCCAAATCTGCAAACGAGTCGATTAATAACAGAAGACAAATAAACCAAGATAACAATAGCAACAGCTCATCTAATAGTTCTCTCGATATAGCAAAGAAAACTGTTGCACAAGAAAAGTTATTTAAATTACAGTGTCATATCCAGTATCAAAAACAAAGGAATGAATCTTTTAGCACAAATTCACTTATTGGTTATGCTTCTGCATCAGTTGACAGAAAGCTAAGAAAGAATAGATCTTCGAAAATAGATAATCGTCATAACGATACAAATAACCAATGTGTAAATTTGACTACTGTATTACATCTTAAAAAACCTTTATCCACTAATCCAGATAACAACAGAATATATTATGAAGATCGTGGTAGAATGGCACCAGTAAATTGGAAAACTGTTGCATTAAATAGCAGCATTACTCAGGACAAGAAGCCAGCAAAATTAAAAAAAGTTGAAACAAAGAAGGAAACTATTAAATTTATAGCGAAATTAAAATCAGAAATTGCAGATGAATTTTCAAATTTTGTTGATAATTCAGTGTCTTCTAAAACTGTTTATAATAAACAAGGAAACATTGAAAGAAATGTAAATGCCATTGATTCTCCCATCTTTAAAATAGAACAACGCATCAGTAATAAACCATCAGATAAGATACGAATACCAGCCTTGATTAAATCACTTTTTCAACCCTCCTTCGATTCACACCTGCTGAACATAATTGACACCTTTAAGGCGATTAACCCAATAACAATTGAAGATATAAAATCCACAAGTGTACAAGATGAGAAACATATTTATGATGACAATGGATATAACAAACCAGAAGAACAGAAAAATCTGTTCAAAGAAGTTAATAATTGTATTGTGGAGGGTTCAACTAATCAAATTGAAAGTAAATATCGATACTTTGAAATGAAAACAGATAAGGTAAGATATTTTCAAACATTACGATGACAGTAATTAGGAAAATGATTAAATTTTTATTTTCAGCAAACCAAAAATCATCGTTCAACACATGAATGCGATGATTATGATAGAATAACTTATGTAAACTCACTCACAGATGAAGAAAATGCTGCAAAAAGAGAGTCTAGGAAAAAGGAAATGGCATACGAAGATGATTTATTTGCTTTTGTTCCAAATTCACAAGAATTATCAAACCCTCAAATTAATTCAGGTATACTAGTTCCATCTGAAAAGAAAAAAAATTCTCATAGCTTCCCATTTGATAGAATAAAAGCAGTTTGTAGAGAAAAAGAAAAAATGTTGGATTCTGATGATACTTTGAATGTAAGCAGTGATTTGGAAAATGTATCAGCTCCTATAGTATCTATGCACAATAGTTTTGAAGCACTTAAAAAGAAAATGAATAAACTTATTTCAACGAGCAATAATTATGTAAGTGAAACAAAATGTGTTCTTCCCGATGATAGCAGAGCATTGGAAAGTAAAAATCAACTACTAAACAGATGTTTACAAGCTTCTCATGATTACTTGAAAGCTCCTGAGAATAATGTAGTCGAAATAACACAGGTTAAGGTCGGATCAAGACCAGAGCCATTATTCAAACCAATTTCAACTCGATATTTTACAAAACCCACAACAGATAGGGCCAAGTTATCTTCTGTCAATGTCAATATTAGTAAAAACAGTACGGCAAGTACTGAAAATTCAAGTTTTGATGTTTCCAATGATTTTACTGAAAACAATTACTATCAGAAAGAGATTGATTCTGGCTTATGCATTAAAAGCACGGACAATACTTTATCAACTTTAGAATCAAACGAAACCAAACTTTATTCCAAAACTGACAAAAAAGTTGTTGAAACAAGTTATCAAGTAGAGGTATTGTCGAAGACCACAGAAAAGTCTGCAAAAACGAGAAATGAAAGTATAATTACATCATCAGACTTGGAAAGTGAAGAGATGAGTTGCAAAGATGTTATAGATTATGATGCATTTGATATTGAAAATGTAGAACTTTTTTTTCCTGCTCTGACAAATTCAAAAAATACATTTCCTAATGTAATGGTTAATAAAATGTCTACTGAAAACAAGAATCCAAGTAAAACATTAAGTAATTTTGAAATTAGAAGTGATATTTACTCAAATGCTAGTAAAAGAACGATTTCAAATTTGCAGTTGGATAATGAGTCCAGCTTAAATTCTGAATTCAATTTCAACAAGAATATTTTTAAAAATGTTGAAATTGAACTATCTGCATTGACAACAGATGGTCTTGGTTATAGTAACAATGAAACAAAAGACATTGAAATTAATAGTTCAACATTTAATAACAAAAATGCACAATTAGCACTTCATCAAACCAGTGAAATGGTACACACATTGCAAAGAAAATCGTATAACCAAAAAATTGCGTGTAAAGACGACAATGAACTGAATTTTAAAAACGATATTGAATCTTCACGAGATGCTGAAAAATTAAAGGTCAGAAATGAGAATGTTGCTCCAAAACCACTATCAAAAAAAATGCAAAAATACCGTATTACACTAGAAAACTACAAGCACAAATTTGTAGCTGATACAAAAGAAGAGGATAAAATATTTCATCAGCAGCCTAATAAAACATCTCAAATTAACAACTTAGACAAAAAGCCTTTACAACGTCCGATTCTCAAAGAAATACAGAAGCGCATGCATCTCACTTTTAAACCATTTGTATAAGAAAATTTGGGAGATTGTACAATAGTGTAATGTTGTTTAGATTAGAATTATTATATTATTATTAACAAATGATGCTATAAAAATTTCAGAAAGAATATTCTAAATTGAGAACAATGGTGTGAATTTTAATTAAAAAATCAATGAATATTTGCAGTTTACGATACAAACAAGTTTGTTTAGTACAATTTTTACATCAGTGAATTATAGAGGTGCTAAAGTTTTTTTTATTGTTAATTCAATTTTTCAAATACTTTTGGGAATCAAAAAATTTTATTTGTTGAAATATTTTTACTTTGAATTTATTGCACTGTATAGTTTGCAACTCACTTTTATTTAAAAAATGCTGGTCAATGTTAAATTCAACAATATTACTGGTTTTTGTTTCCACGAATGCTAAAAAAAGAGCTTTAAAAAGTAGTCAAAAATGTCATTAATATTTTTTTTTTATTTTTTTGACTAAATTGCTTGAAATTTCATTTTATTAAAAATTTGTAATTATTGGTTTTGTTTTACTTGTACCTACTTGTATTTACAAAACTCTTAAGTAAACTAGAAGAACTCAAATTAGCGTGAACGTGAAATAGAATAAATCTATTTTCTTTATACATTATAGTTTAAAAGGTTATTTTTTCACGCACAGAGAAAAGATTGATGAAATATATTGAAATAATTTAGCGGTTGTTTTTTGTTTTTGTTTTGAATCTCATGGTTGACACGTTAAATGCAACTTTAGTTTAGTTTTGATTGGAACAGCTCTATTTCATTGCATTATCTCAATGATATTATTCCATACGTTGCAAATTTTTTTGACGTTGTATAGTTACCAAATTTAGTTTTTTTTGAGAATGAAAAGATAAATTTTCAAGGTTTTACAGCCCATGGAACTAAACAAATTATATAAACTTCGTACGTTTTGTTTAACGAAAATTTCTGCACACATTTCTAACGTATAAGAATTTTAATTTTCGTTAAATTGTAAAGATTTTTTACTCTTATTATGGCAGATAATGACAACGATACGTTTAAAATTACGTTACCTTGATATATTGACTCGTAATTTTCGTATATTTGTTTTCTAACTTTATTTTCAAAGTATAGAGTTTTATACACATATGTATATAAAAAATGAATAAATAAAATGCTTTTCAATCAAATTTGTGTAATGAGCTTCCACCTTTGCCTTTTATATATCAAGTCGTGAATTGAAATTGAACCGCTCAATAGTTCTACGACAAAAATAACTAGAAGCAGGACGTTTGTACCACTCGAGTTTCCAGGGTTTTTTTTTTCGTTCATCTGATCCATTAACCTCATTTTCCGTCAGTCTATTCTGCTCTGTGTTTACTTTATTACTGTAATTGTGTAATTTCTTTGACATTATTTTTATATAACAATTAAATTATTATACGCATAATATTGCAAATCGTATATTTTTACGTTTCTCTTATATTACAAAATGGTAAGTTGTTATCGTTTAAATTTTTTTGGACGTATTGGCTATTTTAGTAGACAAAAAATTCCTTATTTGATACCTTATTAGGAGAGAGTAATTTAAATAATGTTACTCATGGTTTATTTTAATAATATTTAAAAAATATATTCTACCAAGAATTATTATTTAGTTGATCTATGAATTAATGTCTATTTAATGATGTAATTCATTTGTGTATTTTAACAAATGACAAAAATTTGATAGCAAAACCCAAATGAAGACACTGAATGGAATGACATTCTTCGAGCAAAAGGCATTATTCCAGAAAAAAAGAAGGATGCAGAAGTGACTGAAGATCAAATTGTGGAAATGTTGGAGAATACAATAAATCAAAAAACAGGGATAGGTGTGGCAATAATTATTAAATTTTAAATTAATAATTGTTTTGCTAATAAATTGATATCAATGTAAAAGTATTGTGCTTTCAGTAAAAAATCATTTAAATGATAAAACATTGGATGAGTTGGATGAATTAGAAGACGAAGAAGATGAAAAAGTAATACTTGAGTACAGACAAAAAAGGATAGCAGAAATGAGAGAACTTGCTAGCAAGTCTAAATATGGCAGTGTGACAGAAATTTCTGCTCAAGACTACGTGCAAGAAGTTAACAAAGCTGGAGAAGATATTTGGGTTATTTTACATTTATACAAATCAGGGTAGGTACTTGGTGTAGGATGATCTGTTTGTAAATTATAAATTTGCTTACTCTCAAAAAAATTCTTTAAGATTTATTTTATACTTGTAGAATACCTCTGTGTTCACTAATAAATCAATACTTATCATCTTTGGCAAGAAGATTTCCTACTATTAAATTTTTGAAGAGTATATCAACAACATGTATACCAAATTATCCAGATATAAACCTTCCTACTATATTTGTATATCAAAATGGAAACATGGTTAAGCAGTTTGTTGGCCCAATTGAGTTGAGAGGAATGAAACTTACGGAAAAAGGTACCAGATGTGGTGGTTTTCTAATTAAATTGTATTCAACTTACTGTAAATAACTGTAAAATGCGTTTTAGAACTTGAATGGATGCTTGGTAAAGTGGGTGCTGTTCCCACAAATATTAAAGAAGACCCCAAACCTAAAGTACGCGACATATTATTTTCAAAATTGGGAATGGATCAAAATAGTCTTGAAGACGGTAATGATTGATGACTTTATTTGTTTATCTGTTTGAGATTTCTTGTTGTATAACAATGTAATTCAACAATTTGTATTTTAAAGCCTATTTGTATCAAATTACAGAATTTTTATCATACTGCTAATAAAGGTATTTAAAAAAATGCGGAAAATCTCCAAAGGTGCTTACAATTTTTATACATTGAAAATCTAATTTACATAATCCCTCAATGTTTTGATATAATAAAGAAATTATCCTAAGCAGAAAGATCGGAAAAAAATTTGCCGCACGTCTGTCACCAATACTTGCGAGCGTGGAACCAGATAAATATAAATACATCTATATAGCTAGATGTCCTAAGGCTGCAATTCAATAGCGTTTGTTCATGTGCGTGTAATTCGAGTGCCTTGCCTTGCCGATTTCTATATACGAGAGCAAGAGCCGAATGTTTACATTTCAAGCCGGCACTCTGAACGTCCAGCCATCATTGTATACACTCAACACCGACCGGCAGTTTTGTTTCGAAAAATCACCAAGCTACACGCATATGTATACATAGGCACACGTCATATCGTATGTGATCGAAATACATTTTATTAGAAAACAAAACGTTTCTGCGTGTATTGTACGAGGCCAAATAGTTAGCCCTGTAGATAGTCTTCTACAAGCGAGTCGATCACATTGCTTTTCGTCAATGTGAAACTTCACGATTGTAATGGGTTAATGAAAACTGCAGTTTTTTTCTTGTATTTTCCGATGGCCAGGCTCACGCTGTTAACTGTAGAACTGAAGGGATTTTCAACAATATAATCAGGTAATTTGATGTGAATCATATGCACGAAAGCTCTGTCGGCAAGATTTAACCGTTAAGATGGCTTCTCAATGTCGCGGGCGCAAGTTGTCAAATCCTTGTGAAGCCGTGCATATTAAATTTCTCTTCTACTCCTCAAAAAATATTTTATTTTATTCTTTTCATTTTAGATTAATATTGTTTGTTTGCTGCAACAAAAAATCGTAGAATTCTGCACAGCATTGTCTGCTGTTATTAATTTCAACAAGTGGTTGTGAAACCTACCATTATAAACTATACAGTTCAAAGTATTTTCAAAGCTATTTTCTTTTCAATTTATCAACCTTTGCTCGTAAAGTCAACTTGGTTTTAAATAATAAAATGTAATGGCTGTTGATTACCACAAATTTTTTTCAAATACTTGAAGATTAGCAAGCAATATTTCAGTTGTTTGTAAACATTTTCACAGATATGGATTTTGAAAAAGTAGGATGCTACAAGCTTTATAGATGCAAAAGTTTATTGGCTTGTGATAGTGGAGGAACAGTTTATGATACATCTCAAAGGTTTGAAAATTCTGTTGGTCAAACACTTTATAAAAATGTAGCTGAAAGTCAAAGTGAGTCTGGTGAGTCGGAAAATATTATTTACATCATTGATAAAGATTACAAGTTCAAGTCAAGTCCTCTAAACCAACAGGCCGATACAAATTATTGTCTTGTTGATGATAATAACTGTGAGCCATGTTTAAATGTAACTCATGTAAAAGAAGAAAATTCAAGTCTAGATGATAATTGTAAATATTATATAGTTCAATGTGATGATGTAGATAGTACACAAAATTCTACATTAGATTCTGATAGTTTTGATGGAGAAAACTTTGAATATTACTGTGATTCCATCAACCTGAGTAGTCCAACTGAAGATCCCAATTCAAGCAATAATAATTTAGTATCTGAAAATATTTTTATTGGTAATCAAGAAGAAGCCCGGTTTCACAATTTGTGCAATTTTTCTCAAGAGTCAAAAAAAATTTTTAATTTTCAAGAATTGGATGGGGTTAGTAATCATTCACCTATCAATCCAGAAATTCAGCCAATTATGAACCACACTCGTAAAAGAAAACAAAGCTATCAAATTAAAAGCAATTCTTTTACAGAACTATTGGAAGATGATGATTCATCAGATGCATCTGTAGTTAGTGAAACTAGTAAGAAGAACAAGACAGCTTGTAGCAAAATTAAGCAGAGCAATAATTTACAGTCCCCAAAGTACAATCCCTTTGAAAAGTTAAAGATGAGCAGTATATTAAAGAGAAAACACTATGCTAAAAAGCAAATTCAACTAAAAGAATGTACAAGAGAATCATTAGCACCAGCAAATGATGAAAATTCTGAGTTGAGCAATGTCTCATCTAGCGATGAAGTTTTCAGTTCTAGTGAATGGTCTTTTCAAAGTAAATATTCACCTTATTTTTCTTCTAATGATACGTTTTATAAAATTGTTGACACTTTTGCAAGATTGAATTCAGATCTCACAAATGCAGATTATTTAGAATATGTGCAACCAAGAGAAAAAATCGTGGAGTCAGATATGGATAAACTTCTGAGCCCAACAATAGAAATGTCTATGATCCATTGTGAAATAAATCAACAAAAATCACAAGTAGATTGTAATGGAAATGATGTTATAAATCATAACTTAAAGATATCAGCAAGTGAAACTGTGGAAAAACAATTGATTTCAAAGGCTGTTTATGCTATAAAACTAGGATTTCAAAATATATTCAATACCTCAAATGAATGTGTCATTGACGAGATATTATATGATCATCCTTTCACTTATAAAGATATTCAGCTAGAAATAGATTTAGTCAATATTAGAAAAAGTTCAGAAACAAAAATACCTATTGTGTTACTGGAAAATAATAGTTCAACTCATGATCATCACCATCATAATTATCAATTGAATGACCCATTCAAAAATGTTTCTTGCTCATTAAAAGACACTTTGAATGAATTTGATAATTTTGGAGGATTTTCAGAGGATCATACAAACAAAGAAGATATAGTAAATCGGAAACAAGTTTTTATGGCAACAAAAAATCAAGATATAAATCCCTATAATAATTCAAATCATTTAAAATCTAACAATAGTTTCAGCTCTTTAGTCAAGACAAGTCTTGTTAGCTCTGACATAAATGCCAACTATGATTTTACAAAATTCCAAATATCTAATACAAGTATTCATGAAAAACAGTCGATTGCTCCTCTAAAAATGAGAATCAAGCGCCTTAGTAACAATAATCAGTATGTTATTGATGATCCTGGTATTTATAATGTTCAAGTTGATAATAAAGCAACATGGAAATTCCAAAAAAATTCAGACAGGTAAAGTCATAAATTTATTAAATTAAATATTCGGTATTTTAATTGAAATGAATAATTTTACATTTGTTTCAGCAAGTACGAATGTTCTTATTGTTTAGAAAAATTTAGGACTAAAAGATTGTTAAAAAGTCATATTTCAGAAAATCACAAAGGTAATAATAAGACACTGTGCTTAAGCAAACTACTTCAAATGTAAATTCTTAAATTCTTTGTTTTCAGGTCCATATGACATGGAATGTGAAATTTGTCACATGAAGTCTAAAAAAAGTTCTGCCTATAAAAAACATAAACCATGGTGTGAAAAGAGTACAGCATTGAAATGTGAAATTTGTCAAAAAATTTATTGGTAGGAATATTTTTTTTACATTGTATTTATTTTATACTAATAAAATTTAAATAAAAGTAATAAATGACAAGTGACAAATTTAAATTTATGTAGTTATAAAGCTGTGCTGTTGAGACATATAAACACTCACAAAGATCGATTTTAAAAGAAAGATATGATGCATAATAATCAAACATTAGGTAAGATCCCATTATCAGAAATTAATTGAAAGAGTTTTAACTGCTAATTAATGTTATTTTTTTACAGAGCAACAAAATCTAATTTTGTATTTCATGGAGAAGTGCGATATCTGATCATCTCTGATGTTGAATAATACACTTGTGTAATTAAAAAAGAATCAAAATACTTACTCAAAAGTATAATTTTTTGCTTCATAATAAGTTGTAAGAACACAGAGAAAAACATTCATAAATGAATGTTCATATCTTAAACATATTTATATAAAAAAAATTTTTTTTATTGCATTATCATATTATACAATTTTCAAATTTTATATAAAAAAACATGGAATCTTAACAGCATTTCCAACAATGTGTATTCATTTATTTATTCATACTCAATACAACTAGTCTTATAAAAGTACATTTCTTGAAGATGCAGTGTATTTTTTAGTCAGGTTAAGTATTCTTATAGAATATTATTTTGTTGCAAAGCATGTAACATTCCACTGCTTTCTTTTAATGTAACAATTGAAATTAAAATATTAAATTAGCAATAAATGACTATTAAGAAAGCAAGAAACCTACCCAACAGTGATTGCATCGCCAACTTAAGAACTGGAAATAATAATATTGAAATTATTTTTATGCATCACTCTTCGTTTTTAAATATTATTTACTAGGTAGTGTTACAGTGCGTAGAGCTTAATTATAAGAATACATGAATTCCATATAGTTTTACGATAACTACTGATAATCGTACGTCAATCGATGCGATTGTCGCATTAGATTATGGAGTTATATTTGTATGAGCAGTGATCAATTGCTTGCGTAATATGACAACATAAAAACAAGTTGTGCAATCTCAAAACGCCATATGTAAAATATATCTTTAAAGAAATAACGAAAAATAAAGATCGAGATATTTGATCAAATAAAAAATAACACAACACGGTTGTTACAGTTGATATTCGCTGTTTAAATATGTATAAACAAGCGTCTGCGTGAATTGTTTGTGTAAATTTAAAAAAGAAAAAACCACTATGGCTTAATGGATAGAACATCTGTTTCCAGCGCACAATCCTAAGGTTCGGTTCCAGGCGAATACTAAAAAGGCTTTATTGCAAATTTCATATGAAATAAGTAGCACTTTGAAAATTTGAAAAATGTTAATTAGAAGCCGAAATAAATCGCAATAATTTAGCTTTTAATGAAGTTACAGAAACCGTTGACCAATCAATTAGTTGGTATTTTACGAGGAACCGCTGTTTTTTTTTACAATTGCAAAAATATTTGTTAAAACCGAAAATATTACAATTTAACAAAAAAAAAAAAAAACGCAGTGCCGCAGAAGATTTGATTGTTCAAATCGCTGTCACCTTTTTTATAATCAAGTTACAGGTGTGGTCAAGTAACCAAATGATTTGCAATTTTATAAGAAATCCATAATTCCTTCGCTGATGTCTAGAGCGGTGCTCAGCTTTCCTATGGCTTTACTTAATTCATCATATTGCCGGGCCTGAATAATATTTTTGTAATTTAACAATATGTACAGATTCTTGATAACACTCCGAATTGTTCTGTTTTAAAGGCTCGGGTATTTTCGACGAGAAAAATATTCGTGCTACTTTTAGTTGTGATCGGTATTTGTATTATACGGTTGCTGTTTATTTGCCAGAGCTAGATTAAAAAAATAACTAACTGTAATCCATAAATATCAATATAATTTGATTTTTATATGCGCATTAATGTTGACGGATGTTAAGCATATTGAGGCATAGAACTATTTTATGTATGCGGTGTATTTTATAATAGTTTGAATTTAATTCAAGCATGAAATTCAATATTAATGCAAACGAGAGATAAGCGCGCGAGCGCGCTTGACGACATTAGTGATTTTATAATCTAATTCTAGCTCTCTTCAATAAAAGCTACAGATAATTTTTTCTACTATATTTCTTATAAATCTTTAGTTGTTTAGCGTGTTCTATAATTACGTAATAATAATTAGTTCCAATTCACTTAGAGTCAAAGAGCCGAACTTGTAAAATAAAATTGTTGCTTAAACTGTATGATTCTTGTTGTTGTTATGCGTGATGAATGAATTCGACGTGCATGATTGTGCCACTGGCTGGGACTATAGCGTCAACGACTGAACTTGCGTAAACTAGCGACTGCGCCTATATGTTCAAATCGCAAGTTGCTGTCGTCAAAACTCAAATGTTAACTACTAAAACCGACGTTGCAAGTTGCAATTAAAAAAAATGTAAATTTAATTAAGAGTGTTATCAATTTTTTTTCAAGTGCTCGGTAATCATTGATACAACTAAAAAAGGTATCGAAAACCGCTCTGTCGTTGCGTCACTTCCAAATTGATGAAAATTATTAGAGCGACAACCAACAATGCGAGTCGAGGATCGCAAGAGCCGTGCAAGAAAGGGGCAAACTAACAACGCTCTAAGCTAAATGCTCTAAACAAACTTGTTCCTGTATACAATTTTATTAGAGCTGCATGGAGCACACACTGCAAGCGCATAGCAGCTGCTACGTATGTGGGTATAGTTATAGGAGATATACATCAACGTCACAGTGTACGAGCAGGTGCGTAAACAATTGGTTTTCTCAATTATCACGCCATCTCTGTCAAGTTGGCAACGGCATTCAGAGCAATATTAGAAGAATTAATAGTCGCACGCCACCTGAAAGTAAACCGGGCAGAGAGTGCCGTGACCTGCTGGTTGCGATGTCCGCGCAAATCTGAGCAAAGTCGTTCGCGGCTGCATTGAAATCTCCAGAAGCTTGGGAGGCTGGCGGGCAGCAGTTGCAGCATCCCTTGGGAGTGCGGCACTGGGGTTGCGCCGAGGAGCTTCCATCTGGCGGCGAGCAGCAGAGAAGATCCGGAGCGGAGGCGACTGGCGACTGGCGACTGGCGACTGGCGACTGGCGACTGGCGACTGGCGACTGGCGAGTGGCGAGTGGCGAGTGGCGAGTGGCGAGTGGCGAGTGGCGAGTGGCGAGTGGCGAGTGGCGAGTGGCGAGTGGCGAGTGGCGAGTGGCGAGTGGCGAGTGGCGAGCGCGCGCTACTCGCAGCTTCCGCATCTGGCTGCGCGCGCTGCCGCCGCCGCCGCCGCCGCGAGAGAGATGGAGCCAGAACCACCAGCGTCAGCCGCGAGCAGTCGTCGCCCAGTTGCCCGCAGACGTTGCCACGGGCGCTCAGTTTCCCGGTCGTTCGTCTCTCTTTCTCTCGCTCTTCCTCTGTCTCGCTCTCGGCCTCTCCCTCGCTCTCGCTCCTCTTCCTTCCCGCTCCCTCTCTCTCTTCGCCCGTGTTGCCCGCTCGTCCGCTCGTCCGCTCGTCCGCTCGTCCGCAGAGACGCAAGCTCCGCCGGCGCTGGGGTGTTGCCGCGCGCGCGTGTGTGTGCGCGTGAGTGCGGTCCGGCGAGTCGGCGAGCTACCTCGAGTGTACTGGTGCGTCGGAGTTGCCGTGGACTCGAGCCGCTGTCCTCGCCAGCATTGTCGGTGGCGCGCGAGTGCGGCAAGGCGATGAGGGCGCAGCGTCCCTCGGGCCCGGCGGCCAGCTGGACGACGCCGCCGCCACTGCCGCCGCTCTGCTGCAGGCCAGGTATCGAACTCCTTGTTCACGCCGACACCGAGCCGCGCGAGCTCGTCGGCCGATGCTCCCGGCGATTGATCGCGCCTCGCGAGGCTTTTCCGCCGAGCAGCGCCGTCACCACGGGTCGCCTGGCGACTGCACTTCCTGCTGCTCTTCCGCGGCTTCAGTTTCCTTGCTCGGCAGAGTGGCCGTCTCGGCTGTAATCGTCGCCACTGTGCACTGCGCCTGGCTCGTCAGCCAACGACTCGACTATTGGCGAGAAACTAAAAAGACACGAAGCTAGCTTTTTGGCTACGGTGCGATCGCTGTTTATTTGCAATAACAACAAACAGCCAGCCTCGAATGGCCGATCGCAAATTGTTGTCGTGTCGAACGACCTTTCGGCTGGCCTCTTCTTTTTTCTCGTCCTGAATTGCACGTGCGCTTCGTCAGCGCCTCGTTGAAAAGCCTTCGCAGAATTATTTCTCGCCAATGACCTTCGATTAATGCCTCGGTTTGCTGTTACGGAACGTCGTGCTCGAGTGAGTCGCAAACGAACGAGTCAAGCCAAGTCAAAGGTCAATTGAGAGCAGTTATCTTCTCTTCTTTTTGAATTCCGCGATCGCCCAGCCAGACTGCGCTATGCTTGTACTACGCTAACTGCACCCGCCAAAGACTCGTCTGACTATTGCTTGATATTAACACTAGGAACGATCATGTGGTATCCGAGCGTCTATGCGACTTTGAAAATTTCCAGTGAGAAAGGAACTCGACTCCTCAATGGGAATGGTGGACTCTCTCTCTCCCTCTCTTTCTCCCTCTCCCTCTCTCTCTCTCTCTCTCTCTCTCTCTCTCTCTCTCTCTCTCACTGTTTTCGTCGCGATCGAACTGGCTCGCGCGCGCGTCAATGTAAAAATAATGTTACTCTCAGGTTGCAGCGTGGTCACGCTCACGTGTGAGCGTAACAATCTACGTGTCGTCATCGTGGTTGCATGTCGTTGAAGCTGATCAGCCGATTACTACGCCAGATGAAAAGACATTGGACTGAGCAGAGCTCGTCGAGCTTTTAATACGGCCTTTGCTTCGCTCCAATTCTGCGACTAATGTAGGTTCGCAATAGAGTTGCGTCCCATCCAAGACACTCTGTTGTTGTCAAAACCTTCATCTTATTCGCACTTTTCAGACACTTTTTCGGCTACTCGAAACTCTTTTTTAGGCTTGCATCATTTTCAACGTTACATGACAAAGCTCATGCCGTTGCATCGTCTCGACAATTTGCCGATTGCTTCCGTTTTGGACACACAAACAAAGAGCTGCTCCGCGCAGTACTGCAATTGGATGCTGCTCGGATCCTTCTCGTCGAATGCACAATCGCCTTGTAGCAGACGCAGTTGCGCTCGTAATGCGTCCGTCCGCGGCGTGACAGGGGGGGGGGGGGGGGGGGGGTCAAAGCGCAGTGGCGCTTCTCTTGAACGAGAGTCTAGCCAGCGAGACTGGATTCTCGCCTTTGTAACCGCAACTTTACATCGATTACAGCAGCCTCGCGCACTCCGGACTCGGCTTTCGCTGTCGCAGCGCTCGCCCCCCAGCCCTGCCGATCGCAAGGCCCACGGAGATGCGGGGCGCGATGCCAGTATAGCTGCTCGGCCGTTCGGCGTTCCTCGCGATGTATGCCAGCTGCCGCGAGCGCCACTCTGCGCGGGCGCGCGCTCCTCGAGCTGCACGGCTATTTTTAGCCGAGCTGCTTGCCTCTCGCGGCCCACCACTCTGCCGGCGTACGCGTGCGTTGCTGCATGCGCAAACGGTTATCGATGCGTCAGTTCGGCTGTCGGACGCGTGCGCAGGCAGTTGCGCGAGCACAGACATCCAGCGCTGCTCTCCGCTGCCGCCGGGCAGGCGCTCGGCCTTCGCGCGTCACTCTCCGGCCGCACGAGTAGCGCAGGCCAACGCTCGGTCGGCCAGCCGCCGCGCTCGCTGTCCACAGCCGGCCGTCCATCCGGTGCCACTCAAGGCGGATCTCGGCCCCTTCCGCGCTGCCACGACGCGACTGCTGCCCGCTGCTTTTCCATCCGGTCAGCTGACTGCTCGACCAGTGCTCTAGCGGCGCGCTCGAACCAAAGCGACGTCCCTTAAGCGCGCAGCTCCGGGGCGAACTTCGCTGCGGCGGCGGCGGCGGCGGCAACGCGTGGCGCGTTATCGACCGACGAAGCAGGCTATATATAAGCTCCATAGAAATGGCGCTGTTTGCCAGGCCGGGGGCAGCAGCCGCCAGAAGGAGGGGGTCGCGACTAAGGTCGCGGTTACGACCACTTGCCTCTTGTCTCTTGCCGCTCAATTCTTCTGCCTCTGCTCGGCTCCGCAGCCTCCGACGCGTGCTCCTCGCCGAACCCGCCGTGACGCTGGCCAAGCGGGGTGAGCCCAAACGATCCGCGCACGGTCGTTCGTTTGCCGAGCCGGCGGTCGGTCGGCGGCCAGTCGGCGGCGGTCACTGCTCCCGCGGTCCAAGGCAACAGTCAAGCAAGAGGCCCCGCCGCTTATCGCGACTGGCTAATGCGAGCCCGACGCTGCGAGCTCTGCAAAAGTCTAGTCGCTGGTTTGTCCGCGGCCTTGCCAGAGAGGCGCGTGCGCGCGCGACGCTCTTTAAAAATAGACGCGAACGCGTGCGCAAGGTCGTAATCGCCGCCGCGCTGCTTGCCCTTTGACGCGATGCGCTTTGCCCGTCCTCTCGCTTTCGCTGGTCGAGCTGGCTTCAGCGTCGATCGTTCTCCGCAGTCATCAGCTCTGTCACTATTGCGGTTGCGGTGGATTAAACCGGTGGTTCTCTCCTTCTTCCGATCGCCCATCCAGATCTAGCCTGGTGCAAGCAAGCCGGCACGTGTGCTCGCGTAATAATACATAATACCCCAGCAGCGGAGTCCAACGAACGATAGTCGCGCGTCGCTCAAACGCAACAACACTCAACTGGATCTCGTTGATCGCCTCTGTTTCTGCCTTTTCCAACTGCTGCCGCACCTACAGCTACTAACATCGTTACTGCTAGAAAGATCAATCACGGCAAGCTAAGGAAGTAACCGCGAGCTGTAATGTAGGAATAATTAGGAATAAGGGCATTCAAGGCTGATTTGGGTTGTAGAATAACTATAATAATTTTGTCCGCTTTGGCCGCGCGCTTTCCCCCCTGGTTTTCCCCTCGTTTGCTGCTCTCCGTTTCTAGTGGCGGTCAGCGTGGCGCGGCGCGTGTTGCACGCAGGTCAAATTTTTCCCTACAACCCATTTCCGGGAACTATAATCCTTCTGAATCAGCCTGTATATCTGAATACATAGCAGTGTTTGTCGAAGAGACTGTGAGGCTTTTGCAGGCTATTGAGGTTGCTCTTGGAAAACAGCAGAGGTCCGTCACTAACCATTTACACATATACGGCTTCACGTCAGATGCTCGATACATGATCTGCAGTCGCATAGATAAATTTCTCTCTCTCACGCACACTCGCGCACTTACGCGCACTTACGCGCACTTACGCGCACATACTCGGTCTAACGATGTGAAAACAGGGGAAACAGCACGCCTAATGAGCTTCTATTGACAAGTAAGCTAGAATGCAGGCCAGGTTTTATCCATCTTTAGGGAGTGTTTTTCGTACCGCATCGGGAGGGTGGCTTCATCGTGCTCTACTTGCGCGACAACTCTGATCGCTTCTCTTTTACATTCTTTTTTCTCTGATGGTCTAAGTTTCTATTTTTAAGAAAGAGGGCGCAAACAGCTCTCTTTCCTGTTTCTGAATTGCAATTGAATATCTAGCTATTATAAGTTCGCAATAGGATACGAAAACGGTACTTCGACCAACGTTATCATCACTCAATCCAAAATTTATTATTCACTGTGTGGATTTACATTTAATAGTCATAGTGATATCTTGAAATGCCTAATTGCCTCCCATCAAAATTATAGCTTTAATAACTTAGAAGATATTGTACAACTACAAGTGATAATCTTACATTTACTGATAAGTTTACTACTTCACTTATGGTCGACTGTTATCGTAAAACTCATTTATCAAAAATGCTTCAATAAGTTCTGATAAACACACGAAATGATTTTAATAACCTTTTATATATTCCCTCTATATCACATTAGAAACTATTAGAAAAATCGCTAGCAGTAAGTTCCCTAATGATCAATTTCACTTTCTATTTTCTGACAGCTACATAGTTACTTATTCGTCGATGGTTAGAAAATTATAGAAAATAATAAATCATTTGTAGGTTTTGCTTCTCGCAGCAAGTGCCAATTTTGTTAGTTTAGAATTTTGGATTCAGCTTCCATTCATACTGCCGAATCCACAAGCAATATACTTATTACCAAAGGTGTAGGTAATTATGTATATTTTCTAACTCTGAGAGCGCTCGGTTTTTATTGTTAGTATTGCTCAAGCCAAAAAATGAACATTGATATGATTATAATAGCATAGATTTCTGCATATTTAGATACTCATGACAATGGCAAAGCGGAGTACAAAGCTAAATTAACTGCTGAAAATGGTCAATTAATTAATTAATGATCCAATTACAGCATCTGATTACATAATTATTCCAAAAAGGGAGTGTATCGGAAAAAATAACAACGTTATTTATCAACTTAAGTGAGAATAAAGGTTGTTTCTTTTGAAAAAATGTTTATCCTAATGGTAAAAACCTTGCTTCTTTAATTTCAATCTATCAAGAAAAATCAATTGCTTCTTTAATTTCAATCTATCAAGAAAAATCAATTGCTTCTCTTAATAAAATAATAAGATGTAATCGCTCTTCTTTAAATTATAGCCTATTTTCAAAAAATATTGTTATTATAGTGTAGTGTTTGTAAATGTGGATTCCTGGAGGACTCCATTGAACACGTTTTTTGAGAATATATTTTGCATAATAAGGTTAGACAAATTTTTCTTAAACAAGTCAGAAAAACTTATGAGTATGATCCGAACTCTGCTGTTTATTTGTTATTTATAAAAATCGCAAAATTTATTGAGTGCATAAATTGTAAGATTTAAATTAATAAAACATAGATTAAGTTCACTCAGTTTCTCGCCTGACTCTAAGGCGTATTTTTATGTAATTTATTGGCAATGTATTTTTTTATGAGCCAATTGAACCACCATCTATCTGTCTATCTTCTGATTTAAGGACGTGTTTTCGACTTTTAGACAAACTTTACACTCTTGGCTTTTTTTTATAATTGACGCTCAGTTGTGATTTGGATCTCTGTCGAATTATACACGTAACGATATTCTCAGACAAACTTGACATGTTGACAGTTGATGAAAACATATCTGTCGCAATGCTCATCTGAAATAAATCATCCTAAAAAATTGCTTCTTTAAAGATATGTAAGCAGATGAGGGGGGAAAATGATGGAATATCTGACTTTGCTTTACATTTCAATATTGAAAGCCTTGCTTTCGTAGCTACCTCAACGTTGCCCATTTTGTTTTATAAAGTTTTTTATAAAGGTTCAGATAGATTTGACTTTTTCGATGCACGTCTAGAGTCACAATAAGACTAATTGCAGTATTTTTCTTTGTAGTTGAGATGAGTTAGTCCGACGATTAATTATACTTATCCTTTTTATAAATCAATGGTTTCTGGTTATCTTATGTCACGAAACCACAATACTGTACATACTCGGCGCTTTCAAGTAAGCTCGACTTACATCACGTTCGGACAAATAGGCGCCCAATCTCGCTTCACCGTCTAGCATAGCATCAAAAATATCTAACCATTACAGATAACGAATGATCATTCTTACTTTGTACGGTCTTCGCTTCGATTGAACGCAAACTTATTTATCCTAAATTACTGTAGTACCGCTGAATATCAATACACACATGTTTGCATTTTAAACTGTCTTTCTGGCATTAAACAGGAAGATTTAAAAAATCATATCTGACAAAACAAGAAAGCAAGAGAGAGAGAGAGAGAGAGAGAGAGAGAGAGAGAGAGAGAGAGAGAGAGAGGCAGAGTCGGAAGCTTCTAATCCGATCTAAGCATCCGATAGCAGAAACGAGGCAGTGGCCTAGTTACCTACAACTTGGTGATCAAAGGGAAAGGTACATGTCAATGCGAGGTCTATTCTCCAGGCTTGTTTCTTTTGTATACGCCTTTCAGCTGTTCTCGCTCAATGTTTCAATTCCAATCAACTTTTTATTGCTTCGTAATGTTGCGTGGCAAATAACTACATGATTTTAGAAAACTCAACTTTTTACAAATTTACTTTAAGAATTTTAGTCGACTAATGGATGAAATGACTTTCGAATCCTCGGTCGTCAATGTTGCAAGGTCATTAATGAATCTTGATGGCTTATGCGTGATAAAAATAATGGTCTCGAATCAATCCTTGATGTACTTTTCAAAATAATTGTAAACACTATGGCAAATATTATATGTATTGAAGTTTGCGTGCAAATTCATAGCTGCCTTTCACTGTCAAGGCATGATTTGTAATTAACACCGCACACATATACGAGCAAGGGGCAGAGCTATTGCCACCGCCAGCCCCTTTCACTTGTAAAAATATATTTAGAAATGATAGATTTGACAAATTGAGTTCCAATAGAAACATTCAATAATTAATTTTATTTATAAATGCTACTATAAATATAAATATAAATTTATAAATACTATTCAACGCCGCTTTCTATTTTCTATAAAGAGTATTAGCATTGAAATAAGGACTTGTATATTTGACGTGTTTAGTACATAAGCGACGATTCAAGATATTTTAGAATAAAAAATTTGGGAATGGAAAAGTTTAGAAAATTTTAAAATCACGTAATAAAATGTGATTATTTTCATTTCCAATAGTTTGATACTGGAATGCCGTTTTCTTCATTTTAATCACTCCCATTAATGCTTTTATATTCCTAAAATGTGTACTGTTAGTTTTTGCATTGAGCATACATTTTTTTCATTGGCTAGGTTGATGTAGTGTAGAAGAGGTGGCGTGCTGTTGGAAGACTCGTTCGACGAGCTCCCTATCGACGAGAAGCCTATCCTATCCGTCACCCGAGTGCGCCGATCGAGCGCCACTCGGCCGGCCGCCTGTTGCCTTTTCCCTTTCTCGTTTCTCCTAGCTGCGCGCAGTATTTCCAGACTTCTTCTGCCAAACTAGCTGATCGCCAAAAACGAGCAGCCTTTGTCACGTTTTAAAACTGCAACTCAAGTAAAAACATTAGACTATTTTGAGCTTGACCGTTGGAGTTTCGATAAGCTATCAGCGCGATTGCGGGTCCAAATCAAGCCACTGCTTTTTCATCGAGCTGTCCCAAAAGCGCAGTTGCTACGGAGTGTGTCAAGACGCTCAATTTTTGAACTCGGTTTGTCCATTCGTTTACACGTTATGAACCGCGATGTGCACTGCTATATACTCCAATTTCTGGCCGCAAGTTAATTTACAAAGGTGATCCAGCCGTCATTCGACCAACGATTAATACAATGCATAAATATCTACAAGTTGTAGTACATTTTTTGAATTATCATAGAGTATAATAAGTCAGCAGATTTATCTTCTATTATTTAAAATGTTAAGCTGTGCTCTAAAAGGTCCGTTGGTTCGTAACCAAGGCGGAAGGGATAGCGGCGAGAAGGAAGGGGCCTTTTTGCCAAACGGACAGGCCATCGATGAGACTTATTTGGGATTTGCGCCCGAGCGAGTGACACACGTGCTCGGCAGCTTTGTAATCTGCATGGGCTGAGGGAAGCCGGGTCAAAATCGCTTCGATCAGCCGATCTGATTTACGATCTGAAATAGCTTGACTCGCGAGGAGATTGTCCGAAGGGAGCAAGGCTGATCGAGGGCCGGCGGATAGGTGCGACAGTAGCCGGAGCTCCGCGAGCGCATGTGCGCTCCGAGAGTTGCGCATCGGCCCGCAGCAGCACCCTCGCTCGGTCGCTCTCTCGCTCTCTCGCTCTCTCGGCGTCGTCGGGGATGCGGCTGGGGTGGCCGCCTCGTTGGATTCTATTAATAGAACCGACGCTCTATATATAGCGCCGACGCGGGCTATGCATAGCCCAGGCCAGGCCGGAGCGAGCGAGCGAGCGTCGCCGCCGCGGCGGCGCAGCTGCAGGTTCAATGAAACCAGGCCAACGCCGGAGGCAGCAGCGGCAGCAGCGGCAGCAGCCGTCGCCGGCGCGAGTGACGTAGGCGGGCTGATTGCACGCTCCGCTCGATTTTTCTTATTTGCCTCCTGCTACCGCCCCAGCCCACAGGCCCGATGCACGCGCTTCTTCCTTCCTTCTCGTCTGTCCTTCCGATTGCCAGGCACTGAGCAATGCCAATGCCATTTGTCGGCTGCACTGCGAGCTCTATACCGGCGATCGTCTCGTATCGTCTCGAATCGTCTCGAACGGGCCCACATGAGCCGCGATCGCGAACGCCCTAGTTGCTTCAGTTAAACCTATCAAGCTCCTCTTTATCGATGGCTGTACCCTTATCAGGATCATGGGTGTACATTGGCTGGAAATTGGCCAGTGTAAGTTTCGTAAAGTATCCCATCACACGGCCCTATCTCTTCGTAGCTCCCCCTTTAAATCAAACAGCTGACTCTTGTAACATTGAGCTATGTCTGCTGTAATTATAGACATCCCGATATAAAGCTTCGATGCTATCCTTCTAACCGAAGCCCAATCCCTTTATAAGTTGTGCCGATTGACGCATTTTCCACCAACCAGGATCCTTAATTAAGTTAGTCAATTCTCAACAATACTAGGCTATTCAGCAAATTTCTTTCGCGACACAACCTCATTTTCACTATTAGGATTGCCATTTTCTCAGCAATTTCGTCAACAACTGAAGGAAGGATCCGATCAGTCAACTTCCCATTGACAACTCTCAAATGACGATCGTTATTTTGGCTGAAACAAGTACTCTATTACTCAATAGAGTACAAGATACAAAGTTCGATAGCTTAAACATTTCTTGCAAAATAAATTATGCATTCAAATGTCTCTTCATTGGCCTGCATGCACTGTGCTGGTGCGCGGTGGCAAATTCTAAAAGCATTTCTAAGGCCGTGCTATAAGTGGCTTTTATATTTTGCACATTAACGAATGAATTTTTCTGGCGCTTCGGATGATAGTTCATTCAACTACAGCACATCTACAGAAACGCGCCAATCATTAGATCGAATTTTCATTAGCACGTAGAGATTAGCCGTTGCCAATTTAGTCGAAAGACCGTAATCAAAATAACGTGTCATAACTGTTGAGTAATCAGACCCGGTGCTAATTATAATATACGTAGCTCGTCGGGTATGTAAATATTTTTGACAGCACCTTCAATTGCTTCGACCATCTTACTGCTATGGCATTTCATCACATTATTATTGTCATCGTATATAATTTGCTCCTTGTTATTGAATTATGATTTGAATATGGGCTTGCGCCATATCTTAGTCAACTATGTTTTCGTGTTCGATATATATCTTCATCGAAATACTTTTCCAAAATGTTTGGAACTATCTCGAAACCGTTGATTGTCATGTACTTAAAAATACACAACGCGAACGATGTTGCTGTAAAATAATAAACGACAAATCAAAAAATTGGCCGTTTCCATTTCCGTTTCTTGTTGAACATACAGCCTTGGTCATCCACGCAATCGACGACAAGCTAAATTACCGAGGGTAAGGGCTCTTGGGAATGAGATTGAAGATCAATTGGAGACATGCTTTCGCGACAAGAATCAATGTCAGATTGCGCGTAGTTACGGTGATTATGAACTATTTAATCCAACTCAGTCGGTAGAGGCGCAATTTTTTAATTCTCACATTTCCAGACCTAAATCTGTCCAAGAAAATCAAAAGTTGCATGGCTTTACATCCGTTGCTCTTGTTTTCGATAGTTCCTCTTCCGTTCTCTTTCTTTCGGTCAAATGTAATCTCTTTTCACCCCCTAATTCTATCGTTTGCTGTTGTTGCTAATGGTAGCGATTGGCCTGCGCACTAATTCAAATCGATCGATCCAAGATGGAATGCTACTTATTCTATTTTGCCCGTCGAGCAGCGCACACGGTAAAAGCATCAAAAATCGCATAGCCTAGCTTTAGTTCGCTTGTGACGAGCGCAGCGATTAGATCTGTGCTGCCTCGTCTTTAACGAATACAATTAGCGTGGCGTCGTTGGCCTCTGGTGCTTTCCCATCATTCTCACGGCTGTTCAGTCGTCGAAGCTTACTTCCGCCGAGCTCCGACCAACTCCTGACCGGCTCCAACTAGCTCTCACCTGCCCAAATCGAATACTGTCGAAATGAAACTAAGAACAAATACGTGCGATAGCAACATAATAGTCAATTTCGATTGCTCTATACTTTCTATTAGACACTGCTTTTTTAACTTGGCTTTTCATGCAATAATCTGATTGTTCGACCGGAAGCCAATTTGTATTCTTTTCTATTTTCGAACTTTATTACTGCGCGCTCACTCGTTAATTCTTCGCCAATAATGCCAGAGTGCATTGTCCAACTGATCAACCATTCACATCCCGATCATACTCGACCGCTAGGCCTTTCTTTGTAGTGTACGAATAAAAAGCTTTTGGCGATGGACGTATGAAGCCTGTCTGGGCAATTAGCAATTCCACTGACGTAGATCCTCAGCACGGCTGCCGCTATGACTGCACTGCACATTGCACGCTGTCGTAGATATTGCCAATAGGTTCAGCCAAATTAAAGGAGCCGTGCTTGATCATGTAAGCCTCGATCCGAGCGCTTACATGACCATTCAGTCATTGCAATGATCAAGATATACAATCAACCTCATTCCGTTCCGACATCAACACTAATTCTATTCTACAATTGGTTGCTTCTACGTGAGCAGATTTTCATGTTTCGTTAAAATAGCATCCAAAGATTTGTTAAATCGTTGATTAAAGCATTGCAAACCATTAAAGTTATATCATTATTGAGCGCGCCAAGCAGTCAAAAGTCTCAGATACAAGTTTAGTATATAACAGTACAGTGATAAGAACGACTGTCCGACTGCCGGAATGAGAATTGTAAGTTTCGATATCGTATGCGTATGAATGCGGAGGCGGTACAAGATCGGGCGCCAAGGAGCCAATGCAAAATTCGGTCTACCCGATGATGCGATAACGCAACCACCGCATTGCAGTATACCCCCCCCCCCCCCTCCTTTCTCACTCACGCTTCTTATCGTGAATTAAAGAAAAAGGCAGAACATTGCGTTAGGAGACCCAAAAGAGACTCGATTTAGCAGTAGTACAGTCTCGGATATCGTCGGATGCGCGTTGTCCACGTAGATTGCCTCCAGACTATGCTACAATCACTGCCTTACTCTTCACTTCTGCCTATGCAGAAAACATAACAATGTCTCAATAAGCAAACGACACGTGCTTGATTACCGTATCAATGAATTTTGGCCTAGCTTTCAATGATGCAGAGTTAGCCATACAATAAAATTAGTATGCAAGCTTTAGTCGCCAAGACTACACTTGGCACCCATTCAAAAGATATTATATAGTAATGAGGTTATTATAATGCCATTTCGAGCAATTGGCTAGATATTTAGCTCTTTTTTCAACATTCAAATCTCAACTTCAAGCCCCACTTTACATTTCTGAATTATTACTGATATTGGCAGCTTGAAACATCGATGTCAATAAATGTTATTATGTAGATTACAATTAATGCCGTTAAGAGCGTTCTGTGCAGCACTTTTCTCGCTAGAACATTTGAAATTCGCTGTTTCTTCGTATATGTCGCTTCAACATTTATGGTTTCTTTAGTCAACAACGAACACATCAATATAATTATTATCTGGAAATAATCTCTGAATTTCAAATATTTTTTGTAAGCCAGAAAGTTGCAAATCATACTTTACTTTAAAAATCGTACTTAGTTACAATCTAAGTAAAAACATTTATCAATGCTATTCCAAACACTCGGTCATAATTCTAAGCTGTCTTTAGTTCTATTGCCATCAATCTCAAAATTCAAGTAGACACCGGAAAAAATATTAAAATACTAATGAAAAATATAGAATAGAAGTAACTAAAACTAGTAGTTTAAGCACAATGATGAATGCTCGGCTACTAACACACGAGGTTTCCTAGTCATTTTTAATTAGTCGAACGATCTAACTTTTCTCGTAATCGCATATAACCGGAAATTATCGATTTTTTATTCATGGTTGTAGATTGCCCGATTAATTCAACACTACGACTATTCAAATTCCGTCTAATAGATGTTAGCTTGGAGTTACTGAATCAATATTTTCATTGAATTGACCCATGAACTATTTCATTCCACACTACCTTGAATACCTTGAATACATCTTGCAGACACACTTAGTGAATACCACCTGAATGTTTCGATCAATTTATATAGGCTTACTAAAACCCGTATAGAATCACATTAAGACGAGAATTTCTAGAATTTCATTTTATAAGATTTAAAATGAACAAATATTCTGGCAAGTATGAACGTCACTGCACAAAGTTTACACGTTGAACATTTACACTTGGAGTGACATATGTATATTAAGCCATAGGTCGGAAAATATTCATCAACAATCGAATGGAATGATGAATCAAACCGAACTCAGTAAAATCATCACTGCTTTAATTATATAATATTATGTATGCAAATATTTCTCTCAACTTTTAAAACGAACAAAGTATGTTTATCGGACAATAATACTATAATATTTCTCGTAATCTAAAATCTAATACAAAAAAGAATGTTATTATTAGACAACGATACCATCCAATGCATAAAAAACATGGAATAGTATAAAGGATTAGTGTATGAATTTTGTGTGTGTGTGTATGTGTGTGTGTGCGCGTAGGGGTTGGGTTGGGTTGGGTCGTCAAAAAATCCATTCGTTTCATTAATAATTGATATTAGAGTTACGGGCAGGTATTTTTATTGAATACGGTTATTTTCTATTCTTTTGAAAAGTTTCGTTGAAAAGAATTGATTCACCCTTAGTTCTTTAGTCGAGGAAGCAGAACAAAAAATGAAACTGTCTACATCAATTGCAGCCACTTCATTCAGAGAGCGAGAGAGAGAGAGGGGGGGGGTGTAAAAAAGCTTTTGTTTGCTGTAAGCTCGAACGTGTATGTATGTACATACACAGGAAGGAAAGGCCGTGGCCCCATTTTCAATGTATATAGTGCTGCTGCGTTCTGACGTCACTACTGTAGGCACGAATACGCAGCACAACCCAACTGTGCAGCAATAGATTAGAATGCTATATTATAATACTGCGTTGCTATTGCTACGTTGCAGTCGAAGCTGATTATTTTTTCGTTAGAGCTGTGCGGCTACGTGTTCTTTTGGCCTTTGTTTCTCAATGTGTGGCGGAGATTCGACAAAACTACGGCAAAAAATGTGAAAAGGGAAAAGGTGCAGCAAACGTATAATAAAAATAAAATAGTTGCTATGCATTTTGATACTGAGTCTGACATAAGGAAATGTTCATTGCGCAATCAGTTAACATTAATAGCGTCACAAGCTAAATCAAAATAAAGAGACCGACAGTTATGCATGCCAACGGTGTGATTTCTAAAAATTATTGGATAAGAAAGTATAAACACATCGACAGGGTCATGGCGATGTCAATTAGCGACGCGCAAGCGCGCGATTGACCGTTGATTTGCGATAAAACGAGTGTCCGCGCATAGTAACTATTTGTAAATACATCATTGCGGGCAAAACGTACAAATATAGATATATATAACTGTTGAAGACACGTTAACCAATAAGCCACTGTTACTTCGTCTTTCTTTATCTTCTTCTCTTTATTAATGACGTCACTCCTTGTGTGTGGCAAGTTATTATAAGCAATTGAGTATCGCACTAATCATTTTCTTTACGTATATATTGATTTCATTACTACGTGTCAACAGACGGCTAATACTCTTATCAATAAACCGATTTATTGTAGACGAGTCTATTCATTAATAAAATTAATGATAGCGCCAGTAAATAAATCGAATGCTTGGTAATTAAAACACCACGTGCATAATGTACTTGAAACAGGTGATATCCGGTTGAGACGTAGTTAATGGGTAAAGAGGATGGCATGACTCAGTTAATTTTATACAATAACGTTAACATACAACCTTTTTATTTGTTTATTCAATGAATCGAAGCGACGCGGCAAGTGGTCAATGAATCGTCGAGGTCGACTTAGCGAGCTTTCTCGCTCTCTGCCTCCTCGATAATGATGATGTTTCTGTTGAAACGGAAATCAGTCCATGACTTTATTCGCTCGCTCGATAATTAATTAGGACTTCTGCGAGTGTATTAATAGCTGATTTTCACAATGGAAACACAATGAAGCTGACCGTGAACATGGAGCTACAGGCATCTTGTTTCTCGCCTCGATCGATAAGCAATTAGGTTATGAGTCGACTTGTGATTTTTCAGATAATGGAAAGCCAGTTAGTAAGTACAGTTATAATCTTGTCAGCAAATTGAAGAGAAATCAATATTTGAACATTGGAGAAAATGGGTGGCAAGAGAGAGCTCGAAGTGGCGCATCGTTAGAAGAACGAAAATATCCGTTGCTAGAGCGAGCTATCGACATGGCGAAGAGGAACTCGGAACGAATCTCGAATAAATCTTAGCGTATCTGTACGTGGATTCGCTCGATTCCTGAGCTCTGATTCAACGATATAGCAGAGCGTGAGGACATGGCCGGCAGGAATGAAGCAACTGACTTTGGCGGACGCTCCACATTGGCGAAAAGCCGGGAATTACAGGCTCGGAAAAGTCACTAACAAACTTGGATGCGACCTTGCTGTCGGATAGCAGATCTGTCCACCAGTTTGACCTACCTTCCTCGGACGATTCTTTCGCGCAGCGTGCGGCTGCATAACCTTCAAACGAATGCGTTGGGTCTGTTGGTACGACTCAACAACATATTTTTTTGATAGCACGCCTGTTAGCCGTCGACGTGAATGCAGCTTGGCAAGGCTGTTTCCGCAATGGTGGGTGATGCTATGGCTGCTGAAATTTTGACATTTCGCGAAAAAGCATCGACAAAGGGCGGATGCCAGTGTGTGGGCTCAAATGCGCGTAGGCAGTCAGCCATGACAGTGAATTTTCGCACGATTGCCAAAATCTATTTTTCACTTGTCCATGGACCAATGGAGATGGCGCTGGACAAGGAAAGACAGCAAACCGTCAGCGCTTTTCATTAACTGCGGCTACCTAGCTGTGTAGTTACAATCATTGACGGTCACGATCCTCAAGTCAACGTTTTCGTGAAAAATTACGGCGTTGTTGAGCCTCTTCGTTTTCAGTCCACCACCTGAGTACGGAGTCCAAGTTTAACCTCTACGGACGTTTGTAATCGCGGATATCGATCATGACTTAACTACCGCCAACGGCACCATAATATCAACCACACTGCTGTAAGATCGCTATAAACAAGTCCTCTTATACTGTCACACAATTATTCCCTTGAGGTACTTTCCTTTGCAATATCAAAGTGCCTACAATCGCTTCCTTCATAATTTTACAAAAAATAACCGTGAATTTTTCTTCTTGTCGACAAAAGGCTTCCTATTATTTTTTTCACTTGCTACGTGCAGAAGATCTAGTTTTGAAGCAGCTGACGGTGCTGCCTGTGTCCGCGCTCGCCTAGGTATCAGTTGTTTTAATCTGTTACTGTTCAGAGCCATTTTTAAGGGGTCGTTAATGCCGATTATTGGCTGATTCATTTTGATCGACGTGACATGGTCGGGAAATGGCCAAAAAGGTGTTTAATTGCTGAATATAAAGGTTGTCCGATCGAGTATGCTTTTCATTAGCTTTTATACCAATCAAATTTCAAGACTTCCGTCAGGCTATGTGGAGTGTGACATTCAAGATTTTTTTCTGCGTGGGTCTAAATTTTATTTCAAATCTCATTGGAAATCAAAATGGCTCAACGACAAGATAACAGCCTTTCGCAGGAAGAAAGTGGATGTCCAAGTGTACTGCTAAAAGTGTATGCTTGTGACAAATATCAGTCGATGCGATGCCTATGCACACGCGATTGTTTATCTTTCGGTGATCCGCGTATTAGTGTGAAAACAATTAAAGTACAATGATTTCGGGTGGCTGTGGCGCAAGCAAGTGACGTTGGAATCAAAGCCATTGCAAATAGCCTCTGGTATTTTTATTTTCAGCGGTGCGGTCGATTCATTTCTCGCTTACCTACGGTGGCATTTGAATTGATAACAAATTGACCTGCTTCATCACGCGGCTCGTACAGGCCGCGTTCAGTTAGTTATCGAGCCTATTTTTTCTTGATTTATTATCGTCGCCCGTAACCCGTAACACGAGATCACGAACCCTATCACTCAAAGTGCAAGTTTGGTTGAAGATTGTTGAAGATCAACGCTATCGGTTAGTAAGTCATAAAAGCAATACATAACAATGAGAAAAAGCTCAGCGCGGAGAATATATATATATATATGTCTATGAGCTTATTAGATCTGCGACTGATCGAATTTCTTTCGACTGCCGCTGGCCGCGCACTTACTATACTGCTCTTCGCAGAGCTATGGATATCGTCGGGTTTCAAATAATTTCAAAAGCTTTTACCGCTTGGTGGTTTGGCTTTTTCCCCCCTCGGCTTTTCGATTAACTTAAAATTAGCCTCGATTAGTCAATGGCGCTCGATCGGTTCTAGCATCGCGCCCCTGAAATAACAATTGGCAACAATTTATCAATTGAATAGCATGCGATCTGTAGTCATTTGTGCTATTTGTGCTAGATCATTGATATACGAAGGCTATTCGTTGAGAACACTCTGCTTGGCCAAGTTACAAAGTAGAAAACACGAAGCTAGCCGCAGCTGGGGGAGATTCGTGGCGACTAGACAGTCTTTCTTTGCTCGGATGACAAGCGAGAGATACTCTGCTCGACGATTCAAGTGCGCCACGGTTATTGAACGCGCCGACCGAGATACCAGCGACTCACGTGCCTGAGCTCAATCGGTACGCGTCACTTGCCGGAGAATCCATGTGCATGCGTTAAGCACGAGCGCGTAGGCGATCGCACGGACCATGGGCGCGTCGAGGCCAACAGCTGGCGAGAATGGGGGTCGATGTGAGAAAGGCGCACCGCAGCGAGCGTCGGGATCGTTGCTGCACCGCGAGCGGCGAACGCTCTAGGGAGGACGCACGGAGCTTCGGCACTACTCGCGCTTGCGATGGCGGCGAGCTGCGCGCACGCCTGCGCGACAGGCGCAAACGACGAGTCCCGGACTGGGCCTTCGCAAAAGCAGGGTGCGAGCTGCACTGCGCTGCGCACCCCCGAGCTCCGGTGCGGTTGCGTCGGCTCGCGAGTCGAGGCGCGACTGCGTACGCGGGCGACTACGCGCTCGGGGCTGCGCGCGACACGAGCCGGTAGGCTAGTGCGCAGGCTCGCGGCCGCCGCTGCACGCGCGCACATCGAGCGCCGCGCTGCAAGCTGCTCAATGAGCGAGCCGTTGCCTCGCTCGCGCCACTCATTCATGCGCGCCTCTCGCCCATTTGGGGGCTGCCTTGCTCGACCAATCGCGCCCGCGCCGGCTCTTGCTGTCCTTGCCCGCCGAGCTCGAGAGTCGCAGCGCTTGCCCCCGTCGCTGGCGGGGCAGAGCCCGGCTCCTCGTCCGCCGGTGGACGCGCAACTCCGATGGCAAGTGCTCGGCGACTGACCGGCCACGTTGAAATGTTGCAGTAAGGCCCTTCGGCGCGGGAGGCTGCAGTTAAGCTGCGAGGAATGGAGGGCTCGGGGCAGCGGGAGCAGCAGGAGCAGCAGCAGCAGCAGCAGCAGCAGCAGCAGCAGCAGCAGCAGCAGCAGCAGCAGCAGCAGCAGCAGCAGCAGCAGCAGCAGCAGCAACAGCAGCAGCAGCAGAAGCAAGCACAGCCCCGGCACGGCTTTCTGCTGGGGCTCTCGACGCACCTGGCCGACCAGACTGTCACACGGGCTGCGGGTAAGCGGGAGCGCCCAAGCCGCCCGAGCCGCCCGCGTCGCTGACTCGGCTGTGTGTCGCAGGTGAGAGCATCAGCTCCGGCAGGCCAGATCGCGAGCTGCAGCACCGTCCGGCGATAGCGAGTAGCACTCGGGCGAAGGGGAAGATGCTGGCCGGCGGCTCGAGGCGGAGAGCGACTCGGGCCGTTCGCGCAGTCGGCGGCGACGCCTCGGCGGCGAGCGCTGCTGTGTGTCAGTGAGCAATGCGAGCAGTTGGGGCCGAGGCCCAGCTAGTGAGCATGTGGCTCACTAGAGAATGAAGAAGCAAAACGTCCGGACTTTATCGTTGATCGTCTGCACGTTTACCTATCTGCTCGTTGGCGCAGCCATATTCGACGTGCTCGAGTCCGAGACCGAAAAACGCCGCAAGGAAGCTCTCGACGGTAACTATATATCGTATGCGGCACAATCCGCCATCCGAGCCGCTTGCCAGTGGTTTCAACTGGTCCTCCGTGTGCACCTGTATTGGCTTGTGTTTGCCCTTGCAGCCGTCGAAAGAATGGTGATACGCAAGTACAACATCAGCCCGGACGACTTCAAGATCATGGAGACCGTTGTGCTGAAAACCGAACCGCACAAGGCTGGCCAACAGTGGAAATTCGCCGGCGCGTTCTACTACGCCACCACCGTTCTCACCACCATCGGTAAGCCAGCCCCTCCCTGCTCCCCCCGCTGAAGGTACGCGCGCGCTGCGTCCGGCTAACGCGTGCGCTTCCATGCACAGGCTACGGGCACTCCACGCCGAACACCATAAGCGGCAAGCTGTTCACGATGTTCTACGCGATCGTGGGCATCCCGCTGGGCCTGGTCATGTTCCAGAGCATCGGCGAGCGCCTCAACAAGTTCTCCTCGGTGGTCATCAGGAACGTCAAACGGCTGCTCAATTGCAAGGACATCCAGGTAGGTGGAGGCCACGCTCGGCCGCGGCGCCGCCCCGCTCGGCACGCCACGGCCGAGTGCCCAGAGTGCACGCTGCGCGCCCGTTATTGCAGGCCTCGGAAATCAACCTCATCTGCGTGGTGACGACGCTGTCGATCCTGACGATAGCCGGCGGCGCGGCGGCCTTCTCGCGCTACGAGGGCTGGTCGTACTTCGACTCGGTCTACTACTGCTTCATCACGCTGACGACCATCGGCTTCGGCGACATGGTCGCGCTGCAGAAGGACAACGCCCTGGACAACAAGCCCGAGTACGTCATGTTCGCCCTCATCTTCATCCTGTTCGGCCTGGCGATCGTGGCGGCGTCTCTGAACCTGCTGGTGCTGCGCTTCGTCACCATGAACACGGAGGACGAGCGGCGCGACGAGGCCGAGGCGCTGCAGGTAAGCGCCGCGCGACGCGGGCCAGACGAGCGCTCAGCCGATTGCTCGGTGCGTCCTCTCGGCAGGCGGCCCAGGGAGCGGTGCGGCTGGAGGGCGACGTGATCACGGCCAACGGCTCGATCCTGTCGGGCCAGCTGGGCGCCCAGGGCGAGACGGTCTCGCTGGACGACGACGCCTCGGTGTGCAGCTGCCGCTGCAGCGGCTTCTACAAAAAGCGTCGGAGGCCGCGCTACACCGTGCGCCGCTCGCCCGGCAAGATCTCGCACCTGCTGCCGCTGCAGCCGCTGCAGCCGGGCAGCTCGCTCGGCGACGACTTCACGCCCGAGCCCGACGACGAGGACTTCGGCCAGCACTACCACCACTACGGGCACGCGGCGGCGGCGGCGGCGGCGGCGGCGGCGGCCACGGCCACGACCACGACCATGACCAGCGTGGCGCACGCCTCGGAGCTCGTCGACCTCGAGTACGCGCTGGGGCCGCCGTCGCTCGCGCCGCTGCTGCATCTGGCGCCGGTCTACCAGCACCGGGCCAGCATCTGATCGCGGCTCGTCGCTGCCGGCGACGACGACGACGCCGCATGCAGGCGCTGCTCGCTCTAGTGCACTGGGTGGGCGGCGCTCTTGACGCCTGTGCCGAGCTCGCCACGGACTGCACGTCCTCTCCTCCGGCGAACCAACCTTCATCTTGTATGATAGCTACAGTACACACGTCTCCCCTATGGTGCCTCACCGCAAAGCAGAGCTCGTAACTAGTGCGGGCGCGTCAGCTAGAGTGGGTCGATTAGACTCGCGTCTGCCCTCCGAACTATTGTCCTCCGACAATTCCTGGAAGTGGCGCGATCGGGCCGCCTGATAAATCGCCTTCCTCCTCCCGACACGCGCACCCCTCCCCCGTTAATCCGGACGTACCGTGAAAAAGGAAAGAAGATCGACGTATACGATATACGACGTATATGCACAAGCATCACACTCGAATGTCCCGTAGGCATGCGGAGCTAGCGTTATTCCTTCTTCGTGCGGCTACACGCGAATTGTCGTTATCAAACGAATTGTTACGGGCAAGCTGCAGTTAATCGTCGACTGTACGCGTCAAGTGAAGGAGGCTACGGCAAAGCGCAAAATTTGTCCTCTGTTACGTGCACATAGAAACGCGCTTAGAGCGCGATTGGCAGAAATAATTACTACTAAGAATTGAGTTATCAGCCGGTCGAATGGCGTGTACAAGCCAACGATGACAACAAAATAATCAGCTTATCAACTTCAACTAACATTTTTCTTACGTATCCGAATGAATGGTACTTTGCATTTCCCAATATACATACTCGTCCTGAGAAGTAGCAACTAGTTAAAAACGTATTCGCTCGATTAAAATTTACGCGACGAAGCCAAACTACCTTACCAAAACTATCATTCGTCTATGAATACATGTACCGGGCATAAATTCTTCTTAATAATAGAGCTTTCACGGTCAAAACTTTGAATGAAAATAACAAGACGACGTGCGTACAAAGCATCACAGTGACAAGATGGACTCGAACAGTGTACACTTCAAGTTTTCTTCGTTGTAGTATAAAAATCTTCCTAGCAGCCTTGTTAACATGCAACTTTTATTGTCGGTAAAAACAGCTTTACGTCCATATACCTTTATTAGGATGATCTTTACGCGACAATTAAGACAATTGGAAATTTGCACTGTTACAGCCCAGGTGCTGTTCTAAATTATACTTTTACAGTAGAAAAGTAGTAATCAGAAACACAACATGAGAGTTCTGCATGAGAGTTCAATGTGAGAAGGAAAATATGGAGGCGACGCGTGACAAGGATATACGCACCGATGCAGATCTATAGGAAAAGAAATAAGTTGAAATACAGATGGTTTTGTACCAATAGCGCATAGAAGGTCTTCCGCGATTAAATTTATATTATAAGCGCGAGTCGCCGTCGTAGGCGAGGTGAGTGTGAATCGCGCGTCAAAGATGCGAGTACGTTACTGCGAGCGCGCAAAATGGGTAGATGTTTTTTATGGCTCTGCGCTGCACGCCGCATTTTTTCAAACCTTTGATTGTTGCATTTAGCCAAGCTTCAATAGCAGACATTCGGTCACAATTACGTTTACGCAGCAACGACTCTATGATTTCAGGTATATAGGCGTACGAAGAACTTTTGCGTCCGCCGCACGGTCTGCTTAGATACGCTATTTAAGACGGACAAATGTTGAAATTGTGCATAAATTATAAAAAGTTCACGAACAAAAACAACACTGCTACAATGAAAAAAAAAACTTTTACAGTAATATAATATTTTACAATTTGTACATATGAATCATAGATATAAATATTATATATATATTACTAGAAGTAATTACAGGTTACAATTAAAATTAAAAAATAGGATGACGAGACTTATCGGTGATACGACTTATCCTATATTCTTCCACGAAAACCAGATCAAGTTTGGTTGTATAGGTTCTCAGTGTTGCCATGAGAATTGCCCTATACAATATTTCTCAACACTCGTTTATTCAATTTTTCACTTCTTACATTTCACAACGAGATAAATAAAAAAAAAAGACAAAAAAAAGGAAATTAGTGTGCCGACCGTGACGATTGTTCGTGAAATATATCTAGTGAAAGTAATTTTAAAATATCGATGAGACAAAATGAATAAAAATGGAAAAACTGTAGGCAGAATTCAATTCAATTCGAATGAAACAGATGAGTTTAAGAGTTTAAAAAATGAATCAAGCGATTCACGACAAGTTATTGCTCGCTCTTTATCTAATATTCGGTCGATGTTCGATCTATTCTGTGTAAAGTATTAGTGTCTTCGAAATCGTCGTCAATGAACCAATTTTACTTTTTTGTACCGTAACAGTGTTACCTATAAGGTGTACGTATGGCAAATTTTATATAAAATTTATGTTTTTATATCAGGCATTCATTTGACACTTTCTCATCTTTCACCAATGTAATTTCTTCGAAAACAAACAGCGGCTTGAAAATAGTCTGGACATTCTAGTCTTGTTCGTTCTTTCGTAGAAAAAAGTAAGTTAAATATATCGATAACAAATTCAAACGGATATATCTTATTCAAAGCATTCCTTTTCTTCTTCTGAGAAAATAATAGATGTAAAAAATTAGCTCGAGCACGGTACTCTCACACTAGAGCTGACACTACAGAGATTCAACGAGTGTAAGCATGTAATGGTACGCGCGCAAAAAAGTACATGAAGCTAACATTCCGATCTTCAGATAACCGTGCTCCTCTCCGAACAATTAGTAAATCCAAGCAACATTTGCCAAGAGTAATTGTGTGCGTGTGCGTGCGCACGCGCGCGTGGGTGTGTAAGCCAACCAATTGAAAAATTACGCTCGATATTACAAGCAAGATCATCACCACAAAGCCCACCTAACCTGTAACTATTTGCGTCTGTCTATGTCTCATAGTTAAATATAACTGTAAACAGCCAAGATCGTCACTTGTACTTGTGTGCAGTGTGACACAGCGTGTGCGCGTGATGTTTCACGCAGGAGCATCATTGCGATGTGATATCTCATTGAAATGCGATATAATCAAGCAAAATATAGCTTCTTTCGTGCCAAACAAAGATTCAACCAAAGATTACAATTGTAAGGTTAATTATATACTAAAAGAAATATCGCGTAAAAATAACCGTGATTTTCACGGTAAAGTTGGGACGTGATAGCAGTTCAAGAATTTTTTTTTGATGAAATTGTCCGCATTATTATGAATAAGTATAAAAATAGTTCAACAACAACGCACTGTAATTTTTTTGAAGGATAATATTTGTAATAAATGTATAGAACTTTTCCGGCGATTTTGATCAATTTCTACATTATTCACGTTACATTTTACGGTTTTATCATAGTAATTTGTACTGATAGTACACCGCAAAACTCCACATAGGGAAAACAGTGGCGATGCGGCTGTGCAATTCGCGCATAGTGAAAAACATTCGTTATTGCTGTACGTTCCTTAATTGAGGGCAAAGTAAAAAATTTAATTAATTAATTGAACAATCGATAATGGAAAAATATCTAATAAATTAAAATTCTTTTGTATGTGCAAATCAAAAAGTTTTCGAATTGGTTCAACATTTTTATAACCCTCAACATAACAATACTTTGAACCAGATCTATTTTATCCATCGTGAGGGCCGAGTTTGGAGAGTAGGGGAGCTTTAACCACGACGGTTCTGTAAATTTTATTTAGACTATGAGAAACATTATAAGAAAATTTATAATTTTTATGCAATATTGCTTAAATATCGTGATGCAATCATAGTGTCCCAATTTTACCGTGATGCACTCTGATTTTTATAAAGCGTTTCTTTTTGTGTATACAAATTCATTTCGGCATCTTGTTTTGTCGCTGCGACTTTCACCAAATTTCTCTTTAACAGGCTCACACAAAACCAATAAACGCTCACTCATTTCTACAGCTATTGTATATTTATTTTAACGCTTCATCCATACTATATTATTTTTTAAGAGATCTTTCTGACCTCAGCCAGAGCCATTCTTCATGAGCATACCTCACTTGATATATGGTCATATTTATCATTTGCAATTATTGCTCGATGCTACGTAAGTATTCTACGATCATATTCGGTATAAGTCGATGCTCACGATTATTTTCGTGAATAAATAAATAAAATTCGGAATAAAAACAATGAAAACTGATACTGCCAGGGCAACGGTAATTCGCTAACCTTTTGCCCTTTCATATATCTTTTCAAAAAATCTTATATTCGAATGTGATAATCAATCCTATCAAGAGTCTTGATATTAGCTGCTTTGGTTATGTAATTATAGTCAAAGTTTAATATCCAATGTACTAAGAAATTATTAATTAGCCAGTATTGCGACAATTGTACTATGAGTTTGGGTTATTTGCTGGGAGAATAATTGATATCGAGAAAGAGGCTCAGGCCAGAAACTTGAATGAAAAAGTGTAATAAACTACGGCTATAAAGTGTCAAATTGTGACTACGCTCATTCTCTATAATAAATATATAAGATGCGAATTATAAATAACAGGTTTTCAGCTGCTGAAGCGTTGGGAAGGTGTAGGCACCAATGGTGTATTATCTTAGTAAATAAGCAAAAGCAAAGAATTCTTCAACAATAAATAATAATAAAAGAATTAAACATTTTGAGCGCTACAAGATCTCTCCCCACCCCCGCTCTCTCTCTCTCTCTCTCTCTCTCTCTCTCTCTCTCGCCTCTCCCTCCCTCTCTGGCTCATTTTGTCTCTCTTTCTCTTGATCGCAGGTGGTAATATACGAGTATGATATATTTAAGTTGCGACAACTCTTGGATCAGACATCGATTATTTTGTTGTACAGCGAAACTTTTCAAGTAGTAAAACTCTATCAATGGAGCCACATAAGATAGAAACATTTTTTTGAAACTAAATGTGATTGAATACATTGAATTTTATGTGAGAGATTCTTTATAAGTTGTACATTTGTCTAACTTATGTACACAATTTTTTTGAACAGAATATAACTATTATACGATACATTTGTAAGAAAGATATTGATGGACAAAAATACGGGAGGAATAGTATTCAGTTCTACGCGGTACGCGAACCCTTAAAAATTTTTTGCTATTGTAATTATTCAATGGTTTTTCGATAACATTTGTGTCAATACTTACATTGAGTCAGTAAATGTTATCTTGAACCACTCCAATGTTAGTTATAATGCAGACAGCTGCTTACATCAACAGTACATACAAACAAAATCACCTTCATTTATTGTAAATTTCTCGAAAAATATAAAAAATTTGAAGGAATTGAAAAATCAAAAGAGCATTGTATCAAGACTGAAGATTATCTATCTGTGGGTTACCATAATTTTTTTATTCAACCGTGATTGATAATTGCTACGAATTGTACGCGAGAAAAAGATTTTGGCAAAATTTCTAGTGCTCCTTTTGGGTGAACAATTTTTATACAAATTACTTAAAAATTGATATTGTTAGAAGTAAAATACTATTTTTTCATTATATTGAGGAATTTTTATGAAATACAATTTTATTATTGAATTTCCGAAACTGTTCTAGATTATTCAATAATGTCCAATTTGTTGAATTATCTCAGTAAATTTATTTGAAGATTCGTAAAATACATTTCAATAAGATAGTAAACTTATGTTGTTTAGTTTGATATACACATATCTACTTTCACTTTCTATCCACATTCCAAAAATTATTCTGCCAGGAGGGAAATTTTTAATTTTCTAAGAAAAGCACTCTTGAACCGTATCGATTACGACTTTTATAAAACGTGTAAAAATGGTGAAAGCCCAGAGAACGTTGTTTTCAGTCTCCGCTTTCGAATTCACTAATTAATAATTTTGTAATAGTCCATGTTGCAATTTATACTTGCATACTAAATTTTGAATTTGTATAAGGCATAAAACACATCGCTACATTATCTTCATTAGGTTCAAATTGACCCTGACTTTTTTGCTTGTCCAGTATTTCAATGATATCACGTGCACAATATAGCTAACAACGCTCACAATGTTCCATGGTATTACGTATTTAAAAGTGTAGATTATTTTATAATTTGCCCAAATCAAATGCTACCTTTGGAAGACAAAAACAAAATAAAAGTTTCAGTTGATGTATTCTTTATGAACTCATTGCGAAATATAGGGCATTAACCCACATGAAAACGTCAGATTTTTATATAAGCGTGTCTCGCTGATTTGATATAATGCGAACTTGATAATATAAAAATGAGAAAACTCCATCTATTTGTTAATCTTGATAAGTATTCTCCTGTCGTAGAAAAAAAATGCCTTCATTGGTATACAATCAGTCGACAACAATCGATGTACTGTTGTCTAGTTAGCCAGCTAACTGTACAATAAAAAGATATCTACATTGCTCATAGTCACGATGCCAATCCACATAATATCACCGTGATTCTTAGTTCGTTGTACGAGTTGGTTTCAATTTCATATGACAGTAGAAGACTCATCCCTCATCTTTTAGCAGTGTTCGTTCATGTTTTTTTAAACTACAACAAAAATAGACAAGCTGCGTAATCCAGTTCAATTTTTCAACAAATTACAACGAATCTTCACATTCTTCTTGTTATACGCACCAGTAAAGTGTTTACTATTGTTAACGAGCAATGATTGTTAGGTTTCTTGTAACAATGCTAGTTTAGTATTTTAACCTCTATATGGAGATGTACATGAACAATGATTTTGTTAACTAACATCTCAAAAAAAAATTGTTGTATATTAATGAAATGTGAATGATCGAGTCACTTTCTATCCTAATGTTGATTTATTTAGAACACTTTTTTTTTTATTTTAGGCATTGCGCAAAATTAAAGTATGACATTTTTTATAACAAATTGCAACTAGACTACTCAAAAAGATTTGACAACAATATCAATTATAGTTCAATAAGCAGAAAAAATAATTGCGCAACAATTTAAGCAGCCAAACTCGCACTGAATACATGTGTTAGTCTTTAAACTAGTATCGACTATGCATGGCTTAAATTTTATTTGTATTTCGAGGAGCTCGACGTAGCAAAGTTATCGTTAAAATTTCTATGAAGATAATGTACACATTAAATTTAATGGTCTCTGATTGTATTAAAAGAGTTAAGTAATGAGGGTGTGTAAGCAAAATACACCAGCAAGAAAGACCGAAAAAGTAATAAATCAATCCTATAATAGCACATATCCCATCATCCCATCAAGCAAAATATAAGAAAAAAGACGAGAGAAAGAGAGGGGGGGGGAGCTTTGAAGTAAATAATTATCAACACCCAGAAGTACAATAGACTATCGAATCGCAGGGTAAACTTCTTTGCCAATGAAGGAAACGAATTGCACTTAGTGTGGTCTGATTGAGTTGCTCGCGTTTATTAAGCAAAATTTCAATGTTACCTGAACACTCTGAAAAACGTGAAATTAAAACATTACAAGTTTACTACAGAAAAGATTAGAGGAAGCAATTTGTATGTAAAACGCTGAGATAGAGAATGGGGCTATGACAGATAATAAAATTGAAAATTGTAAAATTCATTGCGAATGAACAAGAGCGCCATCTATAAAATAATTACTAATTGGATCATAATTTGTAAATTACTTAATGGACTTCCTAATTATATGCTGGTACATGATAATACATGTGTTCTGCCACAATAAAGCAGTTTTTTTAAAAAACTATGCTGAGTTTTTTTATTAATTGCATTTCTGAAATGCTATATGTTGATTTATTCGATTAGTTTTTAGAAGACTACCTTTGAACATACCACTATAAACTTCTTTAAGAGTTATGTTGTAATAAGATTATCGTAGCACGCGCGCGTATGTGTGCGTTTTTGTTTGTTTATATGTACGTATCATCTCGAAAATTCCATTTTTATAGATATATTCAAATACAGATATACAGAAAAATAATCATATTCCATGTCAACAAAGGGCAGTTTTAATTTTCCGATTACTCTGACACAAAAAATTCAATATCTAAACCTCATATTTGCCACCCTCGGCTTCACCCACTTAGTTGTCACTTTCCGTAGATTATATGAAAAATACTTTTTCCTTTCTAGATGCATATGCTTAATGGTTTTTTAGTTTACAAGTTACCTCCACCAATTTACACCGTTTACGCCAATGATTTATGTGTGTTTCAAGAAACACATAAGCAATTTTATTTTTAACAGTTTTTGCACTTTTTCATTTTTATTAGTTTTGATGCTAAGTCGAAAGATGAAATCAATTTTCGAATGTAATAAATATATTTAGAAAAACTCTTCTCTAAATACATTCATCATTTTCATGTTATTCTAGCGACACTCCTTTGTTTTCGCAAGTTTATTAGTATTCACATTGTCGATTTTCAAATTATTGGTTATTGAATTTAGTAATAAACAAAACACATGAAGAAATAGGTCGATCGGTCTAGACCGGGGAGGGCAGCTTGATTTTCAAATCGCAGTCTTGCAATTCAATACTTTCGGCCAAAAGAAAGTTAAGACTCCGTACTTTAGTCACCTCTTGTTAACTGATTGAAATATCTGAGCAACCAATGAATATATAAATTCCAATTTTTTTCAAAATAAATTAACGGCGCCGAATGCACTGAAATCAATTCACAGAATTTCATAAGAAATCTCGATTTATAATTTTCTTCATTGTTGATGATATTTATTCGAAGCTAAACTTTATACAATAAAGTATTCATTAAATTTATATATGCTATAAATAAATGTATTTGAAATGCTTTAAGAATACCTTAATGTATTATTTTATGGGTAAGCCGTTGAAAGAACAAATTATTATATTTATTTGAATTAATAGAATATCAATAGATTGAAAATGTCTTGATCTATTATTTAATGCTGATTTACTTATAACATTGATCCACGTAACAACATTCAGTAAATCACAAATAAAATAACTTCACTTGACAAGCCATTACTATTTTATATAGGAAAAATAAAAATATACAGGGTTAGATGCGCTTTCGCGCTCTTATTTTCTTTTTCATCTCTTATTGTTCTATTAATTAACAAATTTAAAATAAATTAATTTTTTCAAAATTTTTTTATAAAAGACACAGCGGAAAAATGTGTATTAGTGATAAAAAACATTTTCAAATTCATGATTTATCCTATTGAAAACTGTAATAAAATATCATAGATCTGCAAAATATAAAGGGTTGTAATTGGTTTTGGCCAACTGAGAGTCATTTCCAAAGTAATTGTTTTCGTATAATTCCAATCCGAAGTCAGAATTTGTCTATCACGTCAGGATTCTTAGATATGCTAACCTAAAGAAGTGAAAAAGGCCATTTTTTGCTATATGTGAGATTCCGTAACATCGCAAAATATTTTTTTTTCAAAAATGGGAAAAACCATCTAAAAGGTCTGTTTTTACTTTTCAAAATCCATTTTTAAGATTTCAGATATTTTTTTTCTTTCATCGAGACATCACTATTTGAAAGCAAGTATTTTCGCATATGCTATATATATTAGCTGTTTCGAGACTTCTGAACTACTTGATTTTCATCAAATAACTTCGGATTCAAATTCTACGCCAAAAATGACTGAAAGTGACCCTCAGTTGGCCAAGAACAGAATCATGCAGATCTGTATATCTTAGTTTTTCGTGAGTGCATGGAAATTAATTCCAGCGTGAGTATCGTACGTACTTGTATAAAATACTTAGTTTGAATGTGTTGAACCAGATTTGAAGAATGAAAAATATCAATTTAAATTGTCTAAAAATTCTTACTCAATTTCTTACGTAAATTCTTACCTAATGACTTAGCCTAAACGGCAATTTCATAAATAAAAAATCAACCACAAAAACTTATGCAAGTACTTGAAGAAGTTCTAGTGTTACTTCTTTTATAATTTTTTACTCAAGTTCTGACCTAATAAATTGCATTTTAATTTTCAGACGGGCCGCATGAGTATGTATATCACATGACTATATCTCAGTTAATCAGATCATGAATAAAATGCTTCAACCTAGCGCAACCATCACTTTTTCATAAGCGGAGAAAGCTGGGAAACAATGAATAACATTACGATCTTGAATGATCGATTAAAGATGGTATTTTTTATGTTTTATTTTAGTACTAAAAATAAATGAAATTAGTACTAAAATAAAAAAATCAACAAAAATCAATTTAAATTCTCGCGCTTTTTTTTCATTTGGACCAATCAGGTAACGAATAAAATACTTCAACATGACTTCCATCACTCTTTTATAAGGTTATTATTATTATATATTATATATTATTATTATTATTATTATTATTATAAGAAAATAAATAAATAATAATTCCAATACACGTACATACACATCCATACTGCTTAATAATGGAACCTACGTCACTACTTTTCCACCAATCAGATCACGAATAAAATGCCTTGACATTGGCAGGCCATTACTTTTATATATATCAGGAGAATGTAACGGGATAGGATAGAAATAAGAAAACGTGGCAACGCCAAAGACATAGAAATTGAGAAAAGGAATATGAGCAAACTTTGCCACTGATACTATATATAACTATACATGCTTAAATTACATAATATTTATTACTTTAAATAGTAAAGCGCAATTATAAAAATAAAAATGTACTATTCTTCAATTAGTTCTTTTGCAATCTCTGTTTCACCAAACTTCTATGTAATCATTTCCCGCTCAAACTAATATGAAATGGAATCTAGTCAATTCTAAAGCGAAACCGATAATAAAGCCAAAGAAAAAATCTGTGAAAAAAATAGCTAGTTAAATATTTTCAAATTTCGTTATTGTTGTTTTAATTATGATTTTTCAACTTATATTATGAATTCAACTTCATTTGTTGTGAATTATTATGTTATTAGTGATGAAATTTATTAACAAATAAATGGTATAATTGCTACTGAAAATTATAACACATTTTTTTTAATATCTAATAATTTTAGATATTAAAAAAGTTATTAAAATAATTTTACTTAAAATTTTTATATATTTCGTTAAATATACAGTTTGTAAAATAAGGTTTTTAAGAAGTCATAAGCCTATATTTTCTATTATTATTCAGGACCATTTTCAAAACTGCGAGTTAAACAATTTTTTTCTTTTTTCAATTGTAAATTTTGTTAATTTTGGGGATTTGCTCATATACTTTTCAATGCAGAATAAGGAATAAACATTCATTATTCTTTATCTTATTTCATCAGGCTCATTGACGTATTCGATATATCGTTCGACTTTGTTACAGACGGTCAAAATCCTAACCTCTAATATTGGTAACTGACCAGTTAATATCGAGAGTTGTGCACTAGCTGCGAGATATCGCTTACTTCTAAAACCCAACTGTTTAAACTCGAAACGAGCGAGAGAGCGAGAGCCGAGACGGAAGTAGCGCTGAGTTAGATGTCGTTGTAGCCAGTGGCGTTGGTCGGTAAAGCAAGCGGTCGCGGGACGAACCGCGAGTGGCCGCGAGCAGCAGAGCTCATCGAACGACCTGTAGTGGCGGTGGCACAACGCGAGGCGGGGCTGCTTTACGCAGCGTTAATATAACAGAGATACGATGTCGTCCCCGTTGGACTATCTCGAACTGTGCAGATTATGCCTGGTAAAAGATCGCGTGCAAGTGCCCATTTTCGAGGACGATGGTGACGTTAATCAAATTTTTCTCAAAATCCACGCTTGCCTGCCGGTCAAAGTAAGTTTCATATATATATATATATATATATATATATATCTTTCTCTCTCTCTCTCTCTCTCTCTCTCTCTCTCTCTCGGAGCTTCCGCCATCTTTGTCACTCGTTCTCGCTCTTTTGTATATCCCAACGCGACTGTTTGTTACAGTTCATTTTACATTAACTACGTTTTAATAGAATTTTGCTTTTGCGTTTTGTGATGTACCTTTTATTTTTTATTATGCGTGCGCTTGATTGTTTAATGGGTGGGGAGACGGTAAAACAACGGAGAGTAGATAAAGTAAATTAAGGCCGGTCTGCATTTAATGAGAACGTTGGCACGTACCTTTACATAAACGCGGTTCTACTTTGAACTTGGATGCTGTAACTTTTACAAGTTAAACAACTTTACGAATGACTGAATATCTTCGTAAGGATAAATAATTTTGTATCATTATTTCTCAAAAATAGTAACTGTCCTTCGACGTATTTAATGATCAGCATATCAGAACTGTAACATCCCCATAAATGGCTTAGTTAACGTATAGCGTATACACCAACCATGAAAGTAAAAAAGTCCGTTTTGTGAGCATGCAACAGAGTTGATGGGAAAGGAAAATGAGCGAAGGATCCGTCGACAATACTGACAATCGATGTTATTGTTTTCTATGTGTAGATGACAGGTAATCGGCCGAGCGTAAAAACAAAACTGCGACAACCGGCGGCACATGTGTTATTTATTCTCTAATTAGAATGCAAAATTATTTAAAACGAAAAGAGAATGCGTTGATTTCGTCGTTACTGGAAAATCGATTCTTAACAATTTGCTGCTTATGTGTGTACATGTATGCGTATGTGCACTTACTCTTGTCTGGATGAGCGAGCGAGAGAGAGAGAGAGAGAGAGAGAAAGCGAGCGAGCGACGCCGCCACCATTTTGCGTTGCGCGTCGGGGTCGTCGGGGCTTGGGGCTTTCTCATCTATTATGTACGGATCCGCAAGGCTGGGAAAAGTTTACTCTACGGAAAAATTACAAAATTTGTACAGTTCATTGACCACTGCTTCAACAAAATTATATTTATTTCTTATTATTTGTTTCATTTCTAAATAAATATTTCGATGTTTCACTGAATTATTGAAATATCGTCACTTGTAAACATTTAAGATATATTAATGATTTTTAGCGTGCTCATCTTTTTCGTCTTTTTTTGCATTCATTTTAATGCACGACAATAAATCAAAACTTTTATTGGCGAAATTAAAAATTCGAAATTCAATATATATTAAACATTCCATTGATTTGATACGAACCGACAATATTACTTACTGATAAATAAATATACAGTTATGATGATATTATCACGATCTAAAAAAATTATCGATGAATTTTTGAAGTTTTTATCATCTCAAGTTTTATGTTGAAAAATAATCATTCAAAAGTTCGAAAAACACTATGAAAAATGTATTATAAATTCTTAAAACATTATTATTTTCTATAATAATATCCCTCACGATGTAAATAACATATTTTGGTATAGAACGTTCAAGATTGTAATTAGCGCTTTATTAAAACAATTTTCTAACATTTTACGTAACTTAGTAAAGCCGAAATCACTGTACAATATTTTATCGTGATAATCTATCGATTTATATCTTTTATTGACTACTTTGTTTATTTCACATAAAGCAAAGTTCAATTGATTTCGCAATCAAGATATTAGTTAGTTATTATTTTGAGGTTAGTATGATTAAACCCATCAATTCGTATCAAATTCATGCTAATTATACGGATAAACTTTTCGAACAGTTAATCGTTTACGAAAATTTGCAGTAATTTTTTATAAGCATACACAACATATACTATTACATAACAACTGATCACGTGACTAAATTTCAGCCTATCACAGATCACTAATAAACTGGCTTTGTCGGGTTCTCTTTTTTATTCTTTTTTTATTTTATTTTTATAATAAGAGAAATAAGAAGATTATAAGAGGAATTATAAGAGAAAATATGTATAATTTTTAGAAAGTATTGAATTAACCATACGTCATTCAATTGGATCATGTAAAGAATTTATTTGTTAACGTTTCGGACTATTTATTTAGTCGTTCTGTAATAATTGTAAGCATTTACAATTATGATATCACAAATGAAAAAGTTAGTGATTTTTACAAAACTATCGAGAACGCATATTCAAAAGACGTTTTCTTTGCCGTTATACAATTTTCTTTTATCGTTAATTTCACTGATGCAAGAAATAAAATCTCTATAAATATTAAGATTTTCAACATACAGCTCTGTGGTATAAAAGTAAGCGTCAAAGATTTACCATAAAAAGAATTCTGACATATGGTGAGCGTGAACTTTTCCAAAGTTCAAGGTGTAATCGAATTTCGTTCGATATGACTATTTCTTTTTTTTTTTTTCTTTATGTATGTTTGGACATATCTCTGGAACGGATACACCAATTTCAATGGAGGGGTCGGGAGACTTATTGGTAAGGGTATGTTAGCGAGATAGTCCCATTTCCTCACTGACTCGATCAAAACATAACTGCTAAAAATTGCAGAAAGATGATATTGAAGTCGGCCTTGTCTTGGAAAAATTACTTTATAAGAAATAATTGAAAAGTGGTTTCTGTGATTTAAAGATTATATATGTATGTTTTTGTACTTATATTGCAGGTGTCCAGGGATGACAAACTACCTAGAAAAATATGCAGTGACTGTTCGTACAAACTAGAATTATTTTATCAATTTTGGAATACAACAGCCAATGCCGAGAAACAGCTTCTACAATGGCTTGGCGAAGATGACGGCCTGGATGACAAGCAACAAGGTTATGTAACAGAGGTCCTTGACCCAGTAAGTACTTTTATATTCTACAACTTACATAAGTTACATAAAGTTACATAAAATTTCTTAGCTGAAGAGTATCGTCAACACTTTTATCTAGCTATGAGATTTTATATTTGATAGATATAGCACTTGGTCAAAATATGCATTTTTAAGATAATTTTTATTGTATTATTTTTTCTTTCATTTGTAGAATGTGATGAAGCAGGAGGGGAATAGTGATAGTAGATTAGACAATAGTGTAATGCAAGTGAGTGGGCACCAAAATATGGATATTAACATGATTGAGAACATGTCTATTATCACCATGCCTGCTGGAAGTGATCAACAATTTACTACAGTTCCTATGGGCACACGGGGCACTGTACAAACTGTCCAAGTCCCGGGTCCAAGCACACAGACAGCACATGATCAAACAGGAGTTGCACACTTGCAAGAAGTTGAAGTGGATCAGGAGGATGAAGATAATATGGATGATGGATGTGATAACGATGATGGTAAGTGGCAGTTCAAACTGCACAACCATCAAGTTATAACTAAACTGATTGATAATAAAACCATGTAATTTTAGGCCTACCTGTCAAAGAGGAAACTGATGAAGGTGATAGGTCTCTAGAACAATCATATGTATCCTTGCCCTGTGATGAGGCTGGTCCATCTGGTCTACAACAACAAAAAATTTCAGAAATGTCTGAAATTACAATTCAACAGACTGCTGATGGCGATCACAAAACTGGGTAAGTGTCTAACTTAAGTTTTTCAAAAAAAGAGTCAAAAATGTTTCGTTGTGGCAATACGCAAACAATTAATACACCACGAATTTAGAAATATCATACATTTTCTCTATTTAAATTGTGATATGAATTCTAACAATTTATTTTCAATTCAAGTTTGTTAAATTTGAATGTCAATTTTTTGGTATCGTGCAATTTGCACAAGGTAAGTGCTCACACTGAAGTCACAACCATTTTTGACTCTTAAGTATTCTGTAATTTGGCCTTCATCTAGTCTTGAGACATTGAAATGAATAATTATTTAAATCTTTGCTTTTCCAAATTACCGGATACAGTAAGTTTTTACGTACACACATAAAGTAGCATGTATAGAGTTTACATTTCAATGACAAATGTCTTTCACATTTCATTTACAACAATTTATATTGTGATCTCGAAAACTTGACAAATAAGCTCATTGAAATGTAAACTGCAGTAGATATTACATGTACACCAGAATAGAGAGATTTATGAAAGACTTGGGTGACTTTGAAATGATAAAGAATGGTAATTGGTTAATTAATACTTTGACATGAAATTTGAAATCTCTCTGTTCCATTAAGGATAATGTTTACATGTTGTCGATATAACATTCCCACGCTTACGTAAAGGCACTAATGCCGCACTTGACCGAAATCGGTCAGAAGACATCACTGACGATCGATAGGTTTATCTGTGAAAGTCACTGTAATATGTAAGTTGTAATAAACGCGATACGAATTTGATGTCGGTCACAACATGGCCTCCGTTAAGTGCCAAACGATTCAAATTTCGTTTTTTTGACGTTGTCACATGCAAAGGGCGCGAAGTAGAGAACACGACAACGGGAAAGTGTCTACATAGATGAATGTCTTTAAATGACAGAAAGACTCGAATTCGTAAAAAAGTTGACTATGACAAACGAATTCCTGTGAACTTGGTTCGAGCGAAATCGTCGCGCGTATTATGTCGCAATTATTGTGTGTCCGAAACAAAAAGTGTGAACCTAAATGAGAAGTTGAATCTGGATTTTCAAGAGGATAAACAAGATTTTCGGGGCTGCCTGACCATATAGGATCGACCGTTGCTTTCAAAAGGCGAGTATCTTTTTTTATTTCTGTAGTTTTAAGTTGTACTTAAAATCCTTTTAATTTGGGTCCCGGGTATTTAAATAATATTTTTTTTGTTACAATAATACCTTGTTGAATTACGTGCCTTTGTTGCTTCGAAAAGTGATGACTTTGAGCGATTTTGCTTGGATGTCTGGTTTTCACTTTCGAAGCATTGTCGTGCGTTTGTTTAACAGAGCTCGGCTTTTTTCATACTTTATAGACGTTAAGAGCTTCTCGGCGAGCTTTTGTTGACAATATTGTTTTGACGTCTCGAAGAATACCGCGAGTGCTGTGTGACCTCATTCTCAGATTAATATGGAAAATGATTTTGGAGAAGATGGGCAGCAGGGGCAGACATTTACTATCATGAGTAAAGATAATTGTCTTGTAATAAGAAAGAGGTGAGAATTAATCTTTATATTTCTTTTAAATTAAGAAAAGTGTATGATAATTGCTTATAATTTTTTCCTTGTATTCGACAAAAATTTCTGTTTAAATACCTTTGGACATTTTTTTACAATCGTTATTGTTTGTTCCTCAATAATAACAAATATTGCTACCGTGTCAACTTGTCGTCGATGATTCTAGAAGTTTGAATTAAACTTTTTTATTTATACGGATTCCACCGAAAGAATAGATAGCGATCACTCATTTGTGAGAAGCAAACTATAGCACTTTGCACCATGCAGGCACACAAAAGCAATGCTATCATTATATATCAATGTAAAATGTATGCGTATGAAAGTTAATTGCAATACGTTGAAATAACACCACCTGCTATTTGTCTCGTGATCATAATTTTAGTATTAATATTTTCTCGTTCTACCGTATGGTCACCAATGACGTCTTTTGAAAAATAGTAATAATAATAATTTTAATTGCACGATAAGAGCACATGAGAAACATTGGTTCCTTCCTTTTTAATTTTGAACCGAATGATTTTTTGTGCACTGAGAACGTTCCAGTTCTATTAACGACGTATGAATACGCATTTTTAAATGATCTCTTCAAAAAAATGTTGGTTAAATTATTGGATTGTTTGGGCATTTGGTCGAGTGGTTCAAGTTAAACAAAACTATTAGTAATGGAGCAAAACAGCTTGATAATTGATGGAAAAATTGTACAAAAACGTTTATCTTGGTGCTAAAAAGATCGCAGTGTCCTAGAAGCAGCACTGGCAACGCTTGCTCAATTTTACGCACCAAACAAATATTCCACAGGTGAAATTATCTCACGCATCGTACTATCTGAGTAGTAAGTTTGAGGAACGTGGGTTTCCTTTAATTGCAGAGACGAGACCTTCGGCGGTTTGTCAGGCATGCTCCGACAGATTCTCTCACCGTCATCGGAAAGCGATGAATTAAATTTCCTGCACCACCATCATCAGCAATACAGTACCACGGTACTCACGTCGGGTCTTCAGATGCAGCCATCAGCTTTGAGTCATCACCAGCTGGTAACTATGCAGGAACAGCTGCAGCAACAGCAGGTAGTGTACCAAGACCACGTGCAGCTACTCACGGAGACTCACTCGTGTCCGCACTGTGGTACCAAGTTGACTTATCACGTGCGCACCGGTGAGATCAACGCGGAAGCTTTGTTGATGCGATTCACCTGCCACGCGTGCTCGCGTACCTTCCTCGCTCAGAGCCACATACGTCTGCAAATCGAGGAGCTGCCACCGCCTCAATCGTCCATGGCCGGGCAAGCAACCTATCAAGCTCCACCATCGTCGTCGGTTCAGCCCCAGCAACAACAGCACCATCATCATCATCATCATCATCATCATCAGCAGCAGCAGCAGCAGCAGCAGCAGCAGCAGCAGCAGCAGCAACAACAGCAGCAGCAACAACAGCAGCAACAACAGCAGCAACAGCAGCAGCAGCAACAGCAGCAGCAGCAACAGCAGCAACAGCAGCAACAACAGCAGCAACAGCAGCAGCAACAGCAGCAGCAGCAGCAGCAACAGCAGCACCAGCACCAGCACCAGCACAAGCAAGACAACAGTTTTTCTTGCGAGCGTTGCCAAGCAACTTTCCGATATCGCACTCTATTGGAGAAGCATCGCAAGATGCATGAGGCCGCCGCCGGCCAAGATAAACCTTACTCGTGTCCCCGCTGCCTGATGCGCTTCGAGACGCGAAACCTCTACAACCATCACGCTAAGACACACAAGCCCGAACGCGCGAGTACGACTAGCAGTGTCAGCGGCGGCGCGAGCAGCGCACCAACGGCCAAGGACGAGGCCTTGCTATATAGCGGTAGCAAGTCCAATAATGCCGTCGCTTACCCCTGCGAGACCTGCGCCAAAGAGTTCCCCACGCCCGAGTCGCTGGCATCGCATAAGGCGGTGCATAGATCACGGCCGCTCATCTGTGACGTCTGCGGCAAAGGCTTCACTCACCGCAAGTACTATGTCGTTCACCAGCGCATACACACCGGCGAAAGACCCTATCTGTGTGCCATGTGCGGCAAATCCTTTACCCAGGCGTCAACCCTCACCGTACACCGTAGATATCACACCGGCGAGCGGCCCTACACTTGTACCCTCTGCGGCAAGGGTTTCGTCACGCGCACCATTATGCTCAATCACATGAAGAAACATTAAGAGTCCTCTCTGTAAATACGCCCTCCTCTCCTTTTTCTCTCCTCTTCTTTCTTCTTCTCCTTTTTCTTTTCCCCTTTCTATTGCTTAGTCAGGAGTATTCGATTATCAGCCAAATTACCGATAGATAGAAGCTATGACAAATGACCAAATTAGTATTTATGTTTTTGCTGTATCGCGTAACCTCATATCTGGATACTCGGTATTGGTAATTCAATGTTAAACACCTTATCAAATATAATCACTGTGATAAATACTTTGTACTTGTATATATATGCTATTAGTTTTAGAGACTATTACAAATTACGAATTAACCGACCGAGTTCGATAGACATAACCAAAAATCAATTTCGATGAAGTTTCGATCAGCCAGAAATTAGTGTGTAAACCTGCAAGTGCCTTTGAATCAAATCATAGGAAACTGAATTTTCAAATGCAATAAACAAAGTGCCATTAAGCTTCGACGGAGTTTTAATTGTGGATGTAGGTAATTGTTGGGTATTCAATGAGTTTAGCCAAATATTCAAGTCTTGAGTGATAGCAGGATTTAGAGAGTTGACCAGAGTATCAGATTAAACTTGATTTTCAATAGAATTAGTAATTTTATAAGTAGCTGATAAATACGGCAAAGTCCTTGCATAACTAGTCAAAATAAACAAGGAAATACGCTTAAACGTTTATATATTATTATTATTATTATTATTATTATTATTATTATTATTATTATTATTATTATTATTATTACTGTTTAATCTTAACCATAACAACACTGATATAAAATCAATCTTTATTATATATAGATTATAAAATACATTTGATAGCAAATGTAGTGAAAACATACTAATTTCAATTGTAAATGTTTTTATTCAAGTTGGAATTATCAAGACCTGATTAGGAACACTTTATAGGTAATATGTTTCAATTTTATTCGATTTTCTTTTTAAAATACTTGAAAAATTGTTTAGACGTAGCTCGTCGATTAAATTCTAAATATAAATAATTTTTTAATACATTACATCCTTTTCCTTTTTTCAACTAAACTATTAATTCAAATCACTATTATTAATGATTTATCAGGTAGAGTTACTTTGTTGTAATCAATATGTATTAGAAAGAGTTATATAACAATAATAAAAGTCAAGTTATGTAAACAAGCTAATTACATTTCAATCCTTAATCAATAAGATTTTTAAACGATTGCTGTTCGATAACTGCTTTATTTTGTTTCTTTTATCTCAAATATTTTCATTGATGTATACGCGTTTGCTATACAATCAATACATTTTGAGAAATTATTGTAGTATCCCGAAAAAAATTCTCATTGTCGTTTACATGACATGTTAGATGACTTGATATTTAAAAGTATATAACCATTTTTTTCTATTTGCGCAAGTATCGCTATGTAATGGAGTGTAGAAATCACAAGCTAAGGTAGGTATCAATAATTTTTCAACTTCATTTATTTCTCTTAACTCATGTAAGTATGTATGTATGTATGTATGTATGTATGCATGCATGTATGCATGCATGTATGTATGCATGCATGCATGTATGTATGTATGCATGCATGCATGTATGTATGTATGTATGCATGCATGCATGTATGTATGTATGTATGTATGCATGTATGTATGCATGTATGTATGTATGTATGTATGTATGCATGTATGTATGCATGCATGCATGCATGTATGTATGTATGTATGTATGCATGCATGTATGTATGTATGTATGTATGTATGTATGCATGCATGTATGTATGTATGTATGTATGTATGCATGCATGCATGCATGCATGTATGTATGTATGTATGTATGTATGTATGTATGTATGTATGTATGTATGTATGTATGTATGTATGTATGTATGTATGTATGTATGTATGTATGTTAGTATGTATGTTAGTATGTATGTATGTATGTATGTATGTATGTATGTATGTATGTATGTATGTATGTATGTATGTATGTATGTATGTATGTATGTATGTATGTATGTATGTACATAGGTACGTACGTACGTAGGTCAGGACAATATTGAACGTGCTCTTGTTCGGTAACGATCAAGAGACGTTACGTTTGATTGTAAGTACATCAATGCTAAATTATAAGGTTCATACTAAATTGAATAGTATGGTGAAGTTGCGTCTCAATTAAGTTTCATCTTTGAAACCTTACGATATATCATCGGGCCAGTAGCTCAGTGAAAAATGATTTGAAGAAGTAAACGAGCAGGTTAAAAAAGAACGAAATACATGCACAGTTGAATTAGTATATTACTTTATGGATGAATTTTTTGAGCATGCAAAAACCAATGAATAATGTTGAACTACATATATATCATTTGACTGCCTTTGTCTTTCGTTACCTGATAATAATCGACGACAGTGCCGGCGATCTAGTGCCATCGTAAAGCGTTTATTGAGAAAAGATAACGAAAACCATCACAGCTAAATAAAAGCTATGCACGTGTGCCGTGTTGTTTTTAACCTAAAGCTTGGTGCGAGCTTGTCGGTTTTCACTGAGAGAAAGCGCGCGACAGTTCAGCCTGATCGATCTAATCTTATGTCTTTGTTTGCAGATACTACGTAACTGCTGCGCAAGAGGACGAGATGTCGACGGAACAGTCGACGATCAAAGTCTACTCGGCTGACAGTTCGACCTCGACGACGATTCTCATCGCCACGACCACGACAGCAGCAGCACATCTACGTGACGGGCAGCAGACGAATGGCGGTGAACACCTGATGGTTGTATCGACGGACAGCCACATGCTGCACTGCTGTCCGCTATGCGACCAAGCATTCGTTGACGAAGTATTGTTGGGCTACCACCTCAAGGCCGTGCACCCGACTGAGCCGAAGCTCGAGTCCGTGGAGCAGGAAGAGCAGTCTCCGACTGCTTCGCTGATGATTTACGCCTGCGAACAGTGCGGCGTCACCTTCGCCAAAGAAGCCTCTCTACTGGAGCACCAGGTGAGCTGCTGCGGCAGCGCGAGCATCGCGCCACAGCAGCCACCGCCGGCTCAGCAGCAGAAGATCTACCAGTGCGAGATATGCGAGTACAGTACTCCGCATCGACAAAACTTGGGTAGCCACCAGCGCCGACACAGTCAAAACTACAAGTACCAGTGTGAGCTGTGCGGCGCACGCTTTTATGCGCGTAATAACTACCAGGAGCACGTGCTGGCGGTACACTCGAAGGAAAAGCCCTTCCAGTGTGATAAGTGTCCGGCGACCTTCCGCTACCGGCAGGGTCTGCGTCTGCACGCCAAGCTCCACCAGCCGGACTACGTGCCGCCACAGAAGAAGCATGCCTGCGATGTTTGCAACAAGCGATTCTGCCGGCGCCAGGTACTGATGGTGCACATGCGAACCCACGGTAACACGGGTGCGCCGCTCAACGAGTTCGTCTGCAACATCTGCGGCAAGGCTGTCTCCAGCAAGACCTACCTCACGGTCCACGTGCGCAAGCATACCGGCGAGAAACCCCATGTGTGTGACCTCTGCGGTAAGGGTTTCATCTCGCAAAACTACCTAAGCGTACATCGCAGAACCCACACCGGCGAGAGGCCCCACAAGTGCACTCACTGCGAGAAGTCCTTTACACAGCGAACCACCCTCGTCGTCCATCTTAGGAGCCACACCGGTGATAGGCCGTACCCTTGCACCTTCTGTACCAAGAGTTTTGCCTCGAAGACCATGCTTAACTCGCACCTCAAAACCCACGCCAAGCAGAATGCGAGGGCTCGGCAGGATCAGGAGACTCAGCTGCACTTGCAGCAGCAGAGAATACTGCTGTCTCCCGAGGAGGAGCAGCAGGCTTTATTTGGGCAGCAGCAGCAACAGCACCTTCACCATCACGAGATCGTTAGCCAGCAGCAGGAGGTAGAGACTACCGAGGTCACTTTGCCTCCTACGTAGGACGAATAGTGTCGATTCCATTTTTTCCAACCTTGATCTTTATAAACAAACTTGCGTTTAGATTAATAGTGACAACAGGTGGTTTTTCGCTCACACGCAGCTCCAGTATTAAGTATTTGTAGAGCTGTGCTGCTTTATGTTATACTAACCATGTATGTAGATTCATATTGTAACCCAGCAAGTATCATTTCATGCTTTGATATAATTATTGTACAAGTTTAGCTTCAGGTATCTCAATCTGACAATAAATATGAATTTCATACGGGCATTGCAATCATAATGAATAAGAATTCTTGTTAACCGTCACTCGTGGTATCGCGAGCGCCTTATACATAATCTATTATAAATGTATTAATTTTTAATCAACATTTCCAAAAGTTTATCCAAATCAAGGATATAAATGTATTAAAAAACGGCGGAATTTAAATTTTCAAATGTAACTGTGAGTCAAGATATTTCCCATTACGTTACTTTCAACATAACATGTGAATTAATAAAAATTTCCGATTCGAAATAAATACGAACGAAATAAATTTGAAAGGAATAAATAAATCGATTAGCGAACAAACCAGCAGTCAATGAATAAATGCAAGTAATAAAAAGGTAATGATTATTGTGAGCTAGGTTATAAGTTACATGTATAGAATGCTAAACCGTCCATAAAGTTCGATTTTTTAGTGCTAGGACTAGGAGACACAAATGCGTAGCTGTCACTTAAATAATTGAATATATTCTGTTCTTCCTGTCATATTTTATTTGCAAGAATACTTTGCCGTTGTAACGATGTCCTTTCCAAATGACTTCATATCGCGTTCAAATTTATAACAGCATGTTGTTATTGTTATACAATGAAATAAGTAGCAATAAAATAGGAAAAAACAACTTTGTGCCTTAGTTCCTAAGACAGGTATTTCATGTGTTTGTAATACTCTATGAGACTTGTGTGTAAAATCAGTGTACTTGATAATGATACTTAAGTTTTAAAGTGATGATTGTGCAGCAGAGATTAGAAAAGATTAGTAAATTGTTCACTGCTTCGTGCACCTATCGATTGATATTCGGTACTGAATGTCTTCACTTGTTATCCAATGAACTGCGTTTTTTCAAATGTAAATTACAAAGTTAAAAATGTCAAGCACTGCCTTATCGTGCTGCAGGATTTGATGAAACAGATTTATGTATACAAAAAAGTATTAACTATGTGTGTGTTTGGTGTATATATATGTGTGTATAAATATAAATATAAATATATATATATATATATATATATATATATATCATACCGCAAGTCACAGTAGACTGACTTGAGTAGTAATGATACTAGTGCTATTTTATAAAGAATATAAAAATTAAGGCAGATTAGGTGGGAAAGAGTTATTGCACTAATTTTATATGAAAGTTTTTAACTGGTAAGCCACTGTTTGTGATTAATCGTGTGTAAGTGCACTGTCCAAGCACTGAAATACATGCTATGTACATTGTCTATTTTTAAAGATATAAATATATAAATTAATTTACACTTGTGGTACATTTTCACATAAACTTGTTTTTTATAGATACTTTTTTACAAATATTGCAATGCGCGCGTATGAGGAAAGCTGCTTAAGAGAAAAAGAAGCAGCGTAGTTTTATTTCTATTTTCTTTTCTTATTATAGAATTTGAAATTTTATCATTTAGACGATCTATATATTGTAGCTGTGCTTTTGTCACATTTTTTTATCGAATAAATGAACATTTTTTTCAAAAAAATTAAGATTTTTATTATCCTATGAATCCCCTTCTCCCCATCCCGCCGCCATCACCACCGTCTCAATAAAATGATATATTTGATTATCTAAAATACTGCGATGCTTATGAGTCATTTTGATGAATATACAATTGAAAAATAAAAATTTAAAGGCGAATTCTCGCAATAATTTTTCAAAAAAATATATAGATATCTAGATTAATTCAGTGGCGTTCCGGCGAAACTAGCTAGGCTAAGTCAAAATATAATGAAAAGTTTCAAGATTTACAACGTTTAATCGGTGGAATCGTATTTCGTAAATATGCTGCTTGTTAAGATCGGTCAATTCGACTCAGTTTTCATTCGCTGATGATAAGGTGAATATTTCATAATATTAATTTCTTTTGAAAGTGTAGGAGATATAAAAGACTAAAATCTATGGAATCAAGATGACTAATATAGATATAATCCAGGCAGTTCAAGCAAACAATTTAATATGTCTGTTATAATGAAATTATTGTTATAATTATACCAGCGCATGCTAATTTATATCTTATTTAGTATATGTTCTTGTTAAATATCTCAGTCGAATACGCCAATAAACTTTGATGTAGCCAAAATCTACCAAACTATATAGTCGGTTGACTTGGAATATGCAGATAAATTAACTGTTAACTGTCAAATATCAGCTTAAACATAGTTTTAAAAAAAAGTTGAATGCACCATTCAATAGCGTGTCCAACAGTTAGTTTAATGTCATTAAGCAAAAGTAATTTACCGATTTTACGCACTTGCTTGGATTTTGCATTTGAATATTGCGAAATCAAGAGAAATGGACTTGACTGGTTTGACCAGGACGCCACTGCATTGATTGATAATTGCTGAAAACAAACTTTGATACTGCAGAAAACAGCAGCATTGAAAAACTTACAAACAGCTATTAGAAGAAGGTGTAGTAAAAGTATGCTACGTCATCATCAGGTTCACGTACGAGTATAACAGACGTAAATAACGAATCGAATCTATCCGTCAAGGAGTTGCCAAGTAACGTTTCTATTTTATTCGCTAGAGCGACAGCTGCGCATGCACGTAGCTTAAACGCATAGTCGTCAAAACATACATAAGAGTTTGCTTGATTATCTGTACAGAAGCGGCGGCAGCGAGGATGAAGACGAGGTAGAGGCCGAGCAGCAGCAGCAGCAGCAACAGCAGGAGGAGCAGCAGCAACAGCAGGAGGAGCAGCAGCAACAGCAGGAGGAGGAGGAGGAGGAGCAGCAGCAGCAGCAGCAGCAGCAGCAGCAGCAGCAGCAGCAACAGCAACAGCAGCAGCAGCAGCAGCAGCAGCAGCAGCAGCAGCAGCAGCAGCAGCAGCAGCAGCAGCAGCAGCAGCAGCAGCAGCAGCAGCAGCAGCAGCAGCAGCAGCAGCAGCAGCAGCAGCAGCAGCAGCAGCAGCAGCAGCAGCAGCAGCAGCAGCAGCAGCAGCAGCAGCAGCAGCAGCAGCAGCAGCAGCAGCAGCAGCAGCAGCAGCAGCAGCAGCAGCAGCAGCTGCTGCTGCTGGCCGACGAGTTTGAGGTGGTGGACTCGATTGGCTCCGAGAACGAGAGCGAAGACGCCGAGGGCGGCGAGGATGAGGAGGACGAGATGCAGGTCCCTGAAAGCACGAGCTCGGCGACGCAACCGGCGCAGGACATCCTGGCCCAGGGGAACGAGCTGGCCGCCGAGCCGATCGGTAACGTGCTGGTGCACCTGGACGGCGTGGTGAAACGGCTCTACCAGTGCAACTATTGCGAGCAGCTATACCCGTCGGTGAAGAGCTGCGTGAGGCACATGAGCGCCGGGCACCCGGGTGGGCGCAAGTATCGCGTGGCCTACCGGTGCAAGACCTGCCAGAAATTGTTCAGAACCAAGTACGGCTGCGAGAGCCATATCGCCGGCAAGCACAAAAACAAAACCTACCAGTGTCGTTACTGCGGCTTTCAAACCGCGAGCATGACCTACATCAAAAAGCATGAGAAACACCACGCCGACGCCTACGACATACGCTGCGAACAGTGCAACAAGGGTTTCCCTTCGAGGGCGCTCCTCGACCGGCACACCATCAGCCACACGGGCGAGAAACCGTTCGTCTGCCAGACCTGCGGCTCGTGCTACGCCGACAAGCGCAGCCTCACCCTTCACGTGACCGTGCACAACCCCGAGGGCCGGCCCAAGAAGTACACCTGCGAGGTCTGCGGTTATTCGAGCTTCTGGAAGAATGCCGTCAAGACGCACATGAAGACCCACACCGGGGCCAAGGTCATCTGCGACGAGTGCGGCCAGGCCGTCGCCAGCAACTACTACCTCAAGATCCACAAGAGGATACACAGCGACGAGAAGCCTTTCACCTGCAACCTCTGCTCCAAGAGCTTCAGGCAGATGAAGAACCTCGTGGTCCACCAGAGGACCCATAGCAAGGTCAAGCCCTACAAATGCGGTACCTGTGAGAAGAGCTTCACGCAGAATGTCTGGCTTAAGAGACACAAGTGCGCGCTGTCCACCTGAAGCCTTGTCGTTCGCTCGCTCGTCCGCCCGCTTTTCATCTTCGGTCTCTTTGATCGCTCCACATTTATCATGATGTACGCCTGCGATGACTACAACAACCACAATCATTAAATTATTCCACGAAAACATTAATCTTCTTTATTTCAATCATTCTCTAACGTCGCTTAACACGCTTCACTAGTAATAGCGGACGACTCTTTAATACTCAAATACGAAGAGTAAGTAATTTACGCTCGACGTAAGATATGCGCGCATTTTTGTTATCTCTATTGAACGTTCGCAAAACAGACGAAAAATCAACCCAACCAATGTCAATTAACGAGAGTCTCTTGTCGATTTCAGGACAAACAGACTCAAGCCGTCGATTCTGAAGCGTAAGCGCGACGAGCACGGCCTTACGCCAGTGGACTTCAAGATCAACAGTGGCAGTTCATCGCCAGCTGTGATCGTCGCGGGTCTTGAGTGGCTAAAGTCGAATCCGGAAGATGCTGCTGCAGTGCCGAGCGCAACCAACATCGATGCTCAAGTGGACGAGTCGAATTTCGTCAAGGACAATTTCGAAGAGTATATCCTGCCGGTCGGAGCGACCTACGAGTGTGATTCATGCAATGAGCAGTTCAGTGATCGCTCGTCCCTCATCATTCATAAAACCGAGCGGTCGATCGTTCGCACGCGAGCAGCATTGAGGGAGCCCGCGGCCAAGTTCCCCTGCGACACGTGTCAGCGCGAGTTTTCGTATCGGGGCGCGTTGGACAGGCATCGACACAGTTGCGGTCCGATAAACCTGGATGAGTTACCGGCGAGTCTGCGGCGGCGGCGGCGGCGGCAGTCCGTAGGCAAGCCGGGATTCACAGCACCGAGCGAAGGCCGCGGCGAGGAGGCGCCGGCCCAGTGCCTGAAGTGCGGCAAGCTTTTCAAGAAGAGCAAATACTTGCGGGTGCACGCGGCGATGGCGCACGGCGAGAACATCGCTTGCCAGATGTGCCGCGGCCACCTGGGCACGATGGCTCAGCTCCGCGAGCACATGCGAGACGAGCACAGCAGCGATCTCAGCGAGTTCTGCCACATCTGCGGCAAGGGCTTCCATCAACGCCAGAGTCTCAAGGTCCATCTGGCCGCCCACGCCCGCGACGACAAGCCACTCGTTTGCCAGATCTGCCGCAAAAGCTTCCGCCACGAGGTTTACTTGAAGAAGCACGTGCAGCAGGTGCACGTCGAGCTGAGGGACCGCAAGAAGTACCAGTGCGAGCATTGTGGCTACGAGACGCACTACAAGAGCTGTTTCAGGCAGCATATGTACAAGCACACCGGCGACGGCCAGCTGCCCTGCGACGTGTGCGGCAAGCACTTGCGTCGAGCCTACATGCCTATACACGCGCGAATACACACAGGCGAGAAACCGGAGGTCTGCGAGTATTGCGGCAAATCGTTCAGCGCTAGGAAATATCTGACCAAGCACTTGATCACGCACACCGGCGAGAAGCCGTATCAGTGTCGGATCTGCCACAAACGGTACACCCAGAGGGGGACGCTTACGCTGCACGTGCGCAAGCATCATCCCGGAGAGATCACCGATACGAGACCCTGGCAGCAACAGCAGCAGCAGCAGCAGCAGCAACAGCTCATGAGAAAGTGCCGCAGCGGCGCAAGGATGGAACGAGGCTTCCACGACACCGACGAGCAGAAGCAACAGCAAGTCATCGTCGACGAGGACGTAGCCATTGTAGAAATCGTCGAGCACGCGACATCGGAACAAGAAGAGCCGATGTTCGAGGAATTCGTTGATCAGCAACAGCAGCAGGAGATGGACGCCGCTTGTTGAACCACCGTGTCTTACCATTTTTCACTCTCATATGCGGCAATTGCCAATTACGAATACTGCAATTGTCACGTGTATGCTTGTTGCAAATAAACGATACATTTTGAAGCCAGCGACTCTCTTGTCGTTGATTCTTTCTTCACCCATTGGTCCCTCGATCTGGACGGAATTTACAGTCTGCACTTCTCAGTCGACTAAGACTCGGTTGTGATATCTCTATGTTTTAGGACGCCGAAGCGCTGGAACAGTCTGCACTGCCCCGAGTGCGGCAAAGCACTGAAGAGCCAGAAGGGCCTGGCCGCACACATTAGGTACATGCACAGGCAGCGCAACAGGCGGTACCGGTGCAAGTATTGCGGCTTCAGAACAAAGTGGCGAAGCAGTTTTCGAGATCACATGAGGCGTTACGAGGTCAGCAAGTCGGCACGCTGTGACCTATGCGATCAGACTTTCCACACGGACATGGTGCTGGCTTGGCACCGTAGAACGACTCACAAGCCGACACTCGATCCGCAAAATCGGCACGTCACTGTCGCCACTTACGAGTGCGACCGGTGTAGTCAGCGCTTCTCCACACGGCGTGGCTTGGCGCAGCACAGGATCGACCACACGAGTAGTCCCCGTATCCGCTGTGAGCAGTGTCGCTGGCGGCCGACGTTCTTCCTGGACAGGCGAGCCCTCGAGGCGCACGTCGAGACTCGACACAACGTGTTGCCGGTCGAGTGCGACCACTGCAAGCGCAAGTTCAAGACCAAGCACAGCCTGGTCGTCCACCTCGGCGTCCACGACAAGAGGCTGATATGCGAGCTCTGCGGCGACAAGTGCTCTTCCGCGCCCGTTCTGCGCGAGCACGTGCGCCGTCACAAGAAAGAGTACAGGCAGCTCTGTCGACTTTGCGGCAAGGGCTTCTACGACAAAGTCTCGCTCGACGCGCACCTCGTTACTCACACCGAGGAGCGGCCGTTCGTCTGCGAAATCTGCCAAAAATCCTACCGTTCGCTGAGTTACTTGCGCACCCACAGGAAAGCGCACGACGACCCGGCTAATAGGAAGAAATACGCCTGTCAACAGTGCCCCTTCCAGTCGTTCCACAAGAAGAGTCTGACACTCCATGTGAGCGCACACGCCGGCGATAACACGACCAGTTGCCACCTGTGCGCGAAGCTCATCACCAAGCAGCACTTGAAAGATCACCTGAGGATACACGCGGGCGAGCAGCCCTACGTCTGCGAGTACTGCGGTAAGACGTTCGCCATGAAGAAGAATCTTGTCGTTCACACGAGGACGCATACAGGAGAAAAGCCGTACAAGTGCGAACGGTGTGGCAGGGATTTTGCGCAAAGCAACACCTTGAAAGTTCATATGAAGACTCATGCCGCCGATCAGCGCCGCCGTGCCTCTTAGCTCTTGTAACTTGTACCACGCGACGCGACGCCTTTGGCGTCGAAGGAAGGAATCAGCTGTTTGGATATTGCACGCCTGAACGACCTCACAAATGTGAGCTCTGCGGTCGGCTCCGCGGTCGGGGTTGAAGATGCATATCAAATCTCAAAAGATTTGCTCCAAAACTGGTCGCGTACGTTTGCTTTTTGAGCAACTACTGACATTGCTTTTAATTTTCTAAAAACACGTGCTGGATGATTGTAAGCGTTCAATAAACATTTATTTATGATATCAACCTTTACGCTTTTACTCGATTGCCCTTACGATCATTTTTGCTTATCCTAGGTGGGTCTCCCTTCAATCCTTCAAATTTCCAACATGTTTTTCGACATGGAATTTAAAATTTTCACATGTAAGATTATAAAATTCATCACTTATTCTACTTGACAAAATAAAAAGAAATTACAGTAGCACCATTATATCTTGATTTGTAAAACTATAAGTTTTATTAACTTCTTTAATGTTTCACGTTCTGTACTCGTTATCAAAATACGTTATGAAAATAATTTCTCGAGGACTAGTTTCCTGCAATGAAGCAAGCCTTACAGAATATTACTTGAAATTTTTTACTAAAACTTATTTCAAAAAGAAACAAACTGTAAAATATAAAAAAAAAATTTTTTTTCTATTAACTTTTTGAATTAGACTTATCTTTTACGGTTATTTCGGGTCAAGATAGATTTCAATAAAAAGTTTTCAATAATGTTCGTAAGGCTTGGTCCATCGAAAGAAATGAGTCGATCGAAAAGAATTTCGGTTAAATTACAAGTATATATATAGATGTCTAAAATTCTCTTTTTCGTCGATATTTGTACATTAAAATGAATATGAAAAGAAAAGACGAAAAAAATAAGGCGCGAATTTAAATTACTGAAAGAGAATCTCCCTGAAATATCTGAGAGAAAAATACACGTGCGACGTTTTAAAATTGTAAGAACTTTTATTAGGAATCCATAGTTAAGAGGTAAGTTGCTACGAATAGACATATCGTAATAGACCGATCAATCGATATGAAGTTGCAATAGGAGTCGCGTTGCAATTGATTTTTCAGTCTTCGGGGTGACCGCTAGTACATAAGAATAGGGTAGGTGTTTCGTCAACTTTTTCAACGATATTTGCTGCTCCGGAGACTGTTATACACAGCCACACTTAATTCGCGCAATCGAACATAACTGGGGATGCGTCCACGTAAGTGTTGACGAATAATCGCTAATAGCGAAAATCTATTTTAGCCAGCCTGAAAAATCCACTCGAGTTGCAGAAGCGTCTAAACTATATCAACGCCTGCATAAGAGCCGTCGCGACCTATCAATACTCGATCCAAATGAGTCGTCTCGCAATATCTAACTCGATTATCGTATATATGTCGGGTCCCGCAAATAACATTCGATCAATTGCCCCAATGATCAAGTTAACGAACGAAAATATAAATGCGGCATGGAAAAAAGAAAGGAAACGGCTCGCTAACACAGACTGAGTTGTTGTTTCAAATTTTCAGATCGGTGATGGTGTTGGCGAGCGAGCTCGGCCTTGTAATCACGAAAAAGAAGCAGCAGATGCTGATCAAGTCGCATTCTCTCGAGACGGAAGTAGGCATGGAGCAAGTGCGCAGCGAGGAGGATTTCACGCCGGTTTACGACTGTCGAGCGTGCGCTCAAGTTTTCTCGTCTCAAAGCCAACTAAACAGACATATGGTCGGCAGCGAGGAGCAGCGCGCCGGCAAGAGGCGATACGAGTGCGCCCACTGCGGCAAGGTGTTCGGCAGCGCGCTCGGTCTGCGGCACCACATGAAGAGACACCGCGACCTCATCGAAAGCGGCGGCGACGGCGGGGGCGGCGGCGGGGGCGACGGGGGCGGCGGCGGCGGCGGCCGCTACGGCGGTCGCAAGCGCCAGCCACAGCAGCTCGCTTGCGACTCGTGCGGCAAAGTCTTCCGGCACCGCAGCAACTACCAGAAGCACGTGTCGAGACACGGCGCGGGCGAACTCGCTTGCGGCCACTGCCCCAAGAAGTTCCACCTGGGGCGCGACCTGACCAGGCACGAGAAGACCCACTTCGCGCCGAGCTACTCGTGCGAACAGTGCGATTACGAGACCACGGTGCTGGCGGCGCTGAGCATCCACGCGGCGCGGCACGCCGACGGGACGCAGCTGCCTTTCCAGTGCCACAACTGCCAGCGGGGCTTCCGCAAGGCCGGCGAGCTGCAGGAGCACTACAACGTGCACTCGGGCGAGCGGCCGTTCGCCTGCCAGGCCTGCCAGGCGGCCTTCTGTCTGCGCAGGCAGCTGTCGGCGCATTGTCGCAAGCTGCACCCGGAGCTGAGGGCCCAGCGTCGCCAGCTCGCCAGCAGCACCGCCTGCGACATCTGCGGTCGCGTGTTGGCCACCAAGAGGAGCCTGCTCAGGCACCGGGACAGCCATAACCCTAGCAAACCCTATCTTTGCGACTTCTGCGGCAAGTGCCTCAGCTCGGCAGAGCATTTGAAGAAGCACCGGCGGATACACACCGGCGAGAAGCCGTACGTGTGCGACCAGTGCGGCAAGGGCTTCACCGACTCGGAGAATCTCAGGATGCACCGGCGGGTTCACACGGGCGAGAGGCCGTACAAGTGCGACCAGTGCCCGAAGGCCTTCAGCCAGCGCTCCACGCTCACCATCCACCGAAGAGGCCACACCGGCGAGAGGCCCTACGTTTGCCAGATCTGTCATCGAGGCTTCTCCTGTCAGGGCAATCTCACAGCTCACCAGAAGTCCACATGCGTCTGAGCGCGCCCGCGTCCTCGCCGTTGCGATTCGCCAGCTTGCGCCAATGTCGTTCCTTCTTTCTTCTCTTCTTCTCGATGCTTTTGTCGCATGTTCATTTTCATTGTGGCTCGAGATGAGCTGTTCTTCGTTCCGCAGTTCGTATATCCATCGAATATCTGTTTGTAATTAGCACCAGAGCAAAATAAATGTCATAAGTTGAACAATGTCGTTGTACTCACATTATTGCCCCGACCGCGACTGTTTGTATTACGTAGCAAACAAGTCGAGTGCCAATAGGTAAGTGTTGAATGTTGGGAATGCACGTAACTAACGGATCTAACCTTGAACCATTTTCTTTGCAGGCCTAATAAAATAATTTGTCCACCCGAGTCGACACTTCGCTAACGAAAGCGCGTTGTCCAAGCGATAACAATTATCAAACTAGACAGACTACTACGACATGTAAACTGCACAAAAGACGTCAGTGATATCGTGCTAACGCTAATTGCTTGTCTATACACCAGCGCTCCAGACCCGCGACTGAAACACAGAAAGGCAAAAGGTAAACTTTCGCTTATCAGTTCGTATCTCTCGTGGGATCGAGCGAGAATAGGTGAAAGACGCCTGTCTTCAGTAGACACGTAGCCAGTCGAGCGTCCCCAACGTCAGCTACAACTAATCGAGCGATCGCCATCTGCTACATGTTTCAGTACCGTCGTCCAGCAGCAACCGAGAGGACACGGCCGTCGACTTCGTAGAGTTTGCGAGCCAGAGCAGCAGCAGCAGCAGCAGCCGCCGTCGTCGTCGGTGAGCGAGGCCGCGACGTCGGACCGTGGCGCGCGGGAAAGGCGGCGCGAGCGCAAGCGGCCCAGCTGGCTGCGGAACAGCATGCAAGAATTCGACAAAGTTGCTTGCATCTGTCCGTTCTGCGATAAGATCTTCTCGGACGAGCGTAAGGTTGCCAATCACGTTCGCAACGTCCACCGAAGGCGGTTCAAGTGTGACCTCTGCCGCAGACAGTACTTCAGTGCGGAGGCCCTCGAGGCTCATCGCAAGACCCACAACACCGACTCGCACTTCGAGTGCGCGATCTGTCACCTCAAGTACAAGCGCGAGGAGACTCTGCAGTCGCACTTCGTTCGCGTGCACAGCGACATGGAAGAGAAGTACGTGTGCGATCACTGCGGCAAGCGCTACAAGCTCAAGCAGGACCTGATGCTGCACATCAATCAGGTGCACATGTGCACCTATCAGATTTGCCGCTTCTGCGGCAAAGTGGTGAAGAACGTCAAGGCCCACGAGTGGCACCACCAGAAGAAGCTCGACCGCGAGCACGACGCCAAGATCTATCCTTGCGGCCTCTGCTTCAAGAAGTTTCTCAGCGAGTCCAAGCTGGAGAACCACCTGATGCGCCACGTGCAGCGCTACAGCTGCAACCAGTGCGGAGAGTCGTTCCCGGGGCCCAGCCAGCTCATGAACCACAAGACCAAGCACAAGCCGGCCACGCGCTGCTCCATCTGCGGCCGAAGCTTCGCCTCGAGAAGCAACTTTTATCAGCACGTGCTGATGCACGCTAAGGTTCGGCCCTACAAGTGCGATATCTGCCAGGACGGCTTCACTCAGAGGTCCACGCTCATCCGCCATCGCAGGACACACCCCGGCCCGCTGCCTCGGGCCCCACCGCCCGTTGTGCCCATCGCCGAGCTCGCCAGGAAGGTCCTCGACAATTGGTACTGACCGCCTCGGCTTGGCGACTCCAGCCAAACCGTGCGCCAACTTTTATCGTGCCTAAGTAGTCTTTACGTTTTGGCTTCCGACAAGTCGATTCCGTCCAATAACGCTTGCCAGTCAAGATGACCTCACTGTGCGAGCAGCCCGTCTTGCCCGAGTCAACCGTCTCTTCGACTGTTTCGCGCCCCAACGAACGATCTGCTGACGGATGCTCAATTCAATCGCTTTTCTCATTATTCAACATATACACTCACGTATATCTCATGTATCGTATAGGTTTTTAACGCGCTACATTACAATACCGTCCATACGTACTTAACCAACCTACACAGTATTTTTTTTTAATAGTCTCAAGATATTTTACTTGGATGTCAACTTTTCGATGCTATTTCTACTAAGGTTTTTGTCTTTAATAGAAAAACAAAAGATGTTGCAGTGATCTAAAGTACAGCGTTTATGGTGATTGAACTTACTGGGAATACTAGAAGAGTTACCGCGACACGCGCATCACTGATTGAGCCACTGTAGCTTCAGTTTTGAGGAAATTCCTTATAAGCTACTGAACTATTTGAAACGTAGCAAAATATAAAAAGTGAAAATTGTTAGACTTACGGGCTATTTTCGCCTAACCGGTCAAAATGGGCATGCGACTAATCTTGTAAGGGGGACAACGACCTAACAATGTAGAGACCTCGTAGTATCAGCGAATGAAGTCTAAGATAAAATTTTCGGATAAGTTTAAGCCGTTACGCTGTTTTAAAGGTTGTCAATGAGGTGGCCAATAACAAATTTATGTCGCCAATAATGGCTTATTGAAGATTGAAGATCTATTACATTGCTTAATTACAGGATATTTTCGGTCATGAATAACAAGTGCAGACGGCCGCCGTGTCTTGCATTTTTTCTCACACAACAATTTTTTCGAAACATTACAGTCAAATATTACTGGCGTGGTCGCGTGTCATGGTAACTCTGCTAGGTAGTCATTGATACTTTTGCTACTACAACTTTGACGAGTCAGTCAAGAGCCAAACCTTTGCAATTGTTGATGTTCTTACCAATCTACGAAATGATTAATTTTATCGTCAAAGTGCCAAACCTATGAAATAATAATTAGCTCTCAAAGGACTATCTATAATTCGTTATCCCGGCAGATATGATGACTGAACTTGTTCTTTTTATATTCGTTTTATAATTTTCGCTAGCCCATACTCGCTGCCAATTACAATCGCAATAACGTGCGAACATAGATAGCTTTAAGTATAATTTTTTCTACACTTACCTTTATATTCCAACTGTATCTAAAACATAATCTCAATAAACTGAATGCAAAGTCTATCCGACTGCCTTGTCTATTTGTCGAGTTGGTCTATGGTCCAACAGAGAACGGACAAACGAACGAACACGCGGACGAGCCAACGAGCAACAAATAAAGCAAGCAAACAAGCAAACAAGCAAACAAACAAACAAACAAGCAAACAAACAAAAAGACGAGCAAGCAGTAAATTTGTATTTTCTCGTGTAGGTATGAGCGCAGACCAATCCAACTGACGTATGATCCTTCTTGCCTGTTGCAGACTCAGTGTTATCGGTGTCAAAGTGCCGCGAATATTACTGCCCCGTTGGAACGCGCTGGAAATCGAAATGATGAAGGCCCAGTTGCGCGAGTATCATTGGCTGAAGGAGGAGAACAACAATCATTGTCGAATGGCTGCCAGAAGCCAGAAGAAACCAAAGAAACGACGCCAGTCGTCGAAGCCATATTGCCGCACGTGTCGCAGGTACTTCAAGTCAGTGCACGTGCTGTACGTGCATCGGCGCGTCTGCCAGGAGAAAACGAGATGCGAGCTCGAAGAGCTGGCCGGAGAGGACGAGTGCGGCCGCGAGGAAGGAACGGCGGCGGCGGCGGCCTCGGCCACGGCCACGGCCACGGCCACGGCCACGGCCACGGAGGAGCCGGCGCCGCTCGACCGGGCCTCCTCGGAGCAGTGGAGCGAGGTGCGGCCGCTGATCTTTTGCAAAGACTGCAAATTGGCTTTCGGCACGACCCGCGAGATCTTCGAGCACCGTCGATACCTGCACTGCGCGGTGGCGGCGGCGGCGTCCAAGGACGCGGAGGAGAGCGAGCTGTCCGAGGCGACGGACGACGAGTACGGCTACGACCGGCTGTACGCGTGCCCGGCCTGCCGGGCCAAGTTCGTGTCGGCCGCGCTGCTCGACGAGCACCGCCGGCGCGAGGCCCACTGGCAGCGGCGGGCCGGCAAGGGCCGAGGGCCCGGCGCCGCGCGGGGCCTGGGGGCGCGCGAGCCCGAGGCGGACTTCACGTTCCGCAGCCTCGAGGACGGCGAGTACGAGTGCGCCTCGTGCCTCAACGGCGTCGTCTACCACGACCCCGACGACCTGCTCAAGCACCACCGCGCGGTGCACAGCGCCGGTGAGCAGCGCCTCTTCTGTCGCTACTGCTCGCACGAGCTCAGCGGCATCAGTGAGTTCGCCGAGCACCATCGACTCTACCACGAGATGCTGCAGCACTGCCGGCTGTGCAGCGCGGCGGCGCTCCGGGACGAGGAGCCGCGCGAGCGGGCCGCGCCGCCGCCCAAGCCCTTCTGCCTGGGCTGCAGCCGGCGGCTCGGGCTGCCGCTGGCTTCCGATGACTGCCCGAGCCTGCACCGCGAGAACCTCTACTGCGACGCCTGCGAGCGGGCCGTGCCCACGGTGGCGCACTTCAGGTTCCACAACTGCGCGCGCCGGCTGGCCGCGGGGGGGCCGCCCGCGAAGATGGGCGTGGCCCCCTCCGTCTCGCTGCTCGCGTGCCCGCTCTGCCGCGAGCCCTACAACAGCCTGCGCTCGCTCTACCGCCACATCATTCGGCACAGCGACGTGCAGCGCTCCTTCCGCTGCGAGGCCTGCGGCAAGCTGCACGACACCTGGCGGGCTCTCAAGGCGCACGCCATCGAGCAGCACCTGCTGCTGGACGTGCGCCTGCCGGCCGTCTCGCAGCGGGCGCTGCGCCGCAGCGCCGAGGACGTCGTCCGGCGCTTCGTCAAGAACGGCGTCCAGCTGCTGGCCTAGCTCTGCCTCGGGCGCGACCCTGCTTCCCTTCCGGCCAGTGCTCGTAGCCCGTTGCGCCCGTTGCTGCAGCTCTTGTCGCGCTGCCTGCCTACCTCTTAAGTACGTTTCTCGTTCTTCGTCCGTTTCCCGTTGTCTGCTGCAAAGCTCTGTATAGTCCGTGCGCAACGATATTTCTAGCTGACAACTGTGTATCGTAATTTTAAGCACTTGAGTTTTTTGTTTGAACACGTTGGATTTTGTACTTTTTTTATCTTGTTCATGAAACGTAAATAAAGTATTTGCGATTTCTCAACTCCGCATTTGTCGTTCTTCGCGTAACGCACACCCTTCAGTTTAATCCAAGATTGGCCGACATATTCAAGAATGGTCCGAATAGCCAAAGGCTCTGCGACATTTACATTGTACGTAATAATTCTTATATCGCTATCGGCAAGTGTTCCGTCGCCGCTCACTCAGTCAAATGTTTGTTTTAGGACGATGTCGAGGATGAAACGGATGGATGGGGCGCAGTTTCCGTCCATGGCTCCGGTGAAAAAGTCCAGTAGCGCGATGGCGCACGGAAAAATGCAGCAGCATCAGCAGCAGCAGCAGCAGCAATCGATAGCAGTGGTGGCTGGAGGATCCCACGCGGAAGCTCAGGCAAATGGGGCACCGGAAATGGTTAGGCCAAAGAAGAAGGCAACGTACGAGCTGATGTTTACGACCAACAGCAACGACTACCGTTGCAACTTGTGCGGAGTGTCAAAACTTCGACGTCAGCAGATCATTTCGCACGTGCACAACCGCCACAGCGAGCTACGTTCATACAAGTGTCAGAGCTGCGGCAAGAGCTTCAAGCGCGCGTTCACGCTGAGCGCGCACCTGCTGTCGCAGCACGACCCCGACAGGCCTGTCTACTCGTGCGACAAGTGCAGCTTCAGCACGACCAATCGCGGCTCGTTCATATCTCACTTCTACAGGCTTCACGGTGACGGCCAGCGGTTCACCTGCTACCACTGCGGCAGGCATTTTAAATCGAAGCTCAAGCTCGCCGAGCACATTGCCATCCACGGCGACGCCTGCTTCATGTGCGAAATCTGCGGCAAGCTATATCGTGGCCGACACTTGCTGCGCGCGCACCTCAGCACCCACAGACTTGCCACAAGGCCCGACAGCTTCGCCTGCAAAACCTGCCACAAAAAGCTTAGCTGCCAGAGGGCGCTCGATCAGCACGTCAAGCTGCACGAGCGAGCTTTCGAATGCCACGATTGCGGTCTCAAATTCTCCACCAAGAGGCGGCTTTTCCAGCACCGCAATACCCACACCAGGGAAATGGCTCTGACCTGTCCCGTTTGCGCTAAAGTCTTCGCCTCGCCCACCATCCAGAAGGTGCATTCGCTCGTACATGTCGGCCTGAAGCCCTACAGATGCAACGTCTGCGGTGCGGCCTTTACCCAGAGGACGCCAATGATGGCCCACTGGAGGAAGAAGCACCCCGGAGAGACGGAGCTTCCACCGCCCGTTCGCCTGAACGATCTACTCGGCAGCCGTCACAGTGGACAACATTTTTAGTCCTTTGTTGTTTTCTTGTTTGCCGAAGCAGACGCCGACGTCGCTGGCACGCGCACGCTCGCAATCATGATTGCACGTCGACCAGTCGACGACAGCCCTAAAGCTAAAACCAACCTCGATATAGTCCGATGCCATGTTGCGCTTCATTCGCACGAATCTACGATAAAATTAATCTTTAAGTTTGTGCAAGATTGTCTGTCGTAAGAAGGTGCGTAAATTGGTATTTTACTAGGTTTTTAGCTTATTTATATATGCAAACTTGCCATTACAAAGTGTCATTAATGCCTAATGCTGTAAGGATGAGAATAAGCATATTTGAATGATACGACGCCAAATATAAATCAGTATTTCTTATTGAGATATCTATATACGTGTGTACATGTATGAGTGTATATAATTTTTTCGTAAGTTGAAAAATATTTAGCTCTTTTTACCCTCATTTATACAAGCTTCGTTGTAACTTATCACATATTGAATAAAGCTATTTTCATAGGGCAACGAGGCAGTCTTTGTGTCGGAACGCGAACTATCTCAATTTTTTCCTCTTCAACTCCTCTAATTGTAAGTTCGTAAAAGCCTGCTGCTCAGCAACGACTTGTCTCGTCGGTTATTAGTCGCGCGATTGTTCAAAGCGATAACCATCGACTTATCGTCAAGTCTGGATGCCTCACGCACGAAGGGACTAGCTTGATTGATGAACTTAGTGGCAGTTGTGCTAACTGAAAAGTGAGATTGAGAAGCTCAAATCATATTGGTAATGATTCTAATATTAATTTTCCAAGCTGCAGGAGAAAGAGTACAATGCCATTCTAAGAGTTGCAGTAAATCGTTTAAAAACTGGCGAACAATACATGATCACGAGCAGCTGTTTACGCAACGAAAAACATCGCCATTGAAAGCAAGAAAGATCAGCCGGTTGTTCTGCGACGCGTGCAAAAGAGGATTTTCTTTCAAGTTGCAGTTACTGGGACATATGAGGACGTCGCATTCAGATCAGATGATGATCAGATAACCCAAGAATCCTCGAAAAGCCGTCAGCTGCCGTCAGTTCGATGACAGTGCAGCCAATAAGCTACTGGGAATCGTTACAGGGGACTGGACAATCAGCTTCGATTGCCATGTTTGCCAAACAATTTTTGCGAGTGTCGATGCGCTTCGACGTTACCTAGTCGAACAGCAGATCAAGAAGGCAGCTGCCGAGAGCAAACAGCTCATAACTAACGAGTTCACCGGCAACTGTTTCAACTGCAACCACTGTGGAAAGCAAATCTCGAACAAAAATCACATGAAAAAGCACCTGCTCGTGCATACAGGCGGGCGCCCGTACAGCTTCCCTGATTGCCGACAAACTTTGATCCTCCGCAATACCATGCGTGTGCATGCTCTCTTACACACACACACACACGCACTATGACATCAAGCCGTAAGCGTGCCGACTTTGTGAACTTTATTATTCGCGGAGGTTGGCACTGATGACGCACTGGAAGGCGAGGTACAACAGCCTTGTGGTGCCACTGGCTATCCAGATACAACACTATTTTGATGAGCAGGGCAAGATTTTGGCTGCACGGCGGCGACGTGAGTATTCAAGCCAATTGATCGATAACGAACCGCATGCACCACTTTTTAATTTTCCTTTGTTTCAGACTAGTAGCAGCAGTTAGAATCGCAATTTGGTCATTACGTTTATTGATCGTTTTATATACCAATAAACGTTATCTCATTTACTGACATTTTGATAAAGAAAGTCATTTGTGATACTCCGAAAAATTACCAGTAATTAAGTCGTTAAGAACACAACAAAGCATATTCAACTAACAAACGGAATTTGTGTTTTAGGAGAAGGTGAGCATGCATCAGCGGTAGAAATCGCGGCGGATGCTGATAGAGTGAGAAAGGCTTGGCAGCTGTTCGGACTCGTACGACGAGATTCCGCTGGAAACGCGGTGACGTAAAGCTATGACGGAAAGTTCAAGAAGATGAGGGGCAGCGGTTTCGCTTGTCGATTTTGCGCCGAGAAATTCCCTCAACGTTATAAAGTCAAGGCACACGTTGGAATGAAGCATCGAGGCTGTTCACGTGCGACGAGTCCAGAAGGAGCTTCAAGTCCACATATCAGTGCAGCACTTCAAAAATAGTTCCGACTTCCTGTACTGCTGCGACCAATGCGACTATCGTGCCAAGAACGAATACCGAAAACCCACATGGTCTGCAAGCACAGCCAAGACTACAACTCTTCGAGTGCGGTCATTATGGCAAACTCTTCAAAATGAAGATGAATCTCAAGTTTCACCTAGGCACGCACAGCGTGTCGCAGCACGTATGCGACGCCTGTGGGCACCAGTCGCTCTCTAAGTATCGCGCGGTCACGCATGTCATTAAGTACAAATATCAGTGCGAGCTCTGTTACCAAAAGCACCAAGACGGGCAAAAATTTCGAAGCTCACATGAGCAAGCAGCATGACCGTCGTCAGCACTTTAGCTACGACGAGTGCGACCTGAAGTGCATCAAAAAGTATTACCTCAACAAACACAAGAAGCGTGTGTATTCTTCGTCTGCATGGCCACGATGAGAGTTCACTACCTGATCTATGCTAAAGTCAAGCTCTACATGTGCAACGTTTGTAGTTACAGCTTCTATCAGGGATCGTCCATGATGTTGCATTGGAAGGGGAAAGCACTTCGAGCAGACGGTGTCGCCGTCTCCGGTCATACTCACCAATTTCTTTGATTCACTCAAGACCAAAGTGAATGCGGAGCTCGATGATAATCGGAGCGAGCTCATGCAAGGCCTAATTCTGGCTTCTTACGAATCTCAAGAGTCCGATCGATCGCGCAAGCTAATTCTGGTTGAAATTGGCCTCGCATTGTTCGTTCGCAACAACTCTTGCTTTGTGATCAGTTCCTACCGAAGCTATTCGTACCCACCGTAACCCTACGGAAAACAATTAATTTTGTATTTCCTTCGATATTGATTTATTCAGTTCATTTAGAAATTATAACATAATTCATCGATAGACAAGACGTCATCTACTAACATCCTACAGTTGTGTGATGTATACTCGTCTACCAACGTTTGCTGTTTACTATAACATCTACAGTACAGTTTGTTACTGAATTTCAAATAAAATGTTTAATTTACAATTTATTGAAATTATCAATAAATAGAGTAATGTTTGATGAACAACCGTCTGTTTATTTCGCACTTGGACCTTGCGCACCTTTCTGTCGCGCATCGTTAGTAAGCAATAAAATTGCACTCCTTGTCTTTTTACTAGCTAAATTTTTGAATTATTAATATCTTAAAAAAAACTTAACAGAGTAAGTAATAATCGTCCGACCAGCCGACTACGATTGCCTGTCTGTTCTGCAGCCAACTGCTAACCGAGTTGTTTTTTTTACTCTGTTCAAGGTTGGATGATAGTAGTAGCGGTACGACAATGGCCCTGTACGAGGTGAAGTACGTCGAGGACGAAGCTACCTACACTTTCGTCCCTATTGCAGACGAAGCAGCACAACAGGCAGCGTCGACTGCGGAAAGCTGTCAGGAGCTCGAAAAATGTACTTGTGACGAGTGCGATTTGCAGTGTACTTCGGAAGTACGTCTCGAATGGCATCGCTCGGCTCACGAGTCCCTGAAGAATTATAAGGTCAACAAAAAACAAGCGCGCAAGGATAAAACTACAAGTGCCACCAGCGATGTAGCGAGTTGCAGTAGTAGCAACGAGAAGCTCAAGTTCATTTGCCCGACCTGCGAGTTTAGCACATGCGAGCGTCAGTTGATGATCGATCACTTTACAGCCAAACACTGTGCGATGATGACTGCTGAGTTAAAGAGCGTCAACGAGCAACAGCAGCAGCAACAACAGCAGCAATCGGCCGAAGATGAGGAAGTGGAGGAACTGGAACTAACGGAGATGACCTGCGGTCAGTGTGGCTTTTCCAGCTACGTTCAGGACGACCTTGACTTTCATTCCTGCAGAAAACCTGGCGAAGAGGCAAGCAGCTCGTTTTCTTGCCACCTGTGTACTTACGAGTGTTTCACGCGCACGGGCCTGCAGTCGCACATCACCCGCAAGCACAAGCCCAATCCGGGGAGTGAGGTACCGGCGCGCTACGCCTGCGACGAGTGCGACTACAAGTGTGCCAATAAAAGCACCTTATACTCTCACAAGCGCAAGCACCGCCCAAAGTCCAACCCGAAGCAGTTGAAGATGAAGTCGTCCAAGATCAAGCCGTCGGCGGTCAAGCTGCAGCAGCAGCAGCAGCGAAAGGAGCAAAAGGAGGAGGAGGAGGAGGAGGAGAAGGAGAAGGAGGAGGAGGAGGACGAGGAGGAGGAGGAGAAGGAGGAGAAGGAGGAAATTGGAAGCAGCAGCAGCAGTAGTGGCGGTGACGGTGGCGGCAGACGACGACCGCAGTGCACCTACTTCTGTAACGAATGCGATTATTCGACGGCGAAGAAAAACGCACTGTTTCAGCACATCAAGAAAGCAGCAGGACACAGCAAACAGTCTGGCAGCCGCAATAAGGATCGACTGTTCAGCTGCGACCAGTGTCCCTACACTAACAAGAATCGATACGAGTTGAAAGTCCACGTGATCAGGAAGCACTCCAACGAGTACAACTACGAGTGTGAGCAGTGCGGCAAGAAGTACAAGATCAAGGGTGACCTCACCAATCACATTCGCTTCCAGCACCGCGAGCAGCCCATCATTTGCGACGTCTGCGGCAAGACCTGCGGCAATAGCAACTCGCTGTACGTACACCAGAAATTCGCCCACTACAAGGCTGAGTTCGAATGTCACATCTGCCACCGGCGCATGGTCAGCCAGGCCAACCTCGACGAGCACGTCCTCAAGCAGCATGAGCAGAGGCAGGACGCTATTTGCGAGGAGTGTGGCAAGACGTTCACGCGCCAGAGCAGACTCAAGATTCATATGCGCATACATTTGGGCATCAAACCGCACGATTGCAAGCTTTGCGGCAAGGCCTTCAGCAGGAAGACCGCGCTCAGGCAACACCTGCTCATACACACCGGCCAGAGGCCCTACCTGTGCGACATTTGTGGCAAGTCCTTCACGCAGAAGCCCGGCCTGATCAGTCATCGCAAGAGTCATCCGGGCACTCATCCTCCTCTTCCGCGTGTTACCATCGATCACGTTCTGTCTGATCTGCTCACTGCACAGGCGGACACTTGAAACGATTCACGTTCTCTCTTCTTTTGACAATCTGTGTACAAACAAGTGCGTTAACGTTTGAATAAAGCAACATTTTCCCTAATACCCAACCAAACACCGCCTCGTTAAACAAGTCAATTTGTCATTCCTTGACCACCACAATGTTCACGACTTGTCGCCGCTGCACATCACTCTCGATACTTCTAACGACTGTCTTCTCTCTTTTTGCAGGCTAGGCAACAGTCAGCAGTTGGTTTTCGCTGAGAGACTCGACGAAGCAACCATTGCAGTCAGCCAGCGAACACTCGCGTCCTGCCGCTTGACGGACGTGCTAAGCTGTGGCAATCAGTTCCATTCCGTCGTGCCGAAACCGTCGCCGACGCAGTCTTTCCCAGCCAGGTCAAACAAGCCCAAGAGTATGCTCGTGTACGTTTGCAAGCAGTGCAACATTTACTTTCCCATTCGTCGAATGCTCGAGTTGCACGACTGCAAGTACGGGGTTCGCCCGTTGGCGTCCTCGTCAGCAAGATGTCCGGGCACAGAGCCGGACGACAGAGTCCAAGTCCACGAGCCGCCGATGAAAGTCGACGTTGACGACGAGAATAGTTGGCAAGTGGAGACGCTTGATGAGAACCTGTCTCTTCTCGCAAAGGCGAAAGAGTGTAAAAAACCGGATGGAGAGTCCTTTCTTAGCTGTCCGATCTGTTCGTTCAACTGCGATAACCCTTCTATTTGCCGTTCGCACGTGAAACGCAAGCATCAGATTGGATGGCTCCAGCTGCGCGGCAAAGAAAATTTGCGAGAGTCTGCCGGCTATAAAGCGAAGGAGGATAAAGTAGCAATGAATCATTGCCCGCATTGCTCCTTTGAGACGCCGAACAAGTCCACGCTGTACTCCCACGTCAGCAGATCGCACAGCGAACGACGAAGAGCGCCAGCGGGAGAGGCTTCGCTTCGAGGCCAAAACGGTTATGCTTGTAGCTATTGCACCTTTGCCGCGGTGACCATGTCGAGCTTGAGATGTCACAACGCTCGGGAACATGGCGCACGAGCGGCCGGTTCGCGCCAACCCGTGATCGAGCTTCCTGTATTGGAGTTCGATTGCGAGCAATGTGACTACAAAACCAAGAGCCGCAAGTGCATGCAACACCACCTGAAAGTCACACATCAGGTGAAGCCTAACGACGAGGGCATGTTCATCTGCCACCTGTGCTCTTACGAGACCTTGTCAAAGATGGGTCTGCAGCGGCACATCTCTATCAAGCACGAGCGAGTACGGCACAGGGAGGCCAAGGTCAAAAATGAGCCTTATTTGTGCAGCGAGGCCAACTGCAGCTACCGGACTTTCAACGCCAAGGTGCTCGAGTGGCACGTCAAGCAGCGGCATCGCCGCAGCCCTGCTGCCGATTACTACTGCGATGACTGCGACTTTTCCACGTGGACCAAGGCTCTGCTGCTTACGCACATGAAGCGCAATCACACTGGAGCAGGACTGGCGTCCGGCGATATCGGCCCGTTGCAGTGCGACTGCTGCGACTACACGACCAGAAACAAGCACGTGATGAAGGTGCACGTGATACGCAAGCACACCGAGGGTTTTAGCCACGCTTGCGAGCTTTGCGGCAAGAAGTACAAGATCAAGGCTGATCTCACCAATCACGTGAGATTTCAGCACCGTGAGCAGCCTATTATCTGCGACGTCTGTGGCAAGACTTGCCGCAACAGCAATCTGCTATATCTGCACCAGAAGTTTGCGCACTACAAGCCCGAGTTCGAGTGTCACATCTGTCACCGGCGCATGGTCAGTCAGGCGAACCTCGACGAGCACGTGTTCAAACAGCACGAGCAGAGACAAGACGTCATTTGCGAGCAGTGCGGCAAGACGTTCACGCGTCAAAGCAGGCTCAAGATACATATGAGGACTCATCTCGGGCTGAGGCCCCATACTTGTCAGATATGCGGCAAGTCCTTCGCCAGGCGAAACGGTTTAAGGCAGCATTTGCTGATCCACACCGGCCAAAGGCCTTACGTCTGTGACATCTGCGGCAAGGACTTTACACAGAAAACTGGCTTGATCAGTCATAGGAAAAGCCATCCTGGCTCGCATCCTCCTCTGCCGAGGATCACCATTGATCATGTACTCTCGGGTTTGATGAGCAGTGCTAATGATGCCATCTGAATCTTTGATCGTCTCTTTCTCTTGTCCGATAATCTGTATCTATGTAACTTAGATTCGAGTGAAATAAATGCCTTTGACAAAATTCTCTACTTTTATTGTTGTCGTTGCTGTTGTTATTGTTATGGGAACTTGGAACTGAAAAATATATATTTGTGCAATTCAATGACTGTCCTATTTGTCAATAACTTCAAGCTAATAATTTACACTTGTTTCAGATTTGTTTAAAAGACAAATTGGCGAGGAAAAGCCATATCTGCATGTCATAATAACACGTTGTTTGCCAACGTTACCGAGTGCGGCAACGGTCGGTTCAGTGAAGCAGCGAACGCCAGAGTCGACTTTAAATATAAAGCTATTTGAATGGCAATACCGATATTGTTTGGACCAAAATAGTTGTTCATAATATAAGGATGTTAGATTTTAGTAATGTGCAAACAGTCGGAAACTGCTTGTATATCTATAAACATCAACAAATACAAATTTTTTGCTTTTTTTTTTAATGACACAGCAAACCAGGTATGTAATGCCGTAATATTTCTAAGCACAATGAAGCATCAATGTAAATACACTGCTTTGATTGAAATAAAAAATTAATAAATTGATTAAACCAGACTCTTGTTCTTCTTGAGAAAGAAAAAAGACATACTTGTAGATAATGCACAGTCCTTCATCCTCAGCAAAAGAAAACAAAATACTGAGAACGCCCATTGAGGTCTGACCGATTCAACTGACTGCAGTTATCTAACAGTTGTGCATTTCTCTTTGCAGGTTTTCAGCAGCAACAGCAGTAGAGCAGCCTAGCGCATCGCTGAAATGTTGCGTGATCGACGAATTGGGCGAGGAGTACACGGCAATAGTGGCAGAGAGCGACATAATACCCAAGGACGATGAGGATCTACTCGAGCAACTCGAAGACGAATATGAGGAGCCTCAAAAAGTGGATGGGGCTGAGAAGGATTACGAGGAATTCGAGAACTTTGAGGAGGTATCGATCGACGGGAGCTGCTCAGCAGCCAAGGCGGATAGGCCGACGCAGCGCGCCTATCCGCCAGGTTTCGCAATGGTGGGCGCCGACGAAAAGCAGTGGACTAGCGGCGACGAGGGTGCGGTCACCGAGGCCGCTGTCACCGCCCCGAGTGTCATATTCATGTGCAAGACCTGCCAGATCTACTTCCCGGTGCGACGCATGCTGGAGACACATATGTCGACCGTGCACGATGATACGCACAAAGTCAAAGTGGACAAGTGGACCGAGCGAAATGCGCGCGCGGGCTACCTCAGGCTCGACGACGGCAACTACGCCTGCCGCTATTGCGACTACAAGGCACCTGGTCGCACCACCGTCAGCACCCACGTGGGCCGCAAGCATGGTAGGCGCCGACCGCACGCAGCAGACAACGCGGCGAGACCGCGGCCCAAGGAGCCGCCACCGCCGAGGCGGACTAAGAGGAGGCGCACGTCGTTGTCCCGGCCGAGGAAGGGGGCTGGCGGCGGTGTCGGCGGCGGCGGCAGCGGCGGCAGCGGCGGCAGCGGCGGCAGCAGCGGCGGCGACGGCGACAACGCGCCGGTCTTCATCACCAAGGTGGTCATGACCGTGGACAACCTAGCGTCGCGCCCGGAGCCCGAGTACGAGGAGGACGAGCCGTGCGAGCAAGCCACCGCAGGGGGCCCGGAGGCCGGCGAGTGCGCGTCCGGGTTGGCAGCGGCGGCGGCCGCGGTGGCGCCGGAGCTGGTGCCCGAGGTCTCCAACGAGGAGGAGGTGGTCGACGGCGAGGTCGGCCACGTGCGGCGCATGTGCGAGTACAGCTGCCCGTACTGCCGCTACGAGACGCGCAAGCGTGCGGACATGCACACGCACATCACGGAGCAGCACAACGAGGCCTGGTACGAGTCGGTGGCCCAGCAGGAGGCCGAGCGCGAGCAGCGCAAGCAGCGCGACACCTACAACCCGGAGGACGGGCGCCACCACTGCTACTACTGCACGTTCAGCGCAACCTCGCGGCCCACGCTGAACGCCCACACGCGGCGCAAGCACAAGGGCTTCGTGCTGCCGTACCGCTCGCGTAAGCTAGCGCCCGTCGAGTTCCACTGCGATCAGTGCGACTTCACGACCATGTACCGCCACAAGATCCAGGCGCACATCGAGCGCAAGCACGTGGCCGAGCCGCGCTACACTTGCGAGTACTGCGGCCGCAAGTACAAGACCAAGAGCGACCTGACCTCGCACATGCGCTTCCAGCACTTCCACCAGCCGCTCGTCTGCGAGCTCTGCGGCAAGGTCTGCAGCAACAGCAATGCCCTGCACATTCACAAGAAGCGCGAGCACTTCAAGCCCGACTTCGAGTGCAGCATCTGTAAGCGGCGCATGGTCAGCCAGGTGAACCTCGACGAGCACGTGCAGCGCCAGCACACCGACAAGCAGCACTACATGTGCGAGCAGTGCGGCAAGGTGTTCGACCAGCCCTGCAAGCTCAAGCAGCACACGATGACGCACACTGGCGAGCGGCCCAACATCTGCCACATCTGCGGCAAGGCCTTCGCCAGGCGGGCGGTCTTCAGGCAGCATTTGCTCATCCACAGCGGTGAGCGTCCCTACGTCTGCGACATCTGCGGGAAAGCCTTCACCCAGAAGCCCGGCCTCATCTGCCACCGCAAGAGCCATCCGGGTGACAAGCCACCGCTGCCCGTCGTCTACATCGACTCCATCCTCGACAAATTCCTCAGCAAGAATTAACTGCTCTCTTCTCCGCAACGCCCTCTCGTTGCACGACCAAAGCCGCTCATTCCTACGTTTTCTCTTCTTTCACGTTTCATTACTTTCATTACACCCTTCTTTTTCACTCCATGCGCTATGATAACCTTATCCGTGTCTTAACTGTTTACTCATTGTATCTATTTACGTTTGCTTTCCATTTCCTAGCGTTTATTTATCCACATTGTCACTTTCCAATGCAAAAACCCAAATTTTCTTGTATAACTCATTTGAAATTTATATTTTCAAATAAAAATCGAACAAAAACAACCCCAGACTTGTTTTTTCTTTTCTCAACAGACACGCGCACACACATATATCGTTGCAATGGAATCTGGACACACGTCTCGACGCGATTATTTACCATTGTAACGATAATCTAATGGACGAGAAGGAAAGGGTCTTTTTATCAATTATATTTTCAAGCAAGTTTCTGCGTGCAAAGCAAGTGCGACAGGGAAATGAGGAAATATGTAACGGACAATCAATCAAATGCACATTTACTTAAGCTGCACTAGACCATATTTGTCCTCGATAAAATGCCATGTCATTTATACTGTTCATATTTCAGGTTATTCACGGCTGAGGCAGCCAGCAGTTCGACAAACAGTAACACAAGAACGTCGACCGACGGTCGTGGGATCTTCTTGATCGAGCGCGAGACTCTCGTGATGCGGAAGTGGCAGATTCTGGAGTTTGACGGCAAGCCCTATTATGCTTTTATTCCCGAAGACGAAGTGCAGCCGATCAAAGAGGAGGACATTCCTGAAATGCCCGATTCGAGCGGCATTCTTTTCGAGGAAGGCGAGCACGACCAGCAGCAACAAGAGAAGAATTTCAAAGGAAATATGCCAGTAGCGGAGCAAGAATACGAGCAGGAATCTATAGGCGAAGAGTGGCTTGACGAACCAGCACCGTCCAGCTTAGTCGACATCAAGCCTACACTGCTGCTAGCAAACGGCAAGGTCAATCAGCAGCCCAGTGCCAAAATGGAAATTTCGCCCGCAGTCGCCGACTTGTACCAGGTGAAAGTGGAGGCAGGAGTCGTACTCCTGGAAAAATTAAATCTGGATACAGCAGTGCGGGCGGCGGGTGGTCTAGGAAAGCAGCAGCAGCAGCAGCAGCAGATGCCTGCGACGTTTGCTTTCCAAGAGCTGCTGGAGGTTGCCGAGGATATTGCTCCCGCGGAAACAACCGGCGATAATGGTGGCAATGGCGACGGAGACGGCGACGGTGAGGTTAACGAGAACGACGAGGATCAGAACGACGACAATGACGACGATGTCGACGACGACGTCGACAATGATGACGTCGACAACGACAACGTCGACAACGACGACGATGACGACGACGACGACGACGACGACGACGACGACGACGACGACGACGACGACGACGACGACGACGACGACGACGACGACGACGACGACGACGACGACGACGACGACAACGGCGGCGGCGGCGGCGACGACAACGACGATGACGACGACGACGACGACGACGAGGAGGAGAACGACAAGCACGACCAGCAGGAGGACGAAGAAAGCTTCGCGGTCGAGAACTCCGTCGCTGCCGCGGAGAGTTTGAGAAGAGCCCTCAAGTGTAAAGCTTGCTCCGAGATCTTTGATAGCCATTTGGCTTTTCGCAAACACGTTGCCTGGACGCACAAGAAGAAGATCTGCATCCAGGAATGCGGCGCCTATGTTTGCTCCGTTTGTGACTATCGCACTCAGAAGAAAAGTCAGTTTAGTGCTCATCTGCAACGGAAACACGAGACCTGGTCGCGCGGCAGGAGACAGAGCGGCGGCGCCGTTGCTAGTTTCCCCTGCCAAGCATGCAGCTTCGTATGCCGATCTAAGCACTCGCTACAGTCGCATTTCATCAGAAAGCACACCGATCGCTACGAGCACCAGTGTACCTTTTGCGAGAAAAAGTTCAAGGTCAAGGGTGACCTCACCAATCACGTGCGCTTCCATCACAAGGAGAAGCCCATCAATTGCGACGTTTGCGGCAAGCAGTGCCTCAACAGCGGCTCGCTCTATGTACACCAAAAGTGGGCTCACTACAAGCCCAAGTACGAGTGCAGCATCTGCAAGAGACGCATGGTGACGCAGGAAAACCTCGATCAACACATGGTCATGCAGCACGAGAAGCGCGAGAAGATCGTGTGCGCCGAGTGTGGCAAGACCTTCACCAAGAAGGACTCGTTCAAGCGGCACATGGCCGTACATACTGGCGCCAAACCCTACAGCTGCGTCATCTGCAACAAGCCGTTCGCGCGAAGGTCGCAGCTTCGACAACATCTGCTAATACACACGGGCAAGCGGCCGTTCGTCTGTGACATTTGTGGCAAGGCCTTTACGCAGAAACCCGGCCTCATCTGCCATCGAAAGACGCATCCGGGTAAGCACCCGCCATTGCCAGTCATGCCAATCGGCGACATCGTCAAAGAGTTCACCGACAACTATCTGGCCGAATACTCGCCCGGCAAGAAACAAGAGGGCTTGGAAGACGACGCGGATGATCCAGAAACTGACGAAGACGAAGAGTATTACGAAGAAGAGATGCTGGAAGAAGAGACCTTGCTCGCCGACGACAATTTACCAGAAGACCAGTAGCAGCGGGAACTCTTGGGCGACTGAATGCTGTGGAAGAATCGCTCCTTTCCCTCTTCTCAACTTGAATTAATAACTTGACTATATTATTCGGTGCTTTACGGCTTTAGTTTTAATTCTATGTTGTACAAGCTTTCACATAATTAGGTCAATTGACATTTTTTCCTTTTTTTCTTCTCGGTCGAGGTGGGAACACGTCCATTGTTCGCTCGCAAAAACTTGACTTTGTAAATTGAAATGTTAAGCAACGGTTCCCAACCAATAATAATACGAGTACGCGTCATATGTACAGGCATCGTAAATATATATTTTTTCACTGCATCATATTTGTATCATTTATCCTTATACAGATCCAACTTTATATTACAACAAAAAAACAAGAGGCGGCAGGGCACGAATGTTATCTTTGAAAAGCCATCTCAGTGGCGCGAATCGGATGCAAAGGGGCTTATTTTCATGAAACTCTAAGAAAAGAATTCATATAAAATAATAACAAGACACGTCTCTCTAATTTGACCGACGTCTTTTGTCTGGACTCGTCTTCGTAGACTGGGAAAAAAAGAAAAAACTAGATAACGTCGTGGTTTAGTACAGCTGACCACGTGCAAGAGCTTATCTTGAGAGACATGCTGCGCAGCTTCAAGTCGAACGATTCGCCAACACAGTTAGGCCTGTGTACCGTTTACGCTTAGGGTAAGGCTTGGTAAGGTACATTTACCTTACGCGCTAGAGCTCTGACAAAGACGTCTTGGGCCAAGACGAAGGCAGCGCAAGCAAAGGCTCGAAGATAAAAAAAAAGTAGATCGATCGCTAACATGCCAATTGCTTTCTTTGCAGGTACAAGAGCGGCTGGCCGCGGTCGCGCAGCCGTGGAACCAGACGCGCGGCACCATCCGCTAAGCCGAGCGTCAGCACGCGACCGCAACGGACGAGGGCCCGCGCGGCGGCGGCGGCGGCGGCGGCGGTGGCGGCGGCCGCTCGAGCTAAGACGGCGCCGAAGAAGGCGCAGCAGCCAGCCGACGGGCGGCCGATTCGGGCGAGAGCATGGCCCGCGGGCGGCAGTGGCGGCAGTGGCGGCAGTGGCGGCGGCCTCGACGACGAGCGCGAGGGGCGCTACTCGTGCGCCAGGTGCGCCGACAGCTTCGGCAGCCTGGCCAGCCTGCAGGAGCACTCCAAGACCCACGCGTTCGGCTGCGAGCACTGCCAGCTGACGTTCCGGCTGCGCAGCCAGCTGAAGAGGCACGCGGCCGAGGCGCACAGCGCGCTACCTCGCTTCGTGTGCGGCGAGTGCCAGAGCGTGTTCAAGTGCCGGCAGTCGCTGCGCGAGCACCTGGTCCGCAAGCACACCGAGGGCTTCCGCTTCGCGTGCGCCGGCTGCGGCAAGAAGTTCAAGATGAAGAGCGACCTGTACATGCACGTGCAAAGCATACACGGCTCGGCGGCGGAGGGCGAGCAGGCCATCTGCGACGTCTGCGGCAAGGCCTACCGCAACGCGTTCGCGCTGAAGAAGCACCTGGCGCACGCGCACAACCAGCGCCCGTTCGCCTGCGAAGTGTGCAAGCGCCGGCTCGCCACCGAGCGCTCGCTCGAGCAGCACGCGCTGCTGCACCTGCGCAAGGAGCGCGCCGTCTGCCAGGTCTGCGGCAAGACCTTCAGCGGCAACGACGCCCTCAAGAAGCACATGCGCATCCACACCGGCCAGCGGCCCTTCGCCTGCAAGCTCTGCGGCAAGACCTTCAGGCGACAGAACACCCACAAGCAGCACCTGCTCACCCACAGCGGCGTCAAGCCCTACGTGTGCGACGTCTGCGGCAAGGCCTTCACGCAGAAGCCGGGCCTGATCACGCACCGCAAGAAGCACCCCGGCCCACTACCCCCGCTGCCCTCCGTCTCCATCGACTACGTCATCGCCGACTTGGTCGGCAGGCCGGCGCCGGCTAGCGCTCACAGCGAGAAGCTCGTCGAGAAAACCTGATGCGCGCCGCTGCTGTTGCGCACGCGGCTCGAACCAGCCCATCTCGCGCTTTTCCAAAATTTCCTGTTATTCTCCTACGACACTGCGCCCTTCGCTAAGACGGCTTCATAAATGTCTGACTTACAGGAGCTTCATATATTTCTGATTTATAAATAAATACGACAACTATTTGAACCCCCAAAGCAAGTGCACGTAAACTTTTAATCAAGTGTTTTATTGATAATTTATCGTTTGTCCAGCACCGTACTTGAGAGCTTGCGAATGTATGCTGCGACCAAGGTATGGCTTGTTTTTAGCAAACTGGCGGCTGGCAACCTGTCTCGGAACACGGTAGTCCGTTAATTCTCGGCACTTGGCAAGACGGGCCTACCTAATGGACAAGAACGCCCGAAGCAAAGCGAGCTCAACAAGGAAGGAAGTTATATGACGACGTACGTTAAATTCGATACCTTTAGTTAGATTATTATTGGGAGTGGACAAGGAAGGGCAGGGGGCTTATTGACCCGAAAAAGGGTATAGCGAGCATATCGAGTAGTAACATTATTGAGAAATATGCGTACAATCTTAGGATAGGAGTAACGCTATAGTTTGTGTATTATTTGGAAAGCATAGAAAATCAGACTATGTTCTTTCTTGGCAGTTCATCGTGTTTCATCTTCCTGCGAGTGTCTTTAATTAATTACTGTAGCTGCTATAGCGACGAATCCATTTCTATAATTCTACATCAACATAACAAGCAGTTGATTGTACGTCACAAATGGCTGAACAAAGAAACAATTGAACGTCTGCATGTGTTTTGTTTGCAGTTCGTCAACGCGACATGAGCCTAATATCAGTGTAAGATCGGCCAGCAGCAAGAAGGCTACGTCAGTGATTCTCGATCGAAGCATTTCTGCGCTTCTTGCTCGAGGGATTTTCCGCGCGTAGAGGCAACTTGGGCAATCACCTGAGGCAGGCGCACGGCATGAAGCGGCGGCGTCCGAAAACACTGACTGCAAGAGCTTCAGCGCGAGCAACGCGTCGTTTCAAGAGGACGCACGAGCAACTGGTGCTGTCGCCGTACCGGCGGGAAACTTACTTTCCATGCAGTTCGACGGCCTCACTGGAGTCTGGACACCCCAACGAGTACACAGCAGCAAACAAGCATGGGACGATCATTGCTCAATGAATTCTGTATACCTTCTTATGATCTATCTTATGAAGTATCTTATGATCGATCCTATGCACTTGGCCTAAGTGAGCCAGCAGACGATTGACGTACACGAAGCTCTCGCCGCATAACTCACAGCTGCGAGCACCGACTGCGTGTCTCTATAATCGGGATCGAACGCACGATGCATTTGCATTTTCAATGCTGAACTTACGTAGATACTTATATTGCGAAATAGTCAATGATATCTTGCTTTGTTTCGTTGTAATCAATGTTAAAAATTTAGCTTACTTGGTTTTCTTGTGATGCAGTGCTGAATACATGTAGGCATCGATTATTGGCCATTGTCCTAGCTCCGCTCGGTGGCTTCTAAAGACGTACATCAGAAAATGCATCATCCTTTGGCAATTGTTGAAATGTTTAAATTATTACCAAAGCTATTGCCACGATGAAATATGAAACAATGCAGTGGCGAGGAAATGTTAGTAAAATAGAAATAAATAAATTATTTTTTTAGCAAAATACGACTATTCTTTGCAATACACTTGCGTGATTGCGAAAAAAATGTCCTATCTCCCTGATCCAATATTTATCGTTGAGGCATACAGTAATAATGTACATATCAAATACAAGAGTAATGTAAGTACAACAAGAATCTTGATTTTGCAGTAGTTGGGACAATATTATTGCTGACGAGACAATTGTGGCCGCTTTGGACGACATTGATTACAACAAAATCAAGCAAGATATCATTGACTCTTTCCTGACGTAAGTATCCACATAAATTCGCCATTTTAAATGCAAAATGCATCGTGCGTTCGATCCCAATTACAGAGATGCAGACGGTGATCGCAGTTGCGAGTTATGTGGCGAAAGCTTCATGTACGTGAATCGTCTGTTGGCTCACTTACGCCAAGTGCACGGGATCGAACGTCCGTTCAAGTGTCCCCACTGCGACAAGGCCTATCAGCAGCGTTTCCTACTCAATGCTCATGTGAAGAAACAACACGGGCCCTGTTTAGTGGTCGCCTGCGCACATTGTAGCTTTTCAACTTTGGACAGGTCGAAACTCGAGCGCCACATACGACGACTTCACGAGAACGAGTTGCCAGTGTCTTCGTCGACAGCTAGAAGCGATTACTGCTTGGTGAGAATATCGTTGACGCGCTGCGAGACTACGTAAGCTTTTCGATCAAACACACATCGTCGACGTAGGCTATACGAGATGAGCTCTACTGTGATAGGCAGTCTTTTCTTACCGGCTCTCGCGACTTGTTCTAGGCATTTCTTTCGCATTTCTTTCGCATTTCATTCGAGCACTCCCAATTACGACTCGCTCCAGCTTGCAGCTCAGTCTGACCTCCCGACAGTAGTCGAGTTTGTTCAATTGATTTTACTAGACGCTGCGCCCGTCGTTTCAGTTTCTCCAAAATCATTGCTTTATTTCTTCGAGTTGTCTTACGAAATGTCAACTTGTCTTCGCTATCTCAAATTTGTAGCCGTATAGCCAAGTAAAATCGTAACAATAGTTGCGTTTACAAAATCGAACTCTCGACGTTGCTCGCATTTATTCAATTTTACAAGAATCAACTTGCGTACAAAAAGGATTCATAATCGCGAATGCCGAGTTCTTGGTCTTACTTCTTTCTTTTATTGTTCAATTCTATGAATACCTACCACACAACTTTTCCTTTACCAAATACTTGTCGATGACACAGCTCAGTTACCTCTATCGAATAGCAGAGGCGTAGACCGACGCAATTTCACATGTACCCTTGTTTTTCTACGTCAGCAGCAGCAGCAGCAGCAGCAGCAGCACGACGTAATGGGCTGCCTTGATAATTGGAGTGCCTATATAACATCAACAAAACGTTGCCGGGGTCGTCCCCGTAGCGGTCGCTCACTGCGTCCAGAACGCACTTATCTGTGTGCTTTATGCGGCAAGGAATTGAAGACGTACAAAGGATTGCAAATTCACACTCGGCGTCATACTGGCGAGAAGCCATTCAAATGCAAAGTCTGCGACAAAGCTTTTAGCTGCGAGACGCTCCTTCGCACTCACGGCGTCACTCACACTGGCGAACGGCCTTACGTTTGCGATTTATGTGGCAAGGCTTTCACTCAACGCTCCACTCTTGTTGTCCACAAAAGATATCATAGCGGAGAACGACCGTACGTTTGCGATAAATGTACCAGAGGATTTGTTACGAGAACCCTACTTAATATGCACCTAAAAATCTGTGGAAAGTCTGTGACGGACTGTTGAGATGACATACCAAAAAATACATTTCTCGCGTACAAATCTGCATGAAAATTCTAGTCTGCACAGTATTAGATTGATAATTACATATACATACAAATGAAATAAAGGAAATTAATAAGTGAATACTAGAAATATTCAGTATTATTGATAATTTTAATAAAATAGCAAATTGTTACCAGACACGCCTAGTACAAGAGCTGGATAAGGCGCCGTTCAAGACAATTTATAAAAAAAATGACAACTTTTTTTTCGATAATTTTGCTGTTTTTCAAAGCACATATTCAAAGTTATGAATTTTTAAAAGTTGGAAATTGGACGTTTTTCATTCATAATGCCTTGTATAATAAAATAATCCATGCACAAACAATCTCTACGGATATCATTGAACGATTGCAATAGACTCTCGCGTTGGTTTGCTCCACATTACATGTACAATAATTTATGTGTATAATGAAATGATGTGCACAATCGTCACCTTGCCCAAGGTGGTATTACTAATCTCTTTGTTTCTTTGACTGATTTAGATTGACGGCGTGCTACATACAGATAGTTAGTTAGTTTTTTAAGTGGCGGTCGCTCTGACTGCATACGGTTTTTATTTGTGCGTAACTATACATTGAGTGAATAAAATAGTGGTAAATTTAAAGCTAGTCGAGATTGTCTACCTGCAAAGATATTTCCATTTACCAAAGCTCGGTGAATAGAGATTTAAAAAAGGAGGATCTTTTCTGATATGATCTATTATTGCCAGTACTAACCGATGTAGATATATTACACCAATAATGTAATTATACGAGTACGCATGTGCTGTTGCCATGGTTCTTTCACTGGCAGAAAAATTATATATTTCCTCTATCGTAACTATTGGAAACTATCTTGAAAAATTATAGTAATTATTATGTTATTAATTTAAATCAATTACGTAAAGATATTTCGTAAAATTACTTAACATTCTTTTGCAAAATATAACTCTATTTACAAAATATATATTAATATATATAAATTTATAAATGATATTTTGTTTGTTTCTTACTAAAAGAGAGAATGATCAGAAATGAAACTTGTATTGATTATTATTGTTCAGTTGGAGATGATAGAGCTCTTGCTAATATGACGAAATTGTTTGAAATGAGAATTCGACGCAGCGCGCATTTCTAGTCAATAAAAACAAAATAAACTTAGGCCAACTTTTTTCCATATATTTGGTGCGACAAGAAATTTTTTTATAAATATTTTAACAATTTTTTTTATCAATTGCAGGAATAGGAAAAATATACGTTTAATAAAATTAATCACATAAAACAGCTGATTACTCGGATGACAAAATGGATAACTGATAGGACAAATGTTAAATTCCTAAAACGAAATATACCACCAGCCTTGCCTTAATCATTACCAGTCGGAAAACATATTTTGGAATTTGAACCTCTCCAAAATATTGACAAAAAAATGATTTTCGTAGTCTAATTCGACAATTCTAATTTTGTGTCTTCTGCGCTGCGGAAAATCTCTTTTCTCGGCAGAAAAATCGTGGAATTTTAATGTAAAAGATTATAAATGTCTTCTTAATTTGTACCATCTACGAAATCTCAAAAAAAAATTTGTACCCCTGTAGAATTTGAATTATAAAGCATTTTTCATGGAAATACAGCAAAATGAAAAAAGTTAGTAAAATCTATGATCCTGGCAGAAAAATGGTGAATTTTCCTGAAAAATTAAAGTAAATAGCTTTATTTCAATTTATATTATTTAAGATTTTCTGTTCGCACCCATCCTATTTATTGAGAAAAATAACATTTTCGTAGAGCAGTCACACATGCAAATGCTGTCAGTGCTGAGCGGTAGAAAATTATGATTCTGGAGCAAATGTATTTGAAAACTTATCTTTCGGCGCAAAAATACTTCAAATTGAATGAAAAATAATGGTAATGGACTTGAAACTAATTGTACCATTAGAGAAAAATTTTGCAATTTGTATTCATCTGAAAAGCAGAGAAGAGCCAGAAAATCATCCTTTTAAAAATCTATTCTCTTGGCCAGATAATATTCTAATTCCGGAGAAAAAATGACTTAAACGTATACCTGGTAATTTATATCAAATTTAAAAGAATTATTTTAATTTGTACCCTTCTGTGATAATGAATAAATCCTTTTTTCGTAGCAGTATGAGAATTCAAACTAACAATTCCTCTTAGCTTTTATACTTAATAGACAATAAAAAACGCGTTATAAAGCCAGATTTATTGTTAATACGATAATTAAAATACAGGTTTATTAAAACACAGACTATGTTCAATACAACCTTCGTTTAATCTTGATAAATAAGCCGACTTTAAAAATAAACGTGTATGAAAATCTACTATTTTAATTTGCATTTACTTTCAACCCTACGTCAACATGAAATACCTACGTATATATTATGTCGCTATATATGTTTGTTGAGTCGGTGAGACATTATGCTGCAATATGTTTAATTATATCATAGCCATTATAACGTGAACTTTGTAGTAGACAATAAGAAGTAAGTTGGCACATTCCAGACTATGACGATCAACTTTTCAGGGGTAGGTTTCAAATTTTCTTGAAACTTGGTCTACGTATTGTTTATATGGTAGTGTATTTAAGTATGGATTATTAGATCATTATAATAATTCTATCAAAAGTTATAAACAATTGAAAATTTTTGACGAAAAATTTTCAAAAATTTATATCTCCGCAACCATTTAAGTTATTGAAGCGAATTTTTTTTCAAATTACGCATAAAAGGGTGTACTTTGAAAATATTGAGTGAACAATACTTTCATATCAATTTTTTCAAAAGTTATTAACATTTTTTTAAAACAATTACCCATATCTCATAAAGCGTTATTTTTATTTTAAAAATTATTTTTTTTAATGAATTCCTTGACATTTTTTCTTTAAGATTCCGTTTTAAAATTCATCGAGCGATCATTAGATGCGATACAGTGAACGATTATAGTGGACGCTGACAGGACAATGTTATCTGGGGATAGATTTATACAGGCGTGACGTTAGTGCAGATCTCGCCGAATCCGTTGTCTAGTGACGGTCGGTGATGACGGTCGCTTTAATGCCGATGTAAGTATATGCATATATATATATATATATATACAATTACACATCATTAAGGTAAAAAGATAAGAAAAGTATATATAATCTGTACTCGACTATTTATAAAAGGTGAAAACTTTATTTTTTGTAATATTGAAATACTGTGCGCATCGTCCGTAACAATGTTGAAACAATTTGACTTATTTACAAATAAAAAATATTTTCTTGATCTACAGAATTTTCCTTAATTTTCGATGGTCAATAAAGACGAACGCGTTCTTTTTTTCTCGAATTTACTAAGAATAACATGATTTTTTATATATATAAAAAGTAGAAGTAATTTTATGAAATTGCAAAGGAAAATTTCGAGTTTCGATTCATTATACAAAATTTCAATGTCAAATACAATAAACCAAGCTGGACATAAGATGTCAACAAAGTTACATGTGGCAAAGTGCGCGGTGTTGTATACATATAATCGAAATATATAGTGAATAACAAAAATGTTCTACTACTCAATCAATATTTTAATTTATAATTTAATTTATAATAATATAAAAGGTTACTCACATTATTGAACACTAATGGATATAGACAGAATTTTCAGCGGTAACATTCATATAATATTATAAATATGATGATATCAGTTGATATCATGTTTATCGTCAGAAATTCTTCATCTAGTGTTTTTAATTAATAAATGATATAGAAAGTTGAAAAATCCAGATAGTAATGTCTTTTATGCTATATCAAAACAAGTGAAGGCCCGACAGATCAATTTTTATTCGTTTTGAAACTTATGTAAAAATAATAATATCCATTTTAATCATCACAATCAATAGATGAGAAACAAAAAAGTGGTTTAAACACTAATTGTTTAGGAAGAAAACCAAAATATAAGTGCCCTGGCGCGAACCAGCGCGCGCACGGAAAACGAGAAAGCAGAAACGCTTCACCGCGTGACGTAGAACCTATAGCTGTGTCCGACAGTCGCCATAATTGTAGTTGATTCGCGTATTGTATGTGTCTGTCTTCTCGCCATTTTCATCGTCATTGCAATCGGAATCCACAATTTATCAACATATCAACATCTTTGGTCGTTTAATTCATCAGCTTTCATGTCGCGGAATTTTTCGTCGTTGTTGAATCCTAGTTATTTGCATAATGCACAAAACTCGAGCGTATCAAGTGCCGCTGCCGCAGCTGCAGCTGCTGCGGCTGCTGTCTCTGCTGCTATCGCCAATGGGACCAGCCTCAACTCCAGCCAAAGCAAAAAGCGCGAAGCCGAAGGTAAGCGTCACTCGCTTTCTAATCAGTTAGCTCGTCTGCTCTTACTAATGTTTTGATTAAGTTCCAAACTTTTACTAACGATCCTCACTAAGTCGTATTAGACCATTTTGACATAGAGAGATTCAAATGTTTTCTCTTTAGTACTTTCATCTAAAATGGATTTCTCATTGTTTCATTCAGATAAAGATAAGGAATCCAGGGAGGAACGACGCAAGAAACGAAAGTCCAGATGGGGAGGAAGCGAGCATGAAAAGACCTTTATCCCAGGAATGCCTACTGTGTTGCCCACCAATCTCACACCAGAACAGGAACAGGCATATCTTTGTAAGTGTCACTTTTAAACTTGAGTTATCATTTGGATAAGATGAATATTTATTTGAATTTATTAATTTTCCTTAAGATTACACATTTGTCAAAAAAGTAACGATACTATTATGTTAAAGGTAAGGAGGTGTGTGAGAAAAAATAAGAATTGACAATCTGATAAGCAATAACGACATTGATCAGACAAACATTAATTTCATTAGAAATGCATATTGCTATTTTATCCTTCAAAATGTTTCTAATTATTGGGGTTTGTGCCCCTTTCTAACACGTTGTTTTACAGTTCAACTACAGATTGAGGAAATCAGCAGGAAACTACGTACAGGAGATCTTGGAATACCATTAAATCCAGAGGAAAGGTTTGAAAGAAACTTGACTACTGACGATATTATATCCACAAAAGCCACCTATCCACTCACTGATTCAGCGACCCACAGCTCGATGGCTCATTATAGTTATTTAGTAATTGGTGCTGTCTAAGTATATGTGGGCAATAGTCAAAAAATAATTCTTATTACAACCAGGATTCATATAGTTATTCATGCCTCAACACATCAATGAAGACAAATAATAATAATATTGGTTTGATCTAATCAATTTCATTTACTATTTCTCAAAGTGGAAACAGCCTTGCCAATAAGGAAATCATTATAATGAGCTTTGAATAATGCAAAAACTTAAATGGAGAAATTGGTTTTTTCAGATGCGTAATTCGGAAATGATCGATTAATCAGAAATAGCAAAGCTATAAAAATAATAAAAGTACACCCTCATGTTTGTCATATTATATATTTTTTTAAATAATATTCATTCAAATCTCACTTGTTGGCAGCTTTAGACATTTAGATTGGAATAGATTATAGAAATAAATTTTTAAATTAAAATAAAATCACAGCAAAACAATTCTTCAAAGTAAAGTTTCGATAATAAGTGAACCAATGACTTTTTTCAGCATTACTTTGTATAAATACTGAAAGTAGCAATTATATTAAAAAGAATTCTTAAGAATAGGATAATATGTTGAGCCTTTTTTGATTTTCTAATTACTCAAGCTAATATTACTTTCAGGTTCTACTATAATTTACATAATTTTAGTTACAATTAATCAAACAATCTGTTTACTCCAATAGGTTTTAATAATTATGGTTTATTTAGCTTAGCATAACAATGCACAAGTGCAAGAAATCGACTGACAATGTGAAACTCATAATTTGTTCTTAATAATCACAGGATTTATTTTCTCTTAGCACCTTAGCAGCCGAACAACATTTCTGCACTAACAATGCAGACTTCACTGGTTATCAACTGTTTAAAAACAGCAACTAGTTTGCTAATTGATAAAATGATGATTTCTCCTTCTTCATAGGCAAACGTGGAAAAATTCTATTCAGTTAAAGAACATTAATATTTTTTTGTTTTTGTTTGTATTTGTTCGAAATCGACACAGTATTAGGGAATTTTTTAATATACAACAAGTAATCATATTTACTTGAAGCAATAGGGCTGCTTGTTCACATTATTCATTGTTGAAACTGCAAGCTCTGAATGCTCGATTTTTTCTTTCAGATCCCCATCACCAGAGCCGATTTATAGCAGTGATGGTAAACGGTTGAACACTCGGGAATATCGCACTAGGCGAAAACTAGAAGAGGAACGTCATAACCTTATACAGAAAATCTTGAAGATCAATCCCGAATTTAAGCCGCCTCCAGACTACAAGTAAATGACGTTGACCATTTAACGTTGTTGCTATTCTAAGGTACTTACGTCGTGTCTTGCTTGATTCACAGACCACCGATTATTCGAGTCCACGATAAAGTGATGATTCCTCAAGAAGAGCATCCTGACATCAATTTCGTCGGACTGCTGATTGGACCGCGCGGAAACACACTCAAATGTACGTAGATGTCTCGCATCGATAAGTAACTGTTGTAAACATATCGATTAACTATAATTTTGCTTGTAGCCATGGAAAAAGAGACTGGTGCTAAGATTATAATTCGTGGCAAAGGTAGCGTGAAGGAAGGCAAGGTGGGACGAAAAGACGGTCAGCCTTTGCCTGGTGAAGACGAGCCTCTACACGCTTACATCACCGCCAATAATTTAGAAGCAGTCAAGAAGGCCGTGGAAAGAGTGAGTGAACAGACTTTTGATCGCTTAATTAATCATCATCAATCGACAAATCAACGATTTATTGTAAATAACTGCTTACGCCAGATTCACGAGATCATCAGGCAAGGCGTAGAGGTACCGGAAGGACAGAATGATTTACGACGCAATCAGCTTCGAGAGCTAGCCCTTCTCAACGGGACCCTTCGTGAGAATGACGGGCCCCGATGCACCAATTGTGGTGCGAGTGATCACAAATCGTGGCTCTGTCCCGACAAACCCAACGTCACCAACAATATTGTGTGTTCGAGTTGCGGCGGCGCCGGACACATTGCTCGTGACTGTCGCTCAAAGCGACCGGGCATGGGCGGCCCTGCTGGCGCCAGCAGCGCGGCCGGCGATAAGGCCAAGATTGACGAGGAGTATATGTCCCTGATGGCCGAGCTGGGTGAGGGGCCGCCGCCCGACCGCTCTAAGAATACCAGCTCGCAAAGTCGGTCCGCCAGTGCGACCACTACTCCTAGCTACGGACTGTTCGACAGGTACTGTACGCTGTGTTTTGCACCGCCAGGTGCTAGTCTCGATCCGGTAGATTTGTAATTGAGCCAACTGTAACTGCGCAGACAGCAGCAGCCACGAGCACTGATGGCAGCTCCAGCACACCCGCCACCAAGCATGTTGTCGTCTGGGTCATCTTCGGCGATGATGGCACCGCCGCCCCCGGGTATGGCTCCGCCACCCTGGTCGCAGTCGGACATGAGCAACATGAACGGAATGAGCTCGATGAGCTCGATGAATCCAATGAGCTCGATGAGCTCGATGAGCTCGATGAGCTCGATGAACTCGATGAACTCGATGAACTCGATGAACTCGATGAGCTCGATGAGCTCGATGAGCTCGATGAGCTCGATGAGCTCGATGAGCTCGATGAATTCGATGAGTAGTATGAATATGCAATGGGGACAGTCGCCAGTGAGCATGCCTCCGCCTCCGGGCGTGATGCAACCACCGCCACCGCCCCCCGGCTCGACCCCCACTCAGCCATCATCCACGATACCGCCGCTGATGCCGTGGATGTCGCCTGCGAGCAACCAGCCACCACCACCAGGTAAGATCAGTAGTTACCAAGTTCCTTCTTCCTCCTTCCCCCTCTCTCCCTCGATTCATTATCGCCTGGTACTCACCATCCCGCTTATGTAGGTCAGATGCCGCCACCGCCACCGGTGCAAGCCCCACCACCACCTCCTCCGGGAGCGATGGGTATTCCGCCATGGCAGCAGCCGGCCCAGACGTCCAATGGAGTATCGCAATCATCGTCAACACAGCCGTCGAGTTCACAGTCCCTTTCGCAGATGCGTCCGCCACCGCCCGGGACTGCTCCTCCGGTGGGCTATCCTCAAACGCCGGGTTGGGGCCCTCCCCAGCAACCGTCGCAGATAGGTTGGCCGCCGGCGGCGCCCGTGCCACCTCCACCTGCACCGGCCCCGGCTCCGACACCTCCGGGAATCGACCTGGCCACGCTGCCAACCCTGCTCGCGCAACCGCCTCCACCCCCGCCGCCTACCAATTAATCAGCCGTGCTGCACAGTTATTACTCGTGGTGATCGCTTTTTCAAACTTCCTCTTGTCCGACTATCGAGTGACTTTAACAAGTTATCAATATGTCCCTTGGTATTGAATTTTAGTGACAACTATTTAAGAATCTTCAAGATTTATATACTTGTTAGTTGAAATGCAGGCGACAAGTTGATGCTACTGAACCTCTAATGAACTTGGTTTAGCGCAAGTTTGAATTAGCATTGGTATGTTTTATGAGTACAGTATGAAAAAAACAAATAAAAAATCGCGCAAACGTGCGGAATGCTTCGATTACTCAGGAGAGTTTACAGCATACAACTCGGTCACTATGATATTATCACTCAATTATTTTGTTTGACATCGATACTAATATAGTATCGCAAATGTGTGCTCGAGTTCAATCAAATAATTTCAATAAGAAGACTACGATCTTCAACACGTATAGTATAAAAATTAATTTTTGGACAGTCAAATTTGGTTTCGCTGTGAATATTTGAAATCATCACAATTCGCTGCGGAATACTTGTAAATTACTATCGCGGTGACATCTGTCAATAGATGTTGGCGCAATTTTATCTGAAATGTCAAGGTTTTCAATCTTTGAGCTGTCATTAATCTAGACTAATGGAAATCAGAGTTGATTTCAGTTTCGAGCGTAATTTGTATATACATCTTGCGAATGTATTATAAATATTGTAGAAATTTCATGGATTCTGATTCTTGTTCATTATGCATTGTGAGGTAAATGAGCTAATGGAAAGTTCTCACAATGACGTTGAGTCGAAACAAACTTTTAAAATCTACTTATTTCGTACATTACATTCATATATTGTATTCTTATTGTATTAGTTAAATATGTGAAAAAACGAATTTCCATCCAAACATCGACATGCTGTATTTTGTGTTATTCAAAATAAATTGGCTATGAATAATATGCGAGTATAGAAATGTTTATTTATCAGAATTAAGACAAGCAAGTATAAGATGAGTGCGTATGTGGATAGTTAAGGGCTAATGTAGAACATGTTTTTGAAAATGCGTCAGCGCGCGGGTGAGTAACTGACAGTCAGAATGCGAGCGAAGTTTGCCATTGGTGAGAGCGAGAGCGAGTCAGCGAGAGCAGTGGAGTGGACGTGCGCGCGCGCGTTCAACGATTCTGCTGCTGTCCTGTCGGTGCAATTGGTCGCGAGCGAGCCGCGGCTGTTTCGCTGTCCTGTCCCCGCGTCGTGTGTTATAACTTGGGTATCACAAAGGAGCTTCATTCTCAGTCGGCTCACCGCCCTCACCGACCAGTTTTCTCTGTCTCTTTGGCGCAAAGCCCAGCTGAAATTCCTGGCAGCAAGCTATTCGTGCGTTAACAGGTTTACCGAAGCAAGATAACACGCACACAATTTCCCGAAGATGACGTCCACCGGCACTTTCCAGGGTCGCATCGACGGCCGCAATTCCAGCAAGTAAGTACCCTCGATAAGCACTGGCCTTGGCGCTTCACTCGTGCGACGAAATTCGCTTGTGGGGTTAATTGGTGCTTTAGCAGGCGCGCCTTTTCAACGTGAAACGCGGGCGCTGCTACTTGGCTGGCATGCGTATCTCATCCACCGGGCGTAGGCAGTAGGGCTGCGTAGTGGCGCTGCCTCGGGGCATCGCGCGAAAAGCGGCATTCCAGGGAACGGGGAAAGTTCGGGCAGCAAGGTACGCGCCGTGTGCTTCGACGAGAGCTCGACAGACGAGCGCGCGGGAGAGGGAGAGGCGAGCGGACTCGGCGGTTCGAACCGGACACAACCGGACGGTCGTGGCCTCCCTACCCCTAGCTTGGCTCGCGCGGGAGCTGCAGGGTGGGAGGCCGTCGACGGTGCCGCCGCGCGCAGGTGTGCTCCATGCGGCCAAGGGCTGGTCAGAGGGCACGTGTTGATCGGGACGTCTCGATGTCGAGCAAGCGTCTCGCGGCGTCGCTCGAGTGCGCGTCTTCGCAAGCAAGCCGGAATCTGCTACTCCACGACTGGAGAGACGTCGCAGAGCCACAAGACGCGCTGTCTGGGCCAACGGCAGGTCGCGGTGCGGCGAGGCGAGGCAAGGCGAGGCGAGGCGAGGCGAGGCGAGGCGAGGCGAGGCGAGGCGAGGCGTGGCGCGGCGCGGCGCGGCGCGGCGCGGTGCAGCGAGGAGAGGGGAGAACTCGAAGCGGAGCGGAGCCATTGACCTCGCGCATTCGCGCATTGGCATTGAGCGCGAGGGGCAGCGAGAGCGGTCGGTGAATCTGGTCGATCGTCGATGCCGCTGCCATTGCGGGTATATGTGGCCCGCGAGGCCTTCCGACTGGCTGGCCGATCTTCGGGGACGTTCGTGCCTGCCCCGATGACTTTCGCAGGCGCGCAAAGCAAAGCAGAGTGCTGATTAGAAAGGCACGGGCTCGATCGTGAAAGCCTGCATACTTGCGGGGAGAGTCGGCGAGAGTCGGCGAGAAGCGCAGTGATTGATGCGCCAGCAGAGCCGAGTCCAAAGGAAGGAGCGCAGACGGCGAAAGGCCAGGCGAATGGCGGCAGCACCAGACAACGCCAGCCGGACAACGACAAGCGCCGATAAGAAGGCCGTGAGCCTGCTCGCCGACGATAAGTCCGTCGCGTGTTGCGTGTCCGGCGCGATTAGCTGAGTCAGCGCGACGCGAGCCGGCTGCCGTCGAGCGGCACAGGAAGCGCTCGTCGGCGCGATTGGCCCTTTCGGCCGGGGCGAGCCACAGCTGGCGGCGGAAATGCAGGAAACGGCCTTACCCGCAGTCGCCAGTCGCGTGGCCCTCGGCGGCGGGTGGGCGGCGGCGGCTGCTGCTGCTGCTGCCGCCAGCTCGCCGAGGAGCGCTGCCGGGCGCGCCATGTGGTCCAGTGCCGAGGAGCCCAAGAGCAGAATCAGGTAAGTCGGCCGCGAGCGTGCGCCCACGCGCGCTCACCTACGCGTGGCTGCGACGGCGTCTGGGCCCGACGCGAGAGGACAATGGGCCCAGTTGCGCAGGTAGCCGTGTTGCCGTACGTCTAGCTCGATCGGTCGAACGTGACGAGGCCGACTCCGGCCGTCGGCGCGCGCGCCGAAAAAAGGAGCGCCGGAGCGACAAATCGATCGGCGCGCGGCTGCTGTTTTCTATTTCGGCGTGTCGGCGCTGCCGATCGCCGAATGCCAAGTGCACGGGTATTTTCGGTGGACAAGTCGCGCGACTCGCTTGCAGTTGGCTCGACGGCGGCGCTCTATTAGCGTCCCGGGACCGGGCTGGTATCCAACGGCAGGCCTAGTGGAAGACGAAATCGAGCGGAGCCGGTGCCGAGGTGAAGGAACTCGGCTCGCCGAGATTTGGCAACGCTGTCTTATCGGGCGGCGCGCGCTCCGCCTCGATCCGCGCAGCGCACGTTGCGCGGCCTGCACTTGCCGGTCGCCGCGATCGGCCGGCTGTCCTCCGACCAGAGCGGCGCGCCTGCGACGACAGCGGCTACGGCAGAGCCACGGCGCCCCACGATCGCACTCGTCGGCCGCGGACGGCCGAGCGCCAGCTTTCGCTGGGCCGAGCGAGCGATGACTTGGGCGCTCGAGTTCAATGCTCGCCAGAGCAGAGCGCGGATGCGTTATTAAGATAACAGTTGTTGCGTATTGTGCGCGCCGCTCGTTAGCTGGCCGGGAGGGGGAAAGCGCTATTAAAGATTTTCCGGGACAGCAGCAGCAGAGGCGAGGAGAGCCGGCGGCGGCGGCGGCCGCTCGGAAGCTCGCGCACCGCCTGGAGCTTGCGCGCACCGAGCGCTCGGCGGCCGGGATGGCGCGCGCGCCTGTGCCGTTACTCGCCTCGCGAGTGCCGTTCGCGCGCGAACCGATTCGCAGCGGCTGCGAGCGCGCCGAATCGGCCGCGGCGCTGGCGGCGTTGCCGCGCCCGCCTGGGCTGCGCGACCGGGCCGCCGGCCAGGCCGAAAGTGAAACGCGCCGGCGAGCGGACGAGAGGCGCGCGCGGTTCCGCCTCGCCGCGCTCCATCGAGCGCCGCGCGGACGGTCTCGGCGCTGCCCGTGGCTGCGCGCCGCGTTCGCCTCGGCCGCCTCGGCCGCCGCTCGTCCTTGCTGGCGGCCTCGCCGACGTTCGAGGCGCGCGAGATCGTCCGCTCGCTGCGGGCCGGCGGCCGCGGCGCCCGGGACGTTTCGCCGACTGGCTCGATGGACTGCCGTCGAGGGGCGGGCGGCCGATCGGCCGTGGCCCGCTGCTTCGTTTCCGAAAGGCACCAGCGCGGCGGCAAACAGTGGGGGCGCGCGGAGGCGCGACCGCGCCGAAGAAACGAGTTTGCGCGGGCAATTAAAAGCGCCTGGGCGGCCGAGCGCGGATAAGCTTGATTATACGGCCGCGCGAGCATCCTCCATTGCGTGCCGCAGATATCGCGCGCCGAGAGCGCCAGGAGCGAGCGGTTCGCTAACCCCGCGCTCGCCTCGGCCTGCGCCGCGGTCCCTGAGAGACGCACGGCGCGCAAGGCTGCGTTGCGCAACCGCCGCGGAACAATGCCGGGCAAATGGTGCGTTGACAATCGAGCGATCGCATGCACGTCCAATTAGCCTGTCGTCCGCGAGCCCATCCCGCGCTCGCCGGCCGAGTCCGATCGCGCCCCGAGAGCTGCTCGACGCCGCCACACCTGGGCGGCCGAGCAGAGCGCCCGAGCAGAGCGGCCGAGACGGGGCGAGGAGGCATTCGCTAGCGAGCGGCGTCCTTTTCCGCGAGTCGCACGAGCCAAGCCAGCGATGAGACTGGAGAATACCGGGGAGCAGCTCGAGCAGCGCCTGTCGAGTTTCTCGCACGACTGTTACGACACTTTTCTCGCGGTCGCTTCGAGCTCGCCGATCGGAATATTGTCATTAGGTCGCAGCGGAAGTGCCGTCCATTGTTATTGCCGCGCGCTCGCTCGGCGACGGGCTGCTGCACGCACCAGCGAGTGTCTTGGGCCGCCGCTCGGGCCGCGGCGACCTCGCCCAGAGACGCGCGCGGCTAATGAGCGGCCACTCGGCATTGTCGTGCGCCTCTGCGCGCCTCTGCGCGCCTCTACGCGCCGAGCTCGTTAACGCCGCTATTAAAAGCCCTGATTGCCGCCAATTTGCCACGGTTGCCACGGGCGCGCGGCCTGCGTCGGCTGGGCGTGCTCCGGCGCGCGCCCAGCGCCCGCCGCGGCCGCTCCCAGACGGCGGGCCGCGCCGCGCCGGGCATGGCTGCGCCCACGGCCGGACGCGGGCCGGGCGCGAGCCGGGCGCGGGCCGGGCGCGGGCCGGGCCAGCGGCGCGCGGACTGACCGACCGCGCGGCGGCCGCGGCGGCCGCGGCGAGAGGTCGATACTCGTGGAGGCGGCGCCGGGTGGGGGGAGCGCGGCGGCGTCGTGCCGCGACTATATCCCGGAGGCGCGCGCGCCCGCCGCCAGTCGGCCGCCCGGTCCCGCGCCAGTCGGACGCAGCAGCCCAGCAGCCAGGCCAGCGCCGAGCGCGCAGTCATCCGCCCGAGCAGCAGCGAGCAGAGCCGAGACGCGAGCGAGGAGAGCATGGCCACCTACGCGACCTACAGGCACGTCGAGCTCGACAACGTCGGATGCGGCAAGAAGAGGTGGGTGGAAGGTCAGGGTCGCGACTCGGCCGGGCGGCGCGCCTGCGTGCTTCCGCGCGGGCCGACCGCGCAGCGGCTCGATCGAGCACCCCTCGCGCCCTCCGACCGGCCCCGGACCAGCCGACTCCGCGGCGTCGGAGCTCCAAAAGTAGTGCAGAGGCGGCAAGTCCGTTAACGTGCTCGCTCGCCTCGATGAGACGCAGCCGCGCTCTCGGTCACGCTTTCTAAGCCGCGGCGGCCTGGCGCCTCGCGACGGCTGACGGGGCCGATGGAGGCGCGATCCGGATCCGGGCGAGCGGCGACTAACGGTGCGTCGACGAGCAGTCGGCGGGAAATTCGGTCGCGGACCGACCGCCGCGCTAGAAAGTGCGGCGCACGCGGCACTAATTGCGGGCACAAACAAGCCCGGCCGAGGGAGGAGTATGTGGAGCAGCAGAGCCGAGCGCAGCCGATCTCTCCGAGCGGCGCGGCCGATCGCGGGCGGCTCGGCAGGGGCTGCGGCGCCGCCAGTCGGCAGTCGCGGGGCTTCCTCCGGCGAAGCCCCGCGTGGCGGCGATCGAAGCGCGCCCCGGCCCCGCGCCCCGCGCCACCGCCCCACGCCTCGCTCAGGGCTGCTTGGTCTGTTGCAGGGTGCTGAAGCCCCCGGGCGGCGGTAGCAGCGACATCTTCGGCGCGTCTGACTCCCCGGCTACGTCGCCCCGGCGCGCCGGCAAGCAGCCGCACAACCAGTCGTCGCTGAGCTCGAGCTTCTTCGCCGAGGGCCAGCCGCCGGCCGGCGCCAACGGCAGCCTTCCCGACTTGGCGCGCAGCAAGCCCGGTAATGACTCGCACGACCGTCTGTTCGGTCCCCTCGGCGCCCCGCCACCCCCGACCCCACCATCCAAGCACCGGCTACGCAGCAGCATCTCGCTGGCCGGCGAGCCCGCGGCCTGCCCGCTGCGCACCAACGGCTGCCAGCACAACGACGTCGTGGGTACGTAGCTCCGCCGCCGGCACGCTCCTCGCCAGCACACGCAGCGCGTTACATGCCACCCGTGCACTAGAAACTTGCGTCAACCCACTCGATACTCGACACATGAAAAGTCTACATTATGACTAATACCACCTATCAATTCTGTTGTTCAAGCAGCATTTCGGAGAATCAAGCGCTTTCGTAAGTGACAAGCAGCCAAAATTAGCCGTCGGTCAGAAACAACAACACCTTCCACTCGTTTTGTTTGACTTTTATTTCTTTCGTCTGCCTCCTTGCATTACGATTCGATCACCCTACAGCCGAGTGTCGATAGAATCAGAATCAGTCTTAGTCAACGCCGACCACTCGATACATTCTACATGCACGTCCTCCGAGTTAGTTGACCATTTTTCTAGCGCAATCGCGTATCCGGTTGTGCATCCGCGCATATCGTTGCACCCTTTCGCTTCGGACGCAAACGACAGAGCCTGCAGGCGCCGCCTGACGCGGCTCCAATTCGCCCAAGGCATCTCGTGTCAGGTGGCACTTGGAGGTTCGTCGTTCGAGCGACCAAACTGGCACCGTTGTTGCATGCCATACGCCAGCCAGCACATCCATCCGTCGCATCCTCCTCTCCGCATCGGAGACGGCGCTCGTCCTTTCCTCGCCTCGCCTCGCCTCGCCTCGCCTCACCTCGCCTCACCTCGCCTCACCTCGCCTCGTCCTGCACGGTCCTGTACGCGCGCTCCTGTTTTCGCGAAGCACGCTGGCTGACAAAACGCCAATCGCTTGGCAGTCGAAGCCACCGAACCAATCGACGTGCTACGGCGGCGCTCGTCGTCGGTCTGACGATGCCCGTGATTGCGTCACTCGCACGGATGAGCACACGACTGTAGAGCCGGCAAAGCTTCGCACAAATTGCCCACCGAGCTGTCACGCTCTCTCGTCAGACGGACGCGAGTGAAAAACCACTACGTCGCAAGCTGTGTCTCTCTGTGTACGTGTGCGCGCGTAGTCCCGATGACGGGTGTCCTGCTCGCTCGCCCCCTTTCACCCCCCTTTCACCCCCTTTCACCCCCACCCCCTTTCGCCGCTTTGTTATCCAACTCGCACACAAACACGAGGAAATCTCGCTATTAACCCAAAATTAACACGAAATACGTGGCACGACAACCGACGACTGGCAGGCGGATCGTCGTCGGGCTTGCCACGCAACCCGGTGACCGGCGATGGTGTCGACGTTAAGCCGCACGCCTCGAGGCGCATCGTTCGCAGGACCAGAGGTAAAACTACCTATTCCACTTCCCACCTTTTTCCCCTTTTCCGTCCTCTGTCCATCACGTAAGTCTCCTCATCTTTCATTTATTTACTAGTTTATTTATTTCTCTCGTTGATCGAGTTTTCTTTCTAGATCGCTGCGTCGATATTTTTTCGTCGTTCAGTGCAAAAGCAACCGTTGGCTTGCGAGCAGTGCGACCGTTAACCACCTTTCTCCATCGATCTCTCTGGTCTTTTTTCTTCCACAATGTTATTCCAGTTGACTTTGGCAAGTTGCGTTCTGCTCCGCGCATACGACAACAGAACGTTCGGTATTCTTGGCTTTCGAGTTGGTTTTGCGCTGAAACGAGCGAGGCATTGGACCTGCGCTCTTGCCTAGGCGCCTGTGTAATTAGCCAGCTTGGTGCTAGAACCGAGCAACGGCACGGGCGTTGGCCCGTCCCGGGCGTCGCCAACGATAGCAGTTGCACTAACGATGGGAACGTGTGTTGTCTTTCGCTAGATGGCAATCCAGTGACGGGCTCCGGCTACGAGGCTCAAAACGGCTCTGCGAATGGTGCTGGTAGCGGCGCCTCGAGCGTCGCCAGCGAGAAATCGAGCAGCGACTCGTCGCCCAGCAGCGGTGGTGCACCCAGACTGAAGAACCGCGTGCCACCCGGCGGCTTCTCGTCCGGCCTCTGGTAAACCGAACCACCTCCACCACCACCACCACCACCACCACCACCACCACCACCACCACCACACCGAGCAGCATTCATCGCCGACGACACTCGCCATTGGCACCCTGTCAAATTCCACTCAATAAACTGCACTCGTCTCTCCCTCTCTTCACCTCTCTTTGCCTCGCCGCTGATTCCTTCCTCTCCCTCCCCGAGCCCTTCCCTTGGCCGCCCTCCTTTCTCGGTTCGCTGTTCTGTTGGCGTCGAGTGTCCGTGCGCAACTTCACCCCATCGAGAACCAAAAAAAAAACCCTATCGTCAGATAATACTGTGCTAATTAAGAATTATTAATGTATCTCTGAGAAAGACAAATGCGCAAATGCCCATCTCCTTCGACAAGCGTCTATTCACTTTGATCGACTACTTGTAACGCCGGCTGATTTAGCAGTACATCCTTAGTTTAGACGAGCAGTGTCAAGGAGCCAATTGCATGTCCAGAATGCATGTGCTTTTATTCCTTCGGAGAACAAATTTATCCTATAATTAGACAAAAATGCATCCTGCATGAAATATCAAGTCAAGGAAAAGTGCTTTCTTAATCTCCGTGCCTTTCAACACTAACTATTATCATCATTATTATTATTATCTATCTTAATTATCATTAATCGATTAATTATTACAGTCATTCATCGTGTACTCTCACTGACTACTCGATAATTAGACTTATATACAGAGACTTAGACGTTCGAAGAGATATATTATAAGAACAAATACAAAATCGCTTGACGTATTAGGAAATTTAACGTTACTCCGATTGTCGTTATTCATTATATTCAACAGCATCATTTACGAATATCATCAATTATTTAAAGAAAACAATCGGAATTACAATTCGAAAAATTACGTTTGATGAAACAATATACAATATCAAAACTTTTAAGTTTCTTATTTTTTCTCTTTTTTTCACTCTTTTCTTAGCTCTTGTCCATCCCTGCAAAAGCACATCGTGTTAACTACATTGATTCACCACGACTATTTATATTACCCATTTAAACAAATATATCTACGTATCGTTTCTTCAGGTGTTGCAATACTATTTTTTTCAAAACTGTTACATCAATCACCGAATAAAAATTGCAATCACCCGAATCTCTTTCTTTTAAGCTTATCTTTTTTCACGGCTAATAGAATAAAGTTGTCTGCAATCCTCTTTTGCGAGCTTAAACGCTATTACGCGCTTCGTTTGTACATCGTGTTTCATCTAATTAATCGTAAATAGCCTTTTTGTACTATGGTATCGATAAATAAAACATTTTTTAAGTGACGCACGATTATTTCAAATTTATGTATCCCTTCTAAAATCCTTAAAATGGAACAAGTGAAGCTATTCTTAAATAATAAAAACTTATGTATTACTAGAAAAAATCATTCCAAGTGCTTGTTAATAGATAATGGTATACAAAAAAAAAGAAAAAAAAATACGTAAAACAGCATGTACAGAGTGATTTAATATATGTTAACATTATGTGTTATTAATGTCATGAGCGTTGCCAATTCAGCGATGGAGGTATTACGCTTTGTACGAGGCGAATTATCACATTAACGAAAAAAGTAACATTTAATTTGACACTACAAAAAGATACTATGTAAGTAAATGTTATAACTCAAGGGTTGGGTTCCCGCCCTTCCACAGATATATAAACCAATGTCAATCAACCGTGCGTAGTACTCGCAACCCGAAAAGAAAAATATTGGTCGATGGTTTTTACCGATCGAAATGTCATGAATTAATTTTAGACTATTCGGTTGATTAATGTCTTTAAAAATAAATATTTGAAAAAGATGTTTCAAAAATAATATTGAACTGTCATTTTACATTTATTAAGTTACGTAAAGAAATATTCAAACCTAAAAAAATATTTCTTCTTGAAACGACGTTTTTAAACATTTATTTTTGAAGAATCTAATAAACCGGACAATCTAAAATTAACTTGGTACTTAGATCAGTAAAAATTATTGACTTAGATTTTTTTCCGGTTACGAGCATTAAACGTGGTTGAACTTTGGAGTTAAGTCCACCTATTAATTTATATTGGTTTGTATATCTATGGCAGGAGGAGTGAGGCATTAAGTTAACGAAAATTTAACAAATTCAAAATAATAAAAATACGAAAAGTAAATGAAATGAACAGTAAGTTTATTAATTAAATCATCAACAGAAGGGTACGAGTTTTTTCAAGGAGAACTTTAAAGGAATCATCTTCGAGTTTGCACAAAGCCGTAAAGGTATGTCGAAGGTTTACTTCAGCTTCTAATTTGGTCGCAATATCACGGGCACGCTTGGTAATGTCAACAGGAATACCGGCAAGTCGGGCAGCATTGAAACCATAAGACTTTGGACAGGCTCCTTCGCTAAGTTTATATAAGAATGTAACGTTTTCTTCACAAGCTTCATCTTGATTCTCATTCTCAACCATACACGCCTACAACAATAAAACAAACAAGAGTCATCAACAATTGCTTGCGCCGGAAAATTATAATTATCATTGCCGAGGCAATTACCATATGAGCAAGAGTAACATTATTGTTTGTTTTATAATCTTCAACGAGAGAATGGTAATGAGTTGAAAAGAGAGTTCTGCAATTTATTTTCGTAAGAGCTTCTACCACCGATGCGGCGATAGCTGTTCCATCGTAAGTCGACGTACCGCGACCTGCGATGAAATAAATTTTTAAGCACGTGCATTTAATTTTTGTCTAAAAATAATAATACAGCTCTACTTTCGAACTTACCCAACTCATCTAAAAGAACTAGAGAGAATTTGGTCGCATGCTGAAGAATAGCTGCAGTTTCACTCAGCTCCACCAAAAATGTACTTTGTCCTGCCATGATGTCGTCGCTTGCTCCTAGTCGAGTGAAAATCCGATCAACCAGCGTCAGCCGGCAAGCACTCGCTGGTACATGACATCCCTTGAAAATTATTCAAAAATCACAATCTATTTCAATTGTAGCCATGCAAAAGTTACTCACGATTTGCGCCATTATTGTGATCAACCCAACTTGCCGCATTAATGTCGATTTGCCTCCCATATTGGGGCCAGTCAAGATAATTAATGGGGCTGCACCACCAGTTGCAACCAGGGAATCATTGGGAATGAAATTTTCCGAAACAATGCAAGGATGCTTTCCTTCTTTGATTTCAATGAAAATCTGAAAATTATCAAGATAGCTTATTGACAAATTTTTCCAAACAAACACTACAATCATGCAAATACCCCTTCGTTATCGGTATCATCGTAGATGTGTGGAATACAAGTGTCGCAAGTGCGAGCATACTTCGCAAGAGATATCAGACAGTCAATTATTGCTATGTTGTAAACTGCATTGCTCCACTTCTCGTAATGTTGGCTAAATTTTTCGAAAATTTTGCGGTTGCTATCTTTCAAAACTCTATCTTTCTGTTCCTCAGCTTCAATTTGTCTTCCGAGTAATTCCTACGAATAATTAGTATGTAGCATAGTAAGTCTAATAAAACAGTAGTTTGGAAAGTATTTTAGAAAAAAATAAAATAATGATACTAACTTTTGTTTCGGCTGTTGTATATCTCTTAAAGCCTTTTCTCGACCCTTGCAGCTCATAACCCCTTCCCACTTTCTTCATTTGAGTATCAGGTATTTCAATTTGATACCTTTTTTTATCTGTACCTACATACTTGACCATCACTCCAAAGTACTTTCTTTGCTTATCCAAATAGGCGTTCAATTCTTTTTTAATCTCTTCGAATTCAATCAAAACAGCATCGTAATCTTTGTCGACTCCATGCTTCGGAACAATAAAACCTTCTTTCTTCGCTTCCTCATGATCAAAGGCGTTCTATATAGTAAGACATAATTTCAAATTATGTAACAATGTTCATAAATATAGTAAGAAATAATAGTAAGAAATAATTTGAAATTATGTAACAATGTTTATAAATTTTATTACTATGCACCTTGAAGTGATCGAGTGTCTCTTGCAAGTCAGGAAAATCACCTTCAGGTTCCAACTTGGTGCATTTGTTGATTAATGGATTTTTAAAGTCTTAAAAATTAAATGATGAGTTAAAATCTATCGTATAAGCACTTAATAATAAACTACTGATACCTGCAAACAGCTCGACAATTTTCAATAACTCTTCGATTCCATTTAGCGTAGTTATAAAATCACTAATGATTCTCTTTGAATAAACATCTTTATCAAACAATATCGCGCGTCCATCTGGGTGATTACGTAATTTAGCGGCATTACCTTGAGCATGGATTCTAAAATTACATAAAATAATAAGATCAATGTTACAAGCGAATGCTGAGACCAAAAATGGGAACATGGAAAACTTACTTGCTCAGCAGGCGTTCAAGATCTGGTAAATTGCTAAGTTTATTACTAACTTCTTGAGAAACATCTGGATTATTGAGTAATATTAAGATAGCTTCTTGCCTTTCATTAATTATGTTTTTACAACATGCGGGTCGACATACCCATTCTCGTAGCAATCTAAATAAACGTTTAATGTTACTTATTGTTTAGAATAGATAGGGCCTATTTACTCATTACCTTTTACCAAAAGCTGTGCAGCAATGGTCTAAAGTTGCAAAGAGAGAATGGTCATTGCCAATGACTCTTAAGTTGTATATTGTTATAGCATCAAGAACCTACAATTAGAATACATAATATCTTACTATTAATACCTTACTATTAAAAATATTAAATGGCTTAACTTTACATAAACTTACCATGTTATAAGCAAACTTAGTTTTGCTAGTTGATTTTTCGGTGAAATCGGGTGGCGTGTAAGTTTTAAACCTTCCCTGTGCCAACAACTGTTGATCCAATTGATATTCTTTTAATAAATATACACAGCCACCCAAAGCAGTGACAGATAACTCTTTTTCTTCGTCAGATGTAAGTCCAAGGCTATCGCCTTTATTCAAGTATGGCGCTAATCCTTTTGGCCAGGAAAATTTCGAATCTTGTTTAAAATATTCACCCTCGTGTAAATACTACAATAAAATGTATTCAAAATGTTTTGATAAAAATCTTAACTAGATTAATTAATTAATATGTAACGAAAAAATGTACCTTCAAAACTTTGCTAGAAGACCAGAATTGTGTCTCTTTTTGCAAGGCATCTTTCATAACTCCATGACAGTAGCTGTTGAGTATCTTTATGGTATTTGGTGTCAAATTTCCGCGTTCATAGATTATGTGGGCCGGCGGATAATGGGCAAGTAACGTTAGTAATCTAGAGCTACATTTATCATCTTGAAATTGTCCCAAATTGAAATCACCTATAGTCGTGTCAACAAAGCAGACTCCATATGTTGATGTATTCTGACCAGATGTATGCTTTTCGACAATGGATAATAAATATGTCGATGTTGGTGCAGAGGCTTCTGCATCTTGAGAGGTATAAACTCTTGTACCCTTAGTACTGATTTGACAAATTTCACGTTTGACCACCTTATCATATTTCGACGGTTTTGACACTGAAAGCGAATGATAATGAAACATCATCTTAATTATAATACGTTTATTACTTACTTTTTTGAACACGTTGAGCCATCATTTCTGGATTCTCCGTTTGTTCGATTCTAGCCACTTTATAACCTCTTTCAATCAAACTGGCGGAGAATCTACCATAAGCAATTTCAGGGAAACCAGAATGCGCGAATTCTCCCTGTGAACCATTTAAGATAAGTTACTAAAATTTGATCAGGTAAAATATATATTTAACAAAACAAACCCGCATGTAAGATAAATTAAGTTCATTAACACCGATAACAGCATCCATGTGATACAATTCATAAAACTTTCCTACTTTGAAGAATAGTACAACATCATAATGATCTGATTTTAAAATCCACCATTGACGCATAGCCTGAAACAAAGAATAATTTATTACCTACAAAATAGTATTTATTTAATTTTTAAATTATACTTAGTACTCACTGGTGTTAAGTTATTCAGAAATTCCTGTGGCACATATACCGTTTTTGGATCATAATCTGGATGATCAACCGAACGTCTATTATTGTCTTTAATTTTATCTGGCTGAAGAAAATCGTATGTCAAATGTGGCCAAGACTGTGTATCAGATGCTTTTCCAGAGATTTGCTTATTGGAATTCAAATTTTTGATAGTTGATTTATTAATATTTCCTTTCTTGGCACTAATGCTTTTCCCTCTGAATTTGCAAATATTCAACTTTTGTTTTTTCTTAAATAAGGATAAAGTTTATGGAATGATTTCTTTATAACAATTTCATTAAAAGTAAAAAAGCAAACCTTGGGGCTCTCATCTTCATCAGTTTCAGTAGGTGGTTCACTTTCACTAGCTGCTTCTGAAAGTGAGGTATCATCTTCCTCTTCAGCATCTGGAAAAAGTATGTCTTATATACAACAGTTTGCATTGCATCTTTGGAAATTGATCAATAATTTACCAGGTTTATATTCATCTTCAGAGTCATCACTGTTATCATCCGGGATAATAATTCTCCTCTTTTTCGTTGGTTTTCTTATAATATGTTCTTTCTCTTCATCCACATCATTCTCATCAACATCATCCAAAGGTCTTTTTTTCTCTTTATTCTGTTTTATATTTTCTTTTCCTTTATGATTTTAGGTAATAAAAGAATAATGTAAAGTAATCAGCTACAGACAATTGTTGACACAAGATATAAATTTATTGCTAGATACGAATAGTTTCTATAATATAAAAATAACGTTAGTTTTATTTCAAAGCTGTGACTTGTGCAATTATAACCAACCTAGTTAAGTAAATCGCTTGTAACGTGCATTCACAATTTAAAGGCAAGAAACTGTATATACACATAATTAACGTTGAAATTACCAGAACTTCGCTGTCTTAGCCAAAATGCACAAAATTTACGAAAACAATCGCTGTCATTTTGTGCTTAACAAAAGCTTTTAATCTCTATACTCTTCTATTGATTAAATAAATTAATCCTAAAAAGTGTTATTTTGAGAAAAAGCAAATTTACCTTTGTTCTTTTGTTCACTTTTGTGGGTCTCAGACTTGGCCTTGGAGGTCTTTGATGCTGGTGACGACTCTTCTTTCGTCGTAATTTTAGATTGAGGTGTAACACCTTTTGGTGAAGAGAAGTAGTTAAACAAGGTATTTACCTTCGGCATCCTTGTGTCGAGTATAGATCAATTGACACGATAAATATACAAATTTATAATGCCTTTTCTCGTAGTTAGTTAATAGCAAACCATTTTGCCTTGCACGCACTCTATATACCTGCACTCTTTATTGCATTCATCAAGAAAAAGCCCGGCAAAATGTTTCTCAGAAACCTCAACTTGCCGCCTGTAGCGCGCTTTCTGGAAAAGGCGCGTGTATATCGGTACCTACTTGATCGATTGCATTTACGCGCGACGCGCGAAGTTGCGCATAAAGCCATAAAATGATATATACAATTATATGTACTCTGCAGGCCGGGGACATTCATTCGCAACCCGCAAAGTTTACAATCTGAATTATTTTTGACGATAAAGCATCAATAACATTAAAGAAGGTTAAGTAAAGGGCTTATTTTGGTAAATCGTGTCCCTGCTTATTGGTCAGAAAAAGTTCATTTGATGCCATTGATGTTCAATCTTCAGAAAGAATTTAGATTTTGAATTTCTCAAGTCGAGAATTAATGTCCGGGCAGTGCCGACAGCCGACAGTGTTAAGATCGAGGCATCTAGTGTATACTGTTTACGGGTGTCGGGTTGGAGCTTGGAGAGGGCTGGCGCTGCTGTCAATTTTATACGAACTTTTTTTACATTGAAAGTAATAGTTCTTTTATAAATTCAGATACCATATGTAAAAATAGACAATAATGATAATTTTAACATTTGTTTTGCTTACTGCCTTATATTATCTCGCACTGAAAACTTTTAACAGTTAAATTAATGCAGTCTTAAGAAAGTTATTCATTTTTGTTAATCATATTCATACAACAGTAAAAGATTGTGTGAGTTTCACAAGATTTATAGTTTAGTAGTTGCGAATAAAATGAGTTTCAAACGAACCAATCTCTACTCCAATATAATAATTATAACTTTTAATGTCAAATTAATGTGCAATCCAAGTAAATTGTTTTCCTGTAACAAATCAACGCTAGAAAGTTGTATACATTACTATAGTTATTTGCCAATAAGTGCGATAAATCTATTTACCTATATGTTAATTTCAGGATTTTCCTTAACTTATTATAAAGATTTATATAGATGATTATTTTTTACGTTTTTTATTCGAGTCAGTCAATAAGTATATTTAAAAATATCGTGACCAACAAAATAAACAAATAATTCTGATATAGTACGTTTAAAAACAATATGCAATAGTGAGATTTTTATTCCACTGGTTTTTACCATTCGAGTAAGGTCGGGGAGGAACGGTTTAATTATAACTGACATTTTTTGTGGATTCATTTCTTTTTCAAAAGATTTATTTGTGAAAAATTAGAAAAATAAAAATTTATAAACAAACGATAGAATAATAGCTAAGTGACCTAGAATTAGAAATTGATCGTACGAAATCGCATGCATACTTATATACTGGAAAAAATTGTACGGGTTTCTTGAATTGACGACTTCATGGTTTTGTTTTCTAGGCGGCACAAAGTCGTGAAAGTATGTCGTAGATTTACTTCGTTTTCCAATGTCGTTGCGATTTCGAGAGCTCTATTGGTGATGTGGAAAGGCACACCCGCTAATCTGGCAACATTAAATCCGTAAGACTTAAGGCAAGCACCTACCGTTAATTTATACAAGAAAGTCACATTTGTTTCGTTAACATCAATTTCGTTATTATTTTCCACCACGTATGCCTACATAAATGAAAAAATGCAATACAATACTATACATATCTATCACATTTGCTTATGTGATAATTCAATTTTTTAAGGAAGTTTACCATATGTGCAAGAGTTACGTTGCTATTCTCCTTATAATCGTGCACTAATGAGTGATAGTGTGTGGAAAATAGTGTTCTACACTGTCTTTTTACAAGAGCTTCCACTACGGATGCGGCGATAGCTATTCCGTCGTATGTCGTCGTGCCGCGACCTGACGAAATTTAATCGGATAACATTTCAATTTTTTGAATAGGATAAAAAAAGTGTAGAAAATTACCTAATTCATCCAACAGAACCAGAGAATGCCGTGTGGCTTGCTTAAGTATAACAGACGTTTCTGTAAGCTCAACTAAAAATGTACTTTTACCTCCTATAATGTCATCGCTTGCTCCAAGTCGAGTGAAAATACAATCGGTGAGCGACAGTCTATAGCTAGCAGCAGGGACATGGCATCCCTAGAAAGTGTTTTTTTTTTTAAAGCCGTCGACGAGATGTATCTCAAGTGGATGAAACGCATTAAAAAAGTAGTACGCTTACAATTTGTGCCATTATTGTGAACAGTCCAATTTGTCGCATAAGCGTTGTTTTACCTCCCATATTGGGACCAGTCAAAATCACTAACGGCGCTGCCCCACCAATCCCGATGAAGATGTCGTTGGGTACATAGCTCTCAGAGTAGACGCAAGGATGTACGCCATTTTTGACTTCGATAAAAATCTGCAAGTTCGCGTTTCTCAATGCCGATTCACGTTAACAGTCAACATATGAAATGTAAGTATACCTCTTGCTTTACAGTATGATCATAAATCTGTGGGACACAACATCTTTTGCAAGTTTGAGCGTACTTGACAAGGGATATCAAACAATCGAGAACGGCAATGTTATACGTGGCTTTACTCCATTTCTCAAAGTGAAAGCTAAACTTGGCAAAAACCTTTCTATTGATATCTTCCATTAGTTGCTCTTTGCGTTTTTCGACAGCAATTTGTTTGGCAAGCAGCTCCTATAATTTAAAAAAGATGATGAATTCCGACGACTATAGAAAAATAAGCTAGCTTCTCTTACTCGAGTTTTGGGAGTGTAATATCTTTTAAAACCTTTCCTTGAGCCCTGCAGATCGTAATCCATAGCTACTTTGTGCACATGACTTTCTGGAATTTCTATTTGAAACCTCTTCGTTCCAGTCCCAACAAATTCGAGAGCTAGTCCAAAAACTTTCTTCTGCGCACCTAAATACTCGTATAATTCTCGTCTTATTTGAGCCAATTCCAGCTCAATCATGTCGTAATTTCTGTCAACGCCACGTTTTGGAATAATAAGACCTATTTTCTTGGTTTCCTCGTAATTAAAAGCGTTCTAGAAAATATTAGATCGATGACTTAGTCGTTTTATATTGCATATTGCATTGATAAAGACTGCTTCGTCATTGACCTACCCTGAAATGAGCAAGAGTCTCCTTCAAGTCCGGAAAATTGCCCTGAGGCTCAACTTTGGTGCAGTCGCTGATCAAAGCACTTTGGAATTCTGCAAACAAAATGAAATCATTCTTAAAAGTTTGGAAAATCGATGTAGCTAATGCATACCTGAAAAATTATCGATAATATCTAAAACTTCTCTAAAGGCATCTAAAGTTGTTGTGAAATCTGTAACTGTTCTTTTAATGAATTTCTCTTTGTCAAATATCACTGCACGCCCATCAGGATGATATTTAGTTTTCATTTCATTTCCCTGGGCATGGATTCTTGGAAGGAAGTTTAAGTTAATTAATGTTTATTGAAATACACTTTTTTATTATACTTCAACTCACTTGCTCAACATTCGTTCTAAATCCGGTAATTTTTTCAGTTTGCTGCGAACTTCTCGAACAATGTTGTGATTTTTCAGTAACTCTGCTATAGCCTTTTGCCTTTTAATTATTATCGATTTACAAGCTAGTGGTCTGCATACCCAACTTCTCAATAATCTAAAAAAAGCATTCAAATAAATACCCAGTGCAACACTGTTTCTTTACAAGTCGCATTACCGTTTACCAAATGGTGTACAACAATAATCTAAAACTTCAAAGAGAGACCCTTCTAAATCCAAAACTTTTAAATTTTTCATAGTCATTGCATCCAAGACCTACCATGAAATTGTTAACTGAATCATCGAGTTAATAAACCAATTTCAGAATAAAATCAAATGAATTTCATACCATGATACTAGTTAATTTGGACTGAAAGCTTCCTCCATCAACGGAGTTTGAAGGCGCATATGTTCGAAATACACCTTGAGAAAGTAACTGTTGATCAATCAAGTACTTTTTCAACAAATATACACATCCACCTAATGCATGAATTGCTAACTCCCTTTCTTTTGCAACTGAAATTGTTAATTACTACTTATTTTTGTTAAAGTGATTACATTTTCTCAACTTCAAACAATAGTATTATGTTAATTGAATTTACATTTAGTCAAGAAAGAAATTAAACTTTTGGGCCAAACTGATTCTGACTGTTCTCTGCTCTTTGAAATTTCATTGTCTTGGATATACTAGAACGAAAATTTGATTTGATTAATACAAAATTTTATCAATTTCAATAAAAAAGCATTTACTTTTAAGACTTTCTTAGTTGACCAGAATTGTGTCTCTCTTTCCAATGCCTCCATTCTAACACCACGTGTATATCGCTTTAATAGCTGCAATGTACTTGCTGTTAAATTATTGCATTCATGGATAATATGAGCAGGAGGATAGTGAGTAAGCATAGTGGATAATTTTGAATTACAATGGTCATCTTCAAACTGACCTATGTTGAAGTGGCCTATTGTTGTGTCAATAAAGCAAACTCCGAAAGTTGATATATTTTCATTAAGTTTACATTTTTCAACAATAGATAATAAATAAACTGAATCTGGAGATGTTGCTTCCAATTCTTCTGTATCTAAAGTATGATAAACCTTAGTTCCTCTAGAAGTAATTTGACAAACCTCTCGCCTGATAAGTTTGTCTAGCTTTGCTAATTGTTGTGCTAAAAAGAATTATTTTTCAAAAATAGATTTTCTAAAAATTTGATAATAAATGAAATACCTCCAGCTATCCGTTGATTTGCTTTTTCTTGAGTTTCTGTTTGCTCTATTCTAGCCACTTTGTAGCCTCTTTCGAGAAGAATACCAGCCATTCTACCATAAGACATTGCTGAACAAGCTGTATGAGCAAAACCTTTCTAGAAATAGAAATAAAACAAATTCTCACTTTACAATAATTTTAAAACAAGTTGGCTTCAAATTTGAAATGTTTCTTGAAACCTTAAGGACATCTATTAAAGTCAAATTTAATTCATTAGCACCAATCACGCCATCCATGTGAAATAGTTGATAAAAATTTCCAAATCTAAAGAACAATACACAATCATAATGATTGGCTTTTAAAAGCCACCACTGATGCATAAACTGGAAAAGATTTAATAATAGAATTAAGATATAGAATTAAGTATTTGCATGATAAGACTTACTGGTGTTTGTGAATCTAGAAATTGTGGTGGAATATACAAAGTTGAAGGATCATAATTTGGATGGCTTGGTAAACGTTGATTTTTATCTTTAATTTTATCTGGTTGTAAAAAATCATATTTTAGATGGGCCCAAGATTTTGTATATGATGCTCTACCAGTATCTCCTAAATATAATTCATCTAGCAATATATCCTTGGTGGATTTTTTCTAAAATCAATTTCATAAAAATGAATATCATATTAATAATTTGAACAAGCTTGCATACCCTCTGTGGTTGCTTAACATAACATTTATTAGATTTCTTTGTTGTATTAAAGAATGGTGATGTGAAATAATCTTCATCTTCTGTAGCTAAAATTAATAAAAATGAAAAACAAAAATGTTATTTGTACTTCAGTTAATAAGAAATAACCTGGTTTATAATCATCTTCAGAAATTTCCCTATCATCTAAAAAAACAATCCTTTTTCTCTTTTTAGGATTTTGTTTCATTGTTTTTCCACTTTGATCATCAAATTCATCTTCGCTAATGTATTTATTTTCTTTGAAGTTTTCTTTATTTCCATTTATTATTTCAGCTTCTGAATGGAGTTAGAGTTTCAAAATTTAAATAATATTCATTCGCAAATAACTTATTATTCTATTAATATTCGAGACTAAAAGCACGAACGTATTTTAAAAAATGTTTATACCATTTTTTTTCTTATACTTTTTAATTGTAATAGGTTTTAGCTGTGATGCTGCTATGGTCTTGCGATCCTTAGCCATACCGGATCTTGTGGTAATTCCTTTTAGAGAATCGACATCATCGTCGCGCGTTGCTCTTATTCGTAGCATAACACTATCGAAATCAAAAAGATCAATCAGTAGCTAAAGCAACGTACGTCATTTAATTGCTCTAAAATATCTTAGATTTCTGTGACGTGATATAAATGAAAGTTCCAGTTTAATGTTTCTTTATTTATTATTTGAATGATTTTATCTGGTTTATGGGTCGGCACTCCGCAGTTATAGTAGTTTCCGTTTAGTTTCAGCAGATGGCGTGTCTCTCTAACGTTTCCGCTTCTCGCTTGAGTTTTCGGTAAAAAAAATCGTCCTAAGGCCCCGGCCCCATAGGTCTAGTAACATCACTAAAAATATCTAGTTCGATTATTTAGTACCAACACTACCGGTAGTGAGCAAAAGTAACTGTTGTTTAAAACTGTAGCGCCGAACGTACCACATTTAATGAACGCTTATCTAACCTTTACATTATTGCAGTCTATAAAATGGCAAATGATAGAGAATTGATAGACTTTCAACTACAATTAGTGGAATTAGGCCTTAATTTTATGGAAGTACTTGAATATATGAGAAGAAGAAGAAAATATATATAAATGATATGTATTAATCATCCCAAAAGCTTTTTTTACATTAGCATACTAATCAATAAGCAATATTCATGAGAATTTGAAAAGTAAATTGTAGATCTAACATTTGAACATTAAATGTGGTACGTTCGGCGCTACAGTTTTAAACAAGTTACTTTTGCTCACTACCGGTAGTGTTGGTACTAAATAATCGAACTAGATATTTTTAGTGATGTTACTAGAGTTGCGATTCGCGTCCGTATCCGTCCGCATTCATACGTAGCTATGGGACCGGGGTCTATACGACGTATGGGAAGTGCAATTTTCAACGTACGTTTTCTTCCGAGCGTGTGGGAATAGTACATTACGATAAAAGTGCGGGAAAATAGATTCTTGTCTCGTGTGGCGTTTATGCCCGAGCGAAACGAGGGTAGAAAGGTACACGAGACCAGAAACTCTTTTCCGAACATGTGCCGTACCGTATTTTTTGATACAACGCGTGGAAAATGCGATTTTCAACGCACGTTTTTTTCTAAGCGTGCGGGAAAAACGCACTTTCCGCACGGAGTGCCGAAAAGACGCACTTTGCGCACGGAGTATGGAAAATAAAATTTAAAGTGTATATATCGATATGGAGATAAGTTTCATATCATAAACCGATAAAAAAATTAATAAAATTAAAAAATTATTATTAATTTAATTATTATTATTTTAATTATTATTATTTTAATTATTATTATTTTTAATTTTATTATTTCATATAATAAAATTAAACAAAATTAAATTGTTAGGCGCAGCTCACGGTTCTATTTATTTGAAAAACAAAAAAAAACTCATTTAGTGTGATGCCCAAATGCTAATATATTATCTAATAGCTAAACATCTAATTGTAAGTGATTGGATTATTTACTAATTGTTGGAATTTTCAATTATGTATGTACATGAATATGACTTAAATTTAAAAACAAAAATCAGTTTCTTTGTTTTCTTCGAGTTTTCAAGAATATCATCAAATTGCAAAACGTACAGTGCCGGTCGGCCACTTTTACCCCCCCACGGGCAAAATCAGTCTAACTTCAAAGTTTTATATCTCTGGTAGAAATTAACGTACAGAGACGCGCGTGGGTGCGTTTGAAAGGTCTTTCGGAGAGCTTTCAAATGACATGACTCACGGTTGCCATCGATTGTTTTTTTGAATTTTGCAACAATTATACAAAATTAAAAATTCTGAAATTTTTTTATTATTTTTGACAATTAGCCAATTTTGGAAAAAAAATCGTACGAAAATTTGAAGTACACCATTTTTTAGCTATTACCAAGCCCTATCTGAATCACTCATCAAAAATTTATTTTCGTCAAATATGACGCGCGCACGGGCATTTTTTCCTGGAAGTGACAGTTTTTTTCAACATTTTTTATCTCCGTCAAATTGTAACAATCGAAAAAAATTTTATAGGAGAAAAAAATGTGTTTTTTCACGTAGAATACTGCAATAATTTTTTTTTCGGTTTTTCGAAAAATTTTTTTTTCTCACAGTCGGTACGCTAAAAAGATGAGAAACCACAAAAAAAAAATTTTTTCCACCCATTAAATAATACTATATAACAAGTATCGAAAATTACATAAAAAAAAAATCTTTTTTTTTTCGACCTTGAAAAATAATTTAAACCGAAAAAATTTTTCGAAAAACCGAAAAAAAAAATTATTGCAGTATTCTACGTGAAAAAACAAACATTTTTTCTCCTATAAATTTTTTTCGATTGTTACAATTTGACGGAGATAAAAAATGTTGAAAAAAACTGGCACTTCCAGGAAAAAATGCCCGTGCGCGCGTCATATTTGACGAAAATAAATTTTTGATGAGTGATTCAGATAGGGCTTGGTAATAGCTAAAAAATGGTGTACTTCAAATTTTCGTACGATTTTTTTTCCAATATTGGCTAATTGTCAAAAATAATAAAAAAATTTCAGAATTTTCAATTTTGCATAATTGTTGCAAAATTTAAAAAAATAATCGATGGCAACCGTGAGTCATATTATTTGAAAGCTCTCCGAAAGACCTTTCAAACGCACCCACGCGCGTCTCTGTACGTTAATTTCTACCAGAGATATAAAACTTTGAAGTTAGACTGATTTTGCCCGTGGGGGGGTAAAAGTGGCTGACCGGCACTGTATATTAACTTGTATGGTGTAGAGATTGTTATCATCGTTATTGATGTCGATGATAATACGGTACTCCGATATAGACGTGCTTTTCTTTGTGCACGCTGAATAAATTCTTTCTAGCTTAAAATATATTTTTGAGTTATTTCAATTAATAAATAACCCCATAATCCTAGACCAATTAATGTCATCGTGTGGTAAGGGTTTTGAAGCATAGAATTGGTTTATTTATGTGTATAGTGTAGCTTACAATTCTTTTATTTCGCCTATAATAATTTTGATTTGATGCAAGCATGAAACTAAATGTTACTGAATTCAAGTAGGAGATAAACACGCGAGCGCGCTTGATGACACTATAGTAGGCATTTAGTTGTTTTTGACATATATTAATAATTTTGAAAAAGTAAGAGAGGTGCAATTCAAACGAGCAAGGGTTCAATTTTTTTGCCTTGTTTCTTTGTAAAAATAGTAAGTATTATTAAAGATATCGCAGTTGCAAAAAACGAAAAAATTATCATAGTTTTTAATTTTTTTCGATACTCCGTGCGCAAAATGCGTCTTTCCCGCACGTTCAGTGGAAAACGTGCGTTGAAAATCACACTTTCCACACGTCGTATGAAAAAATACGGTACGGCACTCGCTTCGCTCGGGTGTGAACGCCACACGAGACAAGAATCTATTTTCCCGCACTTGTATCGTAATGTACTATTTTGGGATAACTTAAGGGGTTCAATTAAAATAATGAGCATTTTTGGAGTGTTTAATTAGAGATATTTCGAATGGTATTTTTTTTTCACTGTCCATTACATTTTGCGGGCTAGGGTTAGGGGGTCGTGGATGTTAAAATTCAGCGTATACAAGTCAGCACTCAACAGTTTCACAATGTCCATGTCCGAATGGCGCCTTTTTCGAAAAAGCACGCATTAAAAAATATATAGCCACTAATATATCGATGACGTATAAAATTAAATTCATGCCTAAATCTCAAGTAAATTATTTTCACAAGTGTTATTTTTAGTTTTTTGGAAGTGAAATAAATGGTTTAGATTTACGAAAGACTGAATATTATATATTTTATAATGATGGCGATTGGCAAATATTTATCAAAGTGCAGCAACAAAATAGATTCTACAACATTGTTTAATTTTTCTTTATCGTACATTAAATAAACGGAAAAATGAGTGTTTCATTAAAACATACATAATTGCTTAATTCGGCGGATATCTTCAAACGAATATATTATTTAAATGAGTATCGCCCTGGCAAACAAAGCAATACTGTACGATAGAATTAAATACTGGCAAGAATTGTACGTATTTTTTTAATTGACGACTTGATGGATTTCTTTTCTACACAACATAGTGTAGTAAAAGCATGACGCAGACTTACTTCAGCTTCTAATTTCTTTGCGATGACTCGAGCTCGCTTAATAATGTTTGGCGGTACGCCGGCTAATCTAGCCGCGTTAAAACCATAAGACTTTGGACATGCACCTTCTACCAACTTGTATAAAAATGTCACATTTTCTTCATTTAAGGGACTTTCGTGCTTATTTTCTGCTTTATAAGCCTGTAACAAACGATGTTGCAAAGTAGTTGTTGGCAGCGCGTACACACAAAGGCATTCTTCAAAAAATAACCCAATAATAACGAACCATGTGAGCAAACATAATGTTTCTGTTTGTTTTGAAATTTTCGATCAGAGTATGGTAGTGAGTTGAAAAAAGAGTTCTACAATTTATTTTTGTAAGAGCTTCGATAACTGACGCAGCTATCGCTGTCCCGTCGTAAGTTGACGTACCCCGACCTAAAACATAATTATGCTGTGAAGAAATTTACTTTTTTGCAATGTAACGATAAAATTATAGATGCCTACCTAATTCATCTAAAAGAATAAGTGAATACTTTGTGGCGTGCTGGAGTATAGTCGCGGTTTCCTTCAGTTCCACCAGGAACGTACTTTGGCCTGCCACGATATCATCACTCGCTCCCAGTCGAGTGAATATACGATCAATAAGCGTTAATTCACACGTGCTAGCTGGTACATAAGACCCCTACACAATATTATTACACAATCAAAATTAAAAAAATAGTATAAAGCACGACTTACGACTTGCGCCATTATCGTTATTAATCCGACTTGTCGCATCAATGTCGATTTTCCTCCCATATTTGGACCGGACAAAATCATTAACGGAGCTGTCTTATCGCCCCCTATCAACGTATCGTTGGGGATGAAATTATCACAAGAAATGCATGGATGAACTCCATCTTCAATTTTGATAAATATCTGAAAAAATTAAGACTTCTTAGTCGGAGAGCTTATGCGCATACTTACAAATTATCTCAATGAACTTGAAATTATTGTATATACCTTTTTTTTATCCGTATCGTCGTAAATTTTTGGGATGCAGGTTTTGTGAGATTTAGCATACTCGGCTAAAGATATCAAGCAATCGATAACTGCAATGTGATGTGCTGCAGCGCTCCACTTTTCATAATGGTCACTGAATTTTGAGAATATTATTCTATTAATATTTTTTAAAATTGCTTCATTTCGTTCTTCGATCTCCCCTTGTCTCTGGTAGAATTGCTGTTAATCAATTGATTTGATTGAAAATTCTGAAGAGTTTCAATAACTATAATTAATAAAAATATATATGCACCTTTGATTTTTCCGTGTAATACCTCTTGAAACCCTTTCTGGAACCAATCAGTTCAAATTCATCGCCTACTTTTTTATTATCTGGAATTTCAATTTGATATCTTTTACAATCACTTCCAACAAATTTTAATGGAACCCCAAACTTCTTCTCCAATTTTTTCAAGTATTCATTGGATTCCTTTTTTATTTCTTCAAATTCTAACATTACGTTATCATACTCTTTATCAATGCCAGCTTGAAGGGTAATGAAACCTTCTTTTTTAGCTTCATTCTGATTGAAAGCTTTCTGTAAAATAAAGTACTGAATCAATATTGAGCTGATAACTGAAGTGTGAAATATTTATAATTACTTTGAATTGATTGAGAATTTCTTGTAGTTGTGGGAAATTACCTTCTGGCATTACCTTGACACATTTTTTGATGAGAGGATTTTCAAAAGCTGTAAATTAAATATTTATTGATTAAATTAAAAATTATTTGAGCAATTTAAAAGGATATTCAATCAAATATTTATATATACCTGAAAAAATCTCGACAATTTTCAAAACTTCTTCAAAGCTATTTAAAGCAGTAATAAAATCATTAATTGTTCTTTTTGTATATCTATTTTTTTCACAAAATATAGCACGCCTATCTGGATGTTCATTCAATTTCGCAGCAGTTCCTTGAGCATGAATCTTGCTTATCAGACGCTCAAGATCTGGTAAATGAAAAAGTTTACCGCGAACTTGTTGGATAATGTCTGGAGCATCCAACAAATCCGAAATTGCAAGTTGTCTTTCAGAAATAACGCATTTACGACATGATGGTCTGCAAATCCACTCTCGAAATAATCTAAAACATAATAATTCTCATAGAAAATCCAAGCAAATACATCCAATAAAATTTCTAATTACCTTTGGCCAAATGGTGTACAGCAATGATCCAAAATTTTAATGAGGGAGCCTTCAGTACCTAATATCTTTAGATTATTTAGAGTCATTGCATCTAAAATCTAAAAAAAGAATAAATAAGTAAAGAATAAAGAACTTATAATAAACTAATCTTTTTAATTTTCATACCATATTGTGAGAAAATTTAGTTTTATTTGTTGTAACATCAAAGCTAGGTGGTGAATACGTTTTAAATATGCCTTGAGATAGCAAGTGTTGATCTAATAAATATTCCTTTAATGTAGAAACACAACCACCTAAGGCAGCAATAGCTAATTCTTTGTCGTCTATAGGAAAGAAAATTGTTTTTTGACCATTTTTCACTAAAAACAATATCATTTTATGACAAAATGCACCACAAAACGGAGTCCAAAGTTTTTCTACCTTCTTTCAAATAAGATTTCAAGCCATCTGGCCAAGAAAATGTAGAGTCTTTATTTATGAAGTATTCATTTTCATAAAGGCACTAGAATTAACAAGTTTTGTTATCACTCTAAACAATTTAATAATTGAATAAAATAAAATGTATTACTTGTAAAACTTTTGTAGCTGTCCAGAACTGTATTTCTTTTGATAATGCTTCTTTAAAAATATCTGGCAAGAAATAATTTAGCAACTTCAAAGTATTTGAAGATAAATTCCCGCGTTCATACACAATATGAGCAGGAGGAAAATGTGCAATCAACGTAAGCAATTTAGAATTGCATTGATCATCTTGAAATTGTCCCAAGTAGAATTCACCTATACTAGTATCTATGAAACACACTCCATAAGCTAATACATCATCTCTAATTATATTTTTTTCAACTATGGATAATAGATAAACGGAATTGGGAGATGAAGCTTCCACTGTGTCTAGAAAATTAAAGACTCTGGATCCTTTGGTACTGATTTGACAAACTTCACGTCGAACAACTTTATCAAACTTTGTTGCTTTGGACACTAAAAAATACAAATCTCATTTTTATTAAACATTTCGCAAAATATGAGGTATGACATGAGAAATTGTGCATTAATGACTTTTAGCACATCTTTGAGATGCCATTTCTGGTGTTTCTGTTTGCTCTATTCTTGCAACCTTATAGCCTTTTTCAATTAAGCTTGCATACTTTTGACCAAAGGCAATTTCCATAAAACCTACATGAGCGAAGGTATCCTACAATTATAAAATATATTCAAATAAGTTTATTAATTTTTTATAGATTGTATTAACCTTTAAATATGATAAATTCAATTCTTTAGCTCCTATAATAGCATCCATGTGATATAACTTATAAAATTTCCAGACTTTGAACAATAATATGCAGTCAAAGTGTTCAGACTTCAAAACCCACCATTGACGCATTGCCTAAATTAAATTTAAAACATTGCATTTTCAAGAAAATTAGATATGAAAATCAAGAATACTGACTGGAGTTTGTGCATCTAGAAATTCTATTGGAATGTATAGAGTTTTAGGATTATAATCTGGATGACTTAGAGAGCGTTTTTGATTGTCTTTAATTTTATCTGGTTGTAAAAATTCATACTTCAAATGAGGCCAGGACTGTGGATTAACTGCTATTTCAGTTTTAGCAATTTCATAAGCATCTTTATTCTTTGGTTTGCTCTTAGTAACTTTTTCTTTTGCTTTGCCAGTATTTAGTTTCCTCATTTTCTAAGAATAAATTTAAATGAATTATTTAAGATCAACTTTTTATTTAAAGTTGTCTGGTTCATTGCAAATAATTCCTGCACCTTAAGTGATTCATAGTCACTTTCAGATTCTGTGAGTTCCCCCGCCTTAAAAAGTGATGCTTCTGAATCCTCTTCCTCACTATCTGTAGAATCTAATCAAAACATATGTATAGTATATTTAACAATAATAAATATATTAGTAGAATTAAAATTTAATATTTTACCTGGTTTATACTCATCAAAAGAATCTTCGCTAACATCATCTGGAATAGTAACCTTCCGTTTCTTCTTTGGTGATTGTGACTCAAACTTAGCATTATCTTCCGAATAATTTTCATCAATAGCCTTGATGGTTCTTTTTTTGTTTTGCTTAGTATTTTCTTTACTCTTACTATGACTCTTTGGATTACTCTTCGAAACGGCTGGTGATAGTAGGTATATACATATTATATATTTATTATAGTATATATACATATTATATATTTATTATAGTATATATACATATTATATATTTATTATAGTATATATACATATTATTAAATTTAAACAATGATAGAGGCAATAACTATAAATTGTAAAATACTCACCCTTCTTTTTCTGCCCTACCTTGGAGGATGCAGTCTTTGCTTTTGACACTGCCCTTGTGCGTGCTTTTGTTGCGAGCAGCGGAGACTCTAATTCCTCCAGCTTCAATTTAGCCCCGGACTTAGTTGAGGTCTCCTTCTTCGGATTGGTTTTAACCTTACATTTAGTTGATTCATTTGTTGATTCTATTTTTTTAACTCTTGGCATGATTGTTATTTGTGCTAATACGAATGTTATACACAGAATTTAAAAAATGCTTCGCAAACAAAATCAATGATGGACTTGTATCGACGAAAAAACCTGCGCGCGACTAAACTAATAACTAATATTATATAAGTAACTCTTATCGCATGCCATTCGCAATTGCGCAGATCTACTTTCACGTGGCGATAAAATTTGCACTAGGAGGCGCCAATATTTAATAGTGTTCGTATAAAAATTATCTCTTCATATCACGAACGATACATTTATAAATGTAACAATTGAATTGATTTTGATTAATGAAAATAAGCATTGATAAAAAGATCCACTGACGATTTTAATAAATGAAAAATTAATGGATTCCACTAGCAATCATCAGATGCCTACAGGTGCAAGCTATTTATAGTGTGATGTCGTCCATATTGGCCTGCCACCTACTCATCAATCTCCACCCTGCGGGCATCCCCTCCGTTTCAGAGTTATCACAATTATTATTGTACCTCTCCAAATAAATTAGCAATAATGCAACAGTTAGACCTTCTAATACAAGAAATAGAAAGTATCGACGATTACCTGGGACCGACTTTCAGGTAAGAGTGACATTCTTGTAAATTTTAAATTTTAAATGGCAGCAATCAACGTGTTGCGCAGCCTCGATATCCAAACACATTGCTTTTTCTTGCATATGCGCACTGGTGGGGATGATAACAGGGGATGTTTCATTTTAACCCCTAGGTTATGAACAAGTGTCAATCTTTATTTTGAAAATGTCTAATTTAACTATGAGTGCAGTGCAAAATACTCTGCTTAGCACTGCTCCAAAGCATGAGCACTTACTTGCTGAAATTGAATCTTCAGATATGAATAATATAGGCCTTGTTATCAGGTATACCTTCCTTTCCCAATTTGTCTAATAATGTAGCTGACCTGGTTATATGTTGTTTATTTACAAATCGATTTTCAATAACACAGTTATGTTCACGATTGTTAATCAAACCAATTTTATTTTCAGAGCAATTTATGATGGTAATGAGCATCAAAAGTTTATGGAAAAATTAGATGAGAGAGTCAAGAGCCATGACAAAGATATTGAACGAATGTGCAACCATCATTATCAAGGCTTCATTGACTCTATACGCGAATTACTTCAAGTTAGAACGCAAGCACAACAGCTAAATGTAAGAATTAAACAATGAAACAACTTAATGATTGATTTTTCACTCAACGTATGGTTTATTTTTTCACAGGCTGAAATTTTAGAACTTGACAATAGAATCAGTGCTACAACAGGTACTGTTATAGAAAGAAAAGAAGAATTAGTAAATGCGAGAAAGGTACAAAGTAATATGACTGCAGCAGTTGACAGCTTAACAATGTGTCTTCCAGTCTTAGCTGCTTATGCAAAATTACAAAGACAATTAAAAGATAAACGCTATTATCCTGCCTTGAAAACTCTCGAACAACTTGAGAATAATGATTTACCAAAAGTAAAAAACTATAGGTTTTCAACACAAATAACTCAAAAGATTCCTTTGTAAGTAAACAATTTTAATATTACCTACTTGTACCAAGTTTCAATCATTATTCTATTTTTGATATTTTAGATTGAGAAAAAATATCAAAGATGCTTCCATGTCAGACTTGAGAGATTTCTTAGAGAATATAAGAAAGTACTCTCCAAAAATTGGTGAAGTGGCAATGAAACATGTAAGAATAATAATCCAATAATTGTTGTAGATGTTGCTTAACATTTTGATTTTTTTAGACAGCAGAACAATTAAGTAACGAGGCTGAAATTATTGGTAGGAAAAAGAAAAAAGCTCTAAGTTCTGTTCCTTTAGCAGATGAAGAAGAACCGAGTGCTCAAGATCTCATGGATTTTAGTCCTGTATATCGCTGCATGCATATCTATACTGTACTTGGAGAAGGAGAAACTTTTAAAGCATATTATAGGCAGCAAAGGCAGCAACAGGCACGCCTAGTCTTGCAACCTCCAATAAATATGGTAAATTTTCAAATGACAGAAACTCCATTATTTTACATTATTATAACCACCATAAAAACATTTTAGCATGAAAGTATCATTGGATACCAGTCTTATATTTACGGGATTCTCGGATTTTTCGTTGTTGAGGATCATATACTAAATACTGGCAATGGTCTTACAACTCGTACATATCTGGAAGAGCTGTGGTCAATGGCTTTATCTGGAATTGTTAATGCTTTGAGAACACATTCTGTGAGTTCTATGTCAACTCAAGAATTTGAGAATCTTGTCCAACGTTTTGATTTTTTTAGGCTTATTGTACAGATGCAACACTCATACTGAAAATAAAAAACTTGATAATGCTATTCAACACAACATTGAGGGTAAACATTTTTTATATTTTATCCACTTGTTTTTTGTTACTCAACTTGTTTCACTTTCAATGCAGAATTATGGGTACACGGTCGGACAATTGTTCGATTTACTTCAAGAAATTCGGGTTCATTACAACGAAGTGCTTATGCAACATTGGGTTCAAGTATTTCGTGATATTTTAGACGAAGATGAGTTTTTACCAGTTCAAGTGGGTTCGCAAGAAGAATACGACAAAATTTTAGCTTCGTTTCCGTATCGAGATGAAGAGCTCCAGAAGGCGAAGTTTCCAAAGAAATTTCCATTCTCGCCCATGGTACCAAAAGTCTACCACCAAGTCAAAGAATTTATTTACGCTTGCTTAAAATTTTCCGAAGATTTGAATCTCACACAAACGGAAATTGACGAAATGATTTGTAAATCTACTAATTTACTATTGACGCGGACCTTTAGTGGATGTTTGTCTTCGCTTTTCCGTAAACCATCATTGGCACTTTTGCAAGTTATACAGATTATTATAAACACAGGTTATCTTGAAAGGTCAACAAAATATTTGGAAGAATTCGTTTGTAATATCACAGGGTATACGTTTGCCATTTACGAGGAGTACTGACAGTAATGTAGGGAAATTTTTCACAAATACTTTTAAATTTCTAGAACTCCACATGAAGGTAAATTAACCACTGGCGGCTTTAAATCAGCAATGTTTAGAGTTGCACGGGATGACGCTGAAAAGCAAATATGCGAAAAATTGAAAAAAAAGCTTGATGAATTTCTAGAGCTGGAAAACTATGACTGGAATCTGGCTGAGCCCCAAGGCCACGCATCTGGCTTTATTACCGATCTGATAGCATTTTTACAAAGCACCTTCACGTGCTTTACAAATCTTCCGGTGAGTTTGCCATTCGATTATTGATATTCGAAATATTTATTAATTTCTTCAACAGGAGGAAGTTGCGCAAGTCGCATGTAAATCAGCCTGCTGTCACATTGCCAAATCCATTTTGAATATTTTAACTAGCGAAGATTTGAAACTAATATCGATGGGTGCTTTACAACAAATTAATTTGGACACCATCCAGTGTGAACGTAAGAAGCTTTATTTTTAACGATTACCTGGATGTTCGTTGACTTTAAGTTGTTTCTTATTAGAATTTGCAGCCTCGGAACCTGTTGTTGGATTTCCGGAGGGAACGTTACTACAAGAATTCGCTCAATTACGCCAATTACTTGATCTGTTTATGAGCTGGGATTGGCCGACTTATTTCCACGATTATATAAGTGAATCAAGCAAATATAATCTTGTTACACCGCAAATGGCTATTATTTTGCTTGAAAAGTATGTATTTAATTAGGTTTAACTGAATATTAGTGTGAAATATTTTAATAATTGATTATTTGCAGATTGAGAGAGTCTGATAAAAAAACGGTTTTTTCTGTACTGAAAAAAAGCGAACGAGACAAGAAAAAACTATTAGAGACAGTTTTGAAACAGTTAAAGCAATTGGCACAAACTACTCAGCAATAAAAATTACATGAGAAACTGTACATATTTAATATTGCAATGATGTAACTAATTTATTAATTATTAGTTTTGTAAAGCTGATTGATCATCTGTGTAAAGTGCCTTGATATATTTTCACAATCAAATGGGAAAAGAATCGTAATATGAGAAAGAACACTGTCGTTCGATTGAAGGTTGTATATATTCTTAACTTCGAAAGGTTTTCTTTTTGTTTTATATAATGGCGTTATCATTAATTTACATGTCTATTATATGTCACATATTGTACAATATTTCTGAAGTAACTGTACATTGGACAATGTATATCGAAATCTCAAGTTCCCCAGATTGTAACCTCTAAATATAAATATTACTAATAAAATAATAAACAGTAACTCTCGAGATAAACGACTTGTTTGTATTCATTATTCAATTCCAAGTTTTTTTTCAAATGTATATAAAAGTGCAGTGATGATCATTTCAAAATACGAAAATTAAATTCGGTAAGATTTTTTTATATATTTGACAAGACGCATAACCATTTTTAAGTAAAATTATGTTCAGTAAAAAGTCTTGATAATAATTCCAGAAATCCAGGAAATATCCTCATAGATTTTACAAAATCATTCTGAAGAATTAACTTTGCTAAAGTTTACAAAAGTTGATATTAATTGTAGAATGCGCTTATTCTCTACCGCTTTCTTCTGTCGTTTTCAACAGTCACGGCCAATTTACTCAAATTCGGCCGTGAAATACCAGAATCATAATTTATTCTTCAATATTATCAATGTTATCAGGATCAACATCGTCCGGTAACATCGAGTACTTATTGGACGCTATGAAATTCTGGAAAACGAGAAACCTCATAAATATCCTCGTTGACAATTTAAATAATTGTTCATAATGGATTGCTAACTTACTGGAGATGTGTTCTCTTTAGCTTTGGGCATTCTTGCAAGTTCATCTCTGAAAACGAAGCCAGAAACGATTAAAGTTTAAAGACAAAATATTTATAGCCGAACTTACAGAACTCTTCATAGTAAACATATTTAAGATAATTAAGAAATAAGAAATAGAGTATAAGTAGAAAAGACCTTACCTCTCTCTTTCTTCAAGAGTTCGAACGTCATCAGTTTTGGGAGGCCCTCTGGAGGAAGGACGCGCGTTACGGCTGTTGGGTGGTCCTCTCGATCCACTTCTGTCGTTCCGCGATTCTGTGCGATCTCTGGGATCTCTAGAGTCTCCACTGTCGTGCGGATCTATAACAGAAAAAACATCTGAAGTGAGGACGACGTAGGCATATTTAAGCAGAAGCCGACACGTTACCTGACTTGGGCTGGCGATCGTCCGCCGATCTCCAGGCAGGCCTACTCCTCTCCTGGTTTTCATCGCGACCCTCGCCGTTTCGCCGGCTCCAGGCTCCTTCCTTTGGTGGAGCGCTTCGTTTCTCGATGTCTTCCTTGGAGCGAGCCTCGGCACTCTTAGCCAGCCGCTCCTCAATTTCGCGCTCCTTGGAAGCAGTATCGACAGGCTTGGCCGAGCCAAAAATATTGGGTGCGGCGGCGACTACGTCCTCCGTGCCCGGAGCATCAGCACTAGCAGCAGCCTGCTCCACGGGCTTGGTGCGGGGTTGCAGAGCCAACTTGGGTCTGGTCGCTGGGGCAGCGGACTCGGTCTCCCTGTCCGAGTCTCTCGGCTCCCTTGATTCCCTCAAAGGCAATGGCTCTCGCGGCGCGCTCCTGAGATTAACCCATCGCTCCTTCTCTTTCTCGATGTCGTCATAGTGACGCCTGGACCCGAAGCCACCTCTGTCTCCGGTTCGATCGCCGTCCCGGTCTCTGCTCTCCATTATGCCTCGACCGCGGTCGGCGAACCTACAAACAGGTGAATGGTTAGTCAATCGGCGACACAGAGAGAAAGGAGGCCGCCAGTCACCAACCTATTCCAGTCGCGCTCCCCACGCTCGCTGTCACCGATGGAGGCTCTGTCCCTATAAGACGGAGGTGGTCTGCTGTCCCTGTCTGGTAGCTCGCGAGGAGCGCTGCGCCACGCTCCAGGTTTCATGTTTTCAAAGCCGTTGTCTCGGCCACCGCCTCGCTCGAATCCTCCGCGGCTACGATAACCTCTGTCGCGGTCTTCATCGCCACCGTCGTCGGCCGGTGCGGCTCTGGCACTACGCCAGTCACCCATTGTGCGCTCAGGATCTTCGCTGTAGTCGCGGTGACCGTCGCCCATTCGGCCCATTCGCCCGCGACGTTCGTCGTTGTTGCGGCTCGACACTTCGATTCTTAGCCTTCGCGACTTTAAATGCTGCAATCATACGAAGATCATTAAAAACGAAAATACAATTATTCAGACAAGTGGGCATATTAATGATCAATTACCGTATCTGGCATGGATAGAGCGTCGATCAACGACTGTCTATCTTCGAATTCCACATAGCCAAAGCCTTTCATCATATTTGTTTCTTTTGGGAGACGCATATTGGCAACATTCATGTCTTTGAAGAAATCTAACATATCATCATCATCTATGTCATAAGGTAAATTAGATATATATGCTACAAACGGTGGTTGTGTTGGGATGTTCTCTTCATTTATACTGGCATCTCTAGCAGATCTGGGAGCTGTTGGCAATACAATGGGTTCTTTTGGCCTTGAAGTATATCCCCCATCTGTAAGAATGAATCAATTTTTAATAACTACTTATAACATAATAACCAAATAAAGTTACTTTTGCTTACAATCATCTTCTTCATCATCAGCCCAGTTGCTACTACTATTCCAATTTGAGCTCGACTTTGCTGGTGCAGGAGCTGCTGGTGGTGTATCCCCCAAGAAAACTTGAAGGGTTATTGTCTTGCCTTTGGTCTTTTTTCCCTTTTTACCTGCAGTATTTAACAGGATTGTCAAGTAAAATGTGAGAAAGTCAATTGTACAACAACATAACATACTGTATATCAATAATAACATAAAAGATATACTGATGTTTCATGAAACCATATATTTGCGATGTTTCAATCGTTTAGAGATGAAAATCTCGAGCAGGTAGCAAAGAGGTGGTAATATGAACAAAGTCGAATGTATACAACTGAATTTTACAGCAAAAATAATATTCATTTCAGTTTGCTAATGTTACTATCTCTTTGTTCAGACTGCAAGAGTTGAAAATTTTTATGTTAGAATGGCTGAAACGTCACCTCGTAATTAATAAAATACATGGATTGATGGAATGTCAGTATAAGTATATCTTTTATCCACAGCAATTATTTCAATCATTAACATCTTAAACAAGAATAAATAATAACAAATATTATTGCACTTTTATTAAGTTCATTTTAAAAATAAGTATTGAGTTACTGAATAGAGTATGTCAAACGTATGGCGCCCATGCGTTTTTTTTTTCAATGATAAAAAAATCCTTAAACGCAAGATCACGTAAGCGTCTTTCGAGTATACATCAAAAAGCCTTGCTAATGATTAAATTATTGACGAAAAAAAAACCAACAATATAATAACGCCGTTTTAAAGGTTTTCGAGAAAATCTCAAAATGGTTAACAAAAATGCAAAAGAATTGCCAAAGCCATAATGAAACTGCCCTTGATGCCCTTAAAATGGTTGTGTTGCATAAACAAAGCATTATCTTCTTATGTATCAATACGTATTGAATTTTATTGTAAAAATAATCATGAAAGAGCAAGTTTCTCGTGGTCGCTCCATTTTCCTCTAAGCAAGTGAGTGCGCGAGAAGAAGAGAGAGATAGAGTGAGTCGCACACATACACGGTTGCGGGCTTTGAGGGTTATGTGCAAACGCACGCACGAAGTGCCAGCCAGCACGCTGATGCGTGAACACGTTGCAGGTGGGAATGATTCCTTTAGGGAGCGTAGAATTCTGGAAGATTCCACAGTAAGAAAGAGGAGCAGATGAGATTTACCTGACATTGTAGGACCGGTGTTGATAAATGCCGACGTAGAGGAGACTGCAACAGCACAGAACACTGGAGGTCCTCGGCGCTGTCTCGCCGAGCGCACACAGAGCAGAGAGCCAGCCCTGAGCAGCAGCCAAGCAGCACTGCACGAAAGCTCCTTAAGCCTACTACTGCAACGGAGCGACTGAGGGCGGCACGTACGACACCGGACAGGCGACACGCTGACACCGATTGGTCGAATTTAACGGCGCTGTCGGCGTCTCATAGCCGTGTGAGTGCGTCCGTGTGGTCAGCGCAGCGCGCCAACTTTCATCTTCTTATCACTTGACTCGACATTTCGAAGCTGTCTTCTTTGTGATAATTTAATTAGTTGGATGTTGCCACCCCCAACATTTAAAGCTTTCTTAAATACTACGACACTTTGGATGCTCGTGGAGTTTGTACCGCGAATCTGCTATTCCTTTCGTGGACAAACACAAAGCTTTGCATTCAAAGTCAGATTTCAGCTTTCTGAACAAAAATAAATGTTTGCTAAAGAATTGGGCGCGATGAAGTTTAAGTGATTTAAAACTGTACATAGCCCAAGTACGTAATCGTTGAACAATTAATGGCTATTATTCAAATTACAATGATTTACATAATGGCGACGTTCATTAAACGTAGCAAATCTGAATAGACTTTCGAAAATGTTGTCCTTGGCAAGCATTCTTTTCGTTGCAGCAGTAGAAATATTCGACTCATTAATAATAGGCCGAATAGACAATATTATTCATGCCAATAAATCTCACAGCAGAAAGTCAGACAGGACAGCTGCGTTGTTAACTCTGGGGTATAGATGAGTGACAAAGAGCCTCTCTAGTTATTAGTAGGGTAGGTGGGTCTCAATTAGTTTATAGCCATCTTTCCAGTGTACCTTTGTTACAAGTTTGCACTTGAAGCTTTAACAGCATTTTATTACAGGTGAAAGAGCTCACTGACTATCTGTGCTCAAAAGAGAAAGAGAGAGAAAACTAAAGCATTGAAATTAATTAGCCATTTTTCTATTAAAAGAATGCAGAATAGCAGCTGAGAAGAGATAGGAATTACGAAGTTTGGAAAATCGCGAGAGAGCTCGTGCTTATTCGGCCGATAGAGCAAGAGATTGTCCTTATCAGCCTGCAAACGCTCGAACAACTACTAAATGTTTGATTCAAGAGATATCGAGGATAATCGGCACACTCGGCAGCATTTCGATCCGGCAAGTAAGACACAGGTGTCCAATGTGCATTATAGATGTCGGTGAATCGATCCCTTCTGCGACGTCCGATGTACGTCTACAAACATTGTATACTATAATCTTATGCCGATAATTGGCTCGCTTTTATCAGTATGAAATTACGACGAGTCGTTCAAAGGACTACATATCCGTTTCCATCAGCAGTCCTAGCTATATAGATAAACGCTGCTAACCCATTGCCTGTTAGCTTTCTCTCTGTGTTCCTTCATTTTAATTAACGTTTCTTTCAGTTATATTTTATTTTATTCTAAAATTCAAATATTTTTCGGCAATGTAATTAATCAAATTCAAAATTAAATACACAATTAAAAAGTTTCATGTTTGGTTGGTATAAAGTTTGTAGAAATAGAATTTTAAAGATTTACTGACTTGTTGTGTTGTATGTTACTAATGATATAAATCTGTATAAAACTAAATTAATATAAAATATTTTTTATTCGTTGAGTTTTAATATTAATTTATTAAGACGAACGGACCACAATTTTGTGCTTACATATTAAAATTAGCAGTTTCTCACCACCCAGACCCTCAGTGATATAACTAATGTTGTTACATATAAGCACACGTAGAAAAGTATCATACAACACAGCAAGTCATTAAATCTTTGAAATTCTATTTCTACCAGCAAAGTATTAACCAAACGTGACATTTTTTAAATCAAATACCAAAACGTTAACAAAATCTCTTAATCGGTTCGATTATCGAATTAAGTAAAATTACCTAATTTCATATAAAATATAATTTTTTTCAATAACTAAATAAAATTAAAAAATTCAATAATTTAGGTAGCGTAGCTTCAAATTAATTATGTAAAGGCTCATTTTAAAGCTGCTAATATTTATATATAACAGTTGAATTTATAAAAAATGTTACTGTCAATTTTCCTAGATGTTAAATTTTGTTTTTAAAAAAGAGTTTCCGTCATAACAATTGATTTAATGCCCTTAGAGAGGTGATTTTTTTTTAAATTGAAGGTAATGTAATTTGCGACGAGATGTAATTATAAAATACTTCAAAATTTATGTGTAAAATAAAAAATAACAAGAAGTCCATAATTGAAAAAATATAAAAATTACATTTTTTCAAATGTTGGAGTAATGTCTCATTAGAATCATATAAATCTATTTTGCACCCTTCATTCAGTAACAACAAATCGAATAAGTCCTCGTACCTCAAATTCTATTAAATAGAACATGAGTTATTGATGGCTCCGCACACATACACAGACACACATGCATACAAAAATTTTTCAAAACTGATGTATTACGATGATGTTAAAGAAATCATTTTTTTCATTAAAATAAAGCTTCCTCTATAAGGAAGCAAAGCGATTCTTGTACGTGTAGTAATAACAATTCACTGGCCAATATCTCCATCCTAATTTCCAACGCGACATGATATTTTTCATATACAACTATAATCATTAATAATTTTTAATAATAAATCCATTGATTTGTCAATTAATAAGCTCAAATACGTGTATATAAGCGTACCAATATATAAACGAGAAACAAGATGTTGGTCAAAAAAGATAAAAATATATTAATAATCGAACTCGACTCGCTTATTTGAAAGTAATTTTTGAATATTGTCTCTTTCATCACAATTTATTAAGTTGCCATTCTTTTCCAATTGCTTATAGCCTTTCAAACGCAGTCATCAGCCTTTTCCTTTTGTACTTATTTTTTCATATTATTTCAATTATATAAGTGTTCATTGTTCAGTATTTTTAATAAGTGTATCATTGTTCTGGATAATGGAAAGCTTATATGTATTCTATTTACGGAATAATCGCTTCATATATGAAATATTTTACCAAGAAAACTAATAAGTATAAAAATCAGCTCCATGATAGTTACTCTAGTTTGAATAATTGTATTGTCAAAATGTGCGACCACGGATATAAGATCAACCGATATATATGTTTGCTCCTAAAGGGTAATAAATTTATTCAATATTTGTCAATAAATAATTGACGTTTTTCTTCTTACACAAGTTTAGAGAGCACGCATTTGCTTGACACAGATAATAAGACAGTTTTTTTTACATACTTCTAGAGTCCACCTGCGAACAATTTTCTATACGTTTATTCACACAAATATATTTATATAATAAATTATGAAATTAATTATTAAATCATTTTCCTAATAATAAAAGAGATATGCTCCATATTGTAAGCCTGCTTAGGTACCTTTATGGAGATTTCATTACTATTTTACAGCTCTGATATTATAGTTTTTAATGTAATTTTTAAGATACAGTGAACTACTAGATAAATGAAACTACTTTTTATGACAAAAGTATAATTGTATTTATTTATTTTAAGCAAGTTTTAAATTGTCATTTTTACTTGTTCTATTAACCAATTAATAATAATTACGTAATATTGTTTTATATAAAAACGTAAATGCATCATTTCACATTTGCACGCACGCACGCGTTCATGATCCTTAGTAGCAGGAAAGAAGCGAAAAGATTTCAAAGAAAAATAGCCGACACTGTTCACTCGCAATACGTAAGCTGGTAATTTAGTTACAAGTGAATAGATATATATACTCATTGATCTAGTGTTGAGAGCAATCAAAACAATTTATAGAAAAATATATTTAGGCCAGCTTAGCTGTATTTGTTGCTTTTTTACATGGATTAACGTTTTATTTACTGAATATGTTTTGATTGATCCTGTACAAATTTTTCCGACTACTATGTACAGAAGTGCTCGCGGTTGCCATTTAGTATACGTTATCATTATAGACACATTTTTTGAAATATGGATCAGCGTGCAGTCAAGTAGGTTAATTACTTTCAAATTGCATTATAACCGTTAGTTTATTCTCATTTTCACATATGATAATGCAAGTATCTAAATAACAACATAGAATAATTAAAAATACTTTGTAATATTAATTGGCATAAAAATGGCCGTATTATAAACATATTAGATGTTAGTATAATATTGACACAAAAAATGATGGTTCAAATTTTGAATAGCAAACGATAATCACTGGATATCTATCACTTAAACTACAAATGTTCACCTTATTGCTTTAAATTTCATAAATACGCTTCAAAATTTTATATATTCAGGAAATATGATTGATGAAAAGGAAAGGAACAATGTATGTGGCTACATGATTTTATTGACAGTTTTTTAAATACAATAAATCACTTGACGGTGCGTCGCGATAGAACAATATCAGAAGAATCATTCAGTACGTGAAACGCTTGATCAATCGTAATAAAATTTTCGGCGAGTTTACTCAGTGCCGCAGTACTTAACTCTCACCTACAAACTTTCAAATAAACAAAACACACATGCACAATACATTTTTTTCGCTGATTACGTGCTACAACATCGACAAGTAATCTATATCGTCATCGCATAAAAAAAAGAGTACTTACAGTTATACAAGAAAGGAAAATCTCGCAAATTGTAAAATGAACGAATGGCAATGCATGAAAAAAAATTAAATAGATATTGCGCGGAAGATATTCTATTTCGGTTATGTATTTGTTTTTCGTTTTTTACTTTTATCTTCCAATTCATATATAGCAATTAGTCTATAAAAAAGGACATTATCCCATTATAAATACTAGTTTATCACATCGTTGTGAAATAAATTAAATTAAATCAGCAATATACGAAGCGATCATGATACAAAATGGTTAATGATGCTAACGATCTCTAATAATATAATGATATCGATCAAAATATCAGTTTTAACGTAACTATTGATAATTCGTAGGTGACAATAAGTCTGTTACATACGTTGAACTTGTGTGTGTGTGTGTGTGTGTGCGTGTGTTGTATGTCGCGTACTAGTCGACGCGTCGGATCACAGCTGCGGATCAAAGGCGTTATGGTAATATAAAAATTTACTTTCTACGAAATTTCCTTCCTAGTTTATTTTTTCCGAACTAGCCGTGTTTTTACTTTGTTAAAAATATAACATTGAAAGTGATACGAGATACTAGAAAATACTACGTTTGCGCTCTATTAAAGTTTGGCAGCTCTCGCTGAGACTACATAGTTGAAAGGCCATTTTCGCACGAGTCGGATATGGTTAGGCTTTATAAATGCATCGCATCCCAATTCTTGTCGCCACGAGGTTAAATACTGGTTGGGTGAAGAGTATTGTCAGTCTATTAATATTTGCTATGAATATTTGCCATTGTAGGCACGATTCTTGATTTCACGTAACGCTCAAAGTAGGAAGGAATCAAAGTTGTTTTAGTAAAAACATAATAATAAATAAACAAATCACGTTCATTGGTATGTTTTGGCAAGAACTTTTTCCTTCCGCAGAGGCGATCCAACTAAAAATTCGCTCTAGTTATAAAAGTCTTGTACCTGAGTCATTTATTCTGTAATTACGTGCTAAAGCGTGATAATTTTATAAACACTAACGAATTGTATAAACTTTAAAATCTAGCTTGAGAGCGGAGCACGGAGAGATCAAGATATTCTTTGTTCGACGATACTCTTCAAATCGTGTCATTGCGCTTCTCTGCTCACATCTTACAAGAATATATAATACATGCATTGTCATTATTCGTTTGCTCTTTATTAAGCTAAGCTTGGTTTGTTTTCTAGTTTGTCTTTTTCTGGGATTTTCGCCATATTTTTTCTTTTTTTTTAAGGACGTTCTCATTGAAGTTAAAAAGTTCGCTTTTGTAAAAATGTTTGGTTAACAGCATTGTTTAGATAAAAAACTTTTTAAGATGATACATATTTATTAGGACATGATAAAACTGCATGTAAATGAGAAAAAAACCAATAAAATTATAACATGTCATAAACGTTTTCACATACTGTACTACTATATAGGTATACTGTTAGTGTGACAAGAAAATACTCGATGACTATAACTTTTGAATAAGTACCGGTATCATGTTTTTTATTATAGCATTCGATGCCTCATAATCGCTGTTATAATGTATTAGTTTTTGAAAAAAACGCTGAAAAAATTGATTTTTCAATTAACCAAAACGTACTGCAAAAATTCTCACAGCTATTCTCACACCTATTTGACGCTTGTTAAAAAGAGTAAACTTTGAAGATGAATATCTCGACTTTGAATGTTGTTACCTAATCTTGATTTCTTTCAAATGTATAGATAATAAAAAAAAAGAAAGTTATTTTCAAAGTTTGAAGGAAATCTAAAGAAAAGTAATCTTCAAGAGAACATCCTTAACAAGCGGGTACGCATGTAGATACACATATACAGTATATAGATATAAATGTATATACGCACGTGCGCGTTGGCAAATTTTCCTAGTCTTTTTCCTCACAATATATTACAAATTTGATTCACATTTATACACATACATATTATATTATGCCTTTCAAAACCATACATTTTACGATGTATGCGAGAATAATCTGTATACATAAATTTTTGTTTATATGTTTCAGAGTTAAGAAGTAACGATACTTCTAAAATCTTAACAATTTTTCATATATCTTAGGATGATTTACAGAAAATCATCGAAATATAGTCTCTCATGATAAAGTCAATCACAAAGATGACATGGTTCTATAAAATATTGAACGTAAATTACAAAAATTGTAATTAACATTAAATGATGCTATATAAATAAAAAAGTTCTTGAAAAATCGAGATTCTTAAAATCAAGAAAATGTTTTATGGCATGAGCGACAGATCGTTTTTAGTAATTATCAAGATTTTCGTTATTGAACTGTTTACGTATTTAAAAAAAAAATTTTTTTAATCAAAATCATGACATTGGCGGCTACTAGAGGAGCAACTGCCCGTTGAATCGTTAATACATCTTAAAATTGTTTCGCTTAAGAAGTGGTAAAAGGAAAGCAAATACAATTAGGAAGCAGCACACGTCTTTGCTGTTAACATTTCTCGTATTATCATATTTGAAGTGCGGCTTCGAAGTCGAAACAGTGCCATCGCTCAGTCTCTTGCACGTCCAAAGAAAAGCGCTTAGTCTACCCTCGCTAAATTTGGCACGAGGCTCTTTTCGATCCAGAGCTTACAGTTGTCGTATCCGGCTTTTGGCAAGACATCCTGATCAACAATGAGAATCCTCTTGGAAGCTTCGAACTTTTCGACCTCTCCGTGGTAGACAAAATGGCTGAAGAGCGTCTGTATGGCTGCTAGATGTCTCTTTTGCTCGGCCGTCTTCATGGGAAAGAATCCGAGAATAGCAGCTGCGTCGCTGTCGACGTCAGCAATAAGGTCGCGCGGGAAAGTCACAATGTAGAAAGGAATGTCGTTTCTGGCTGTGGCCAGCGTCATAAGAGGGCAGGTTACACGAATGTCGGAGATAAGCGTATGCAAGCCCTTGACCGTGGCGTTGTATTGGCTGTAAGGCGACAGAAAATGGATCGGTGAAGTGAGTCGGGCAGGTATCGCAGAGGAGGTTGAGTCAAGGTACTTACGCAAATGCCCTGTCGGCATCGGCCGCAGTGCCAAGCAGCGAGTCCAGGAAGGCTCTGATGACTGTGGTATTGGGGTAGGTAGCGTTATAGTTGAAGTCGTCAGGCAGCTGTCCGGACTGAGCAGTCGTGCCCATTACGATCTTGGGCAAAGGCAGTCTGTTGTCGCCGTTGTTCTGGGCAAAGATACTACCGATGTGGTGCTGAATGACGACTTCGTCCTTAATGAGCCAGTGGTGTTTCCTGCTGGTGAGCTCGCTGATCTTGGGTAGACCGTCGTTGGGCAAGAACCAGGCGGGTGGCACCATTCCCATCAGCTCCCGGGCGTCAAGGTTCTTGAGGCAGGCCGCGTCTCTGCACCTACGGGTATGAGCAGCAGCACGGTGAGTGAGGTCGAGCAGAGCGGAGCAGGAGACTGCAGTTAGTAGCGGCACGTACTTGGTGATGTCGAGGAACACGCCGTTGTCCTTCTCGGCCTCGACGCGCTCAAGCGTGGGGAAGCTGATGCTACCGCTGGAAATCCAGGCGCGCTGGAACAGCGGCTCATCGGGCCTACGAGCGCCGACCAGGGCGGTGACGAGGGTACCGCCGGCGCGGTGGCCCCACACGGTCACCTTGTCCTTATCGCCGCCGAAGTGATGGATGTTGAGCGCCACCCACTTGAGCACGCTCTTGATGTCGTGCAGACCGTAGTTACCCGAGGTGGCCGGGTGCACGGTGCGCGACAGCGGTTCGAGGGCGAGGAAGCCGAACACGTCCAGCCTGCGTAGCAGAGGCGATACTGGAGTCGGATGCGAGGACAGGGGAATCGCACGGGGGTCGCTTGAGGATCACTCACCTGAAGTTGGGCCGCACGAAGACCATGTCGCGGACGCGCGCCAGCTTGCCGGAGGGCAGCATGATGCCGGGCGAGGGCCCGCTAAGACTGTCGGCACCGATCATGACGACCACGCTGAGCGGCCGCTCGTAGGTAACCTGCGGCGTGTAGATGTCGAGGTAGAGGCAGTCCTCATGGCCGCTGAGGCTACCGTCGCGGCGACGCTGCCAGCACGGCTGCGAGCTGTTGTGCGCCAGCAGAGTGCCGTTCCAGCAGCGGTCAATCTTGTCGAGCGGCTCCGGCGGCGCCCAGCGCCGCTCGCCCAGCGGCGGCATCGCGTAGGGCACACCGCGGAACACGAAGGCGCCCTCCTCAAGCAGACCCTGCACCGGGCCGCACGAGGCCTGCGTGAGCACCTTGCCGTCCTTGACTGGCTGGGCGATCACCCGGCGCGGGCCTAGGCTGGCCACGCATACGATGACCAGCAGCAGCAGCAGCACCGCCGCAGCCCCGGCTAGGCAGAGGACAGGGGGCTCGGTGAGGACGGGCGCTGAGCGAGAGCGGCGCGCTACTCACCGGTGTAGAGCAGGTTGCGCCGGGCGGCCACGACGCAGAGCGCCAGCGCGTGCGGCTTGGCGAGCGGGCCGCTGTCGGCCGTCTCCACGTCCAGGCGCACCGTCTCCATGCCGTCCTCGCCGACGGTGTTGGCCTTCTCGTCGTCCGCCGCCTCGGCACTCGCCGCGCCGGGGCCCGCTTGGCTCAGCTCCGTGTCGTTCTCCTGCAAATCGGCCCGAGTGAGTGACGGCCAAGGCGAGCGCGGCTCGGTGCCGGCTCCGCGCGCGAACGGCTCACCTTCCTCTTCAGGGTGAATACTCTGCCGACGTTGACCAGCGGCAGGCGGATGGCCTCGAGGATGCGGCCGCCGCGGGCCGCGGCGCCGGGCGGTTCTTTGACTGGCGTGCCGCCGTTGGCGGCCTTGTCGCCGGCCGAATCGAGGTTGGTGGCGGTGGCGGCGGCGGCCCCCCCCTTGGCCGCCTCACCGTCCGCGTTCTCGCCAAGCTGGCTCTCGTCCTCCTGCAAAACGACCGGCGGTCAGTACTGTCGAAGCGAAGCACCGAGGATGTTCTGCGTCCGCGGCGCGTGCCCGACTTGGCCGGTCGCCAGAAGCCACGCGGAGGGTACCCGACCACCTCGCTCGTGAGCGCGCAGCGCCCTTCACCGACAGCCAGCGAGGGGTCGAGATCGGTGCTACGCAAGACGCGGGCTGTTTCCAGCGACGGCCCGCCAAAACTCGAGAGCTTCGAGTCGCAGAACAGCGTCTCCGAAAGAGCCGTTGCAAGTCCTCCTGCGCAACCAGAGTCGAGCGCGGACAGGCGGCCGGAGAGCTCGGGCAATAGAGCCTTCCACGCCCGCCCTGCAAACTCGAGCAACAGCAGCAGCAGTGCTGTCGAGCAGGCCCTTTTGTCGCTCTCAGCGGCAGGCGACAGCGCCGGGAGCGGAACGGCGGCGCGGCGGACAGCCTTGCGGCGCTCCGAGCTGTCAGGCGCGAGGGAAAGCGAGCGCTCGCGATTACTAGAGCGAGGCGCGCCAGCTCTGCCACGCTTTGTCGCGCGCTAGTCCAACAATGAGATTGTCGGGCTGGTGCGTCTACCTGCCTCTTCTCGCCCTCGCCCGGCCTCGGAGCGACATTAACGGCGCTTCCCGCGCTCGGACGGACGCCGCGACTGGGCCAGCGAGGCGCGCGAAGAGCCCAGTCGCAAGACAGGACTTCTGGGCGCTCGCTTCCAGCGTACTGACCTTGCAGGGCTCCTTGCTCCTGGAGCGGCAGAAACCGGGCATCTTGATGGCGCCGATGGGGATCTTGCGCTTGGGCTTGCGCTCCTCGGCCTCGAGGTCCGTCTGAGGCGCGGCCGCCGAGTGCTTGCTGTTCTCCGCGTTGAGCATCTTCTCGCGCTCCTCCTCGGCGATCTCCTTCTTGTCCTGCGTGTCCCGCTGCTCGGCCGGCGCCGGCTGCTGCTCGGCGACCTCCTTCTTCTCCTGCTCTGTTTCACTCATCCTCGGGCCTGCAACATCGCAGCACATTCAGTCGACCTGCGGCTTGGCCGCAGCTTCTAGACTCTCCTACACGGCCGACCAATTGCTTGGAATCAAAGGCTTGCGCACGCTGCCGTCAAAAGAGAGTGAAAGAGGCAATTCAGCGCTCCGGCCCATTCACGCCGAATATTTCGTCGGCCGGTACGCTATCTCTCCTTAGCTCCGTTTATTGGTAATTGTCCGCATTCACACTGCACCGCCGAGATTAATTACGCCTGAGCGGCCCGAGTCACCGTTATGGAACGCCAGCGCGCGCCCCTACGACCAGCTGGCCGTGAAAACCCGGGGACAATCTCAAGCAGATGCACGGTAGGACACGAGTTTTTCCGACTCGAGCTCTGGCCGGCTGCTCCTTTGTCGAACAACGCGATACACTACGAGCTTTTCTCCCTCGCGCTCTCTCTTTTTGTCCGTCGGAAATCATAAAGTTAGCATCGTGCCGCCGCTGCTGCTGCACTCGAATAAAAGGTTATTCACCGGCGGATACGCGAACACGAGCGTAAAAATACAGCGCAGCCTGTTTATTTGTGCGAGTGTGCAGGCTGTAGCCAAGCAGCAGCATCAACACCCGAGAGAGTAACTAAAAATCAGTCGATAAATAAACAAAAGGACAGAGAAAGATAGGGGGGGGGGGGGAGAGATAGAGGAAAGCACAGAAGGGCAACAATATGTTTCCGGAGTAATCACCTTGTTATCTTTGGCTTTTTATAATTCACTCTGTTCTTGTTCTTAGCGGGATCAATCGCCACGCGCTGGGCGCGAACAAAATCGATCGTCTCCCAACTTAATTAGCGTCCATGTGAGGGAGAACGAGCTCGAATACCGTTGGCTGCGCGCGCAAGAGGGAAACTTGCTGATCCTCTCCTTTGAAAAGTGCACACGGTTGTTTCGACAGGTAGTTCGAGAATTTTCAGAAAAGACGAGCGCTACGCGACGGTTGCGCGCACGACAGAGACGCGAGAGGGGAACAAAGAGACGCTAGACGAGAATTTTTCGCAGGGATGCTGCGCAACGAACTAACGACGCTTAGCTATAAACAAGGCTTGAGCGCGCGAAGCGAAGCCGCTCTCTCTCTCTCTCTCTTTTCTTTCTCCCTTCTTTGTGTGTGTGTGTGTGTGCGACGCGCGCACAGCGTCTCTCTCTTTGGCTAAAAAATACGTTATGCCTGAAAGGCTTCTTTTCTTCGCTCTTCGTCGTCTTCGTCGCCGTCGTCACCGTTATTGTTACCTCGCCTATCTTCTCTTTTTGTCCTCTCTCTCAGTCCAACAAATATCATATCCGAGAGTATCACGCAGAGATTCATAAAAAATTACCTTCGATAAATACGGAGCAATGATTCTTCGTGTACTACGGGTTTTGCCTGTATTGTAGATAGAATAAAAAAAACAACAAAATCGTAGAATATACGCACACGCGACGCGCAAAATCCGCGAGTTAGAGAGCACAGGACTAAGATAGCGTAGGGTAGCTTTGATAAGCAGAACAAGCGAGCGAGTGATCTCTCGTACGCAAACTCACAGAACTGACTGCTGCTGACTGCCGGCTGCCTCGTTGCTACAGTGCGCTGTACACCGGTACAATATATGCTCGACGATTTCGACTATCTCTCTGTCTCTTTCTTCTCCCGTTGAGAACGGCAGTAAGAACAACCCAAGTTCTAGCAGCTAGCGGCATCTGTTTGGCAAACGCGCCATCAATGTATCAACTATCAATGCCGTGTCTCCACTCTCCAATCTATGGAGAGTGTATACGTCTCCATGCTCCAATGTCCATCATTTTCGAAACTTGTTTTGCTACCTCGGCCACTAGCGACATCTGCGCGCTTGTCTTCTTAACTTTTCCCTGTTCCTGTATTGAACAATTGACAATCACTAAGGCCCTCGCCACATATGCGCATACGCGCGCGTACGAGGGCGTACAAACGCGTATAAATCGCTAAAAATTTTGATAGTGCCAACAACAGAAAGTTACTATTATTCCTCGCATGCCCCAAACGAACACACTTACTCCCGAAACAAACGTATCATAACGCTATGTCATTGGAGGTTATGGTACGTTTGTTTCGGGAGTAAGTGTGTTCGTTTGGGGCATGCGAGGAATAATAGTAACTTTCTGTTGTTGGCACTATCAAAATTTTTAGCGATTTGTACGCGATTGTGCGCCCTCGTACGCGCGCGTATGCGCATATGGCCCCGGTCCCATAGCTACGTATGAATGTGGACAGATACGGACGCGAATCGCAACTCTAGTAACATCACTAAAAATATCTAGTTCGATTATTTAGTACCAACACTACCGGTAGTGAGCAAAAGTAACTGTTGTTTAAAATTGTAGCGCCCAACGTACCACATTTAATGAACGCTTATCTAATCTTTACATTATTGCAGTCTATAAGATGGCAAATGATAGAGAAATGATAGACTTTCAATTACAATTAGTGGAATTAGGCCTTAATTTTATGGAAGTACTTGAATATATGAGAAGAAGAAGAAAATATATATAAATGATATGTATTAATCATCCCAAAAGCTTTTTTTACATTAGCATACTAATCAATAAGCAATATTCATGAGAATTTGAAAAGTAAATTGTAGACCTGATATTTGAACATTAAATGTGGTACGTTCGGCGCTACAGTTTTAAACAACAGTTACTTTTGCTCACTACCGGTAGTGTTGGTACTAAATAATCGAACTAGATATTTTTAGTGATGTTACTACAGTTGCGATTTGCGTCCTTATCCGTCCGCATCCGTACGTATATGTACACCCAACGTGGATTGAATCGCGACCCCCCCCCAGTTAGGTTGGTATGAGAATTCCGTCGTTGCATCGGAACGAAGAAACCGCGGGAAAATTCAAAAATGAAAATTCGTTTTAAGATACGATAAAAAGCTAAAACGTTACTAATTTGTTTTTAGGTTTAAAATTAATTGTTTGCCGAACAATGAATTTAGATGCATGATTATTTGATTTTAGGTTTTAATTATATAATTTAAGAACGAGCGTTATACTATGGCCGATCTGAAAACCACCGTTACCGACTGAAAGTAGCAGTCAAAATCAAAGCTCGAATAGCAGACCTGAAAAAGCCTGTTTACACGTGTATATGTCTATTTTAAATGTTTCTTCCGAGTTTCTTATGCTTTTACCTGCTTTTGCTTCAGCAAGGATTTATCGTTATGCTGGCATTTAGATAAGTTATTATTTATTTATTTATTTACTATCTACAATAGAATTTTCCCGCGGTTTCTTCGTTCCGATGCAACGACGGAATTCTTATACCAACCTAACTGGGGGGGTCGCGATTCAATCCACGTTGGGTGTACACCCAACGTGAATTGAATCGCGACCCCCCCAGTTAGGTTGGTATGAGACTATGAGTGCTACTTTCAGTCCGTAACGGTGGTTTTCAGATCGGTCATAGTATAACGCTCGTTCTTAAATTATATAATTAAAACCTAAAATCAAATAATCATGCATCTAAATTCATTGTTCGGCAAACAATTAATTTTAAACCTAAAAACAAATTAGTAACGTTTTAGCTTTTTATCGTATCTTAAAACGAATTTTCATTTTTGAATTTTCCCGCGGTTTCTTCGTTCAATGCAACGACGGAATTCTCATACCAACCTAACTGGGGGGGTCGCGATTCAATCCACGTTGGGTGTACATACATACATACCTATGGGACCGGGGCCTAAAAGTATTTAGTTGCATCTTATAATGCCACTTTAGATAAAAAAGTTACTATGTTATTTTGACTTGAATGATTAAAACGAACATATCACTTTAATTGAAGATGCGACTAATATGACCCTCTAAAATTAATAAAATGACTACTAATTATTTTGCAAATCAATTTTAAGATCAATTTCAGTGTAAGTAGTCATTTTATTAATTTTAGAGGGTTGTATTAGATTATAAGAACTTAGTAATCTTTTTATATAAGGTGGCATTACAGGATATAACTACTTTTAGTATTTAATATTTACGCGGTTGTACCCGTCTCAATATCGAAATTAATTTTTATTGATGAAACGAAACAATATGTAGGTTAAATTGGAACTTTCACTTATAGAATCACACAACTAACAGAATTAAAAGAAAAGTCTAACTATTGTGGTTATGATCCTCGATTTTAAACTTGGCGGCGGATGTAATTCGCGGCCTGCGAAGTTCAAAATCCGAATTTTTTTTGACGATTGAGCATCGATCGCATCCAACAAGCATTTTTCTGGCAAGTTGCGAGGATATAAAATACCGAAACAAGGTCTTAACCGAACCTCGTTTGGTGTTATAGATGCTCAATCGTCAAATAGTACATTATTAATCAAGGAAATGAAAGTATTGGCAAATCGTCCATATTGATACCCAAGGCGAAGCCGAGAGGGTTAAATATTTTCTAGGGGCTAACCATTTTCACTCCCAGGGTTAATTTACTTTTTTTTACTACATCAAGTAAAATGCGTGTTGCGAAATACCTGACATCCGGGTTTCAAGACACACTTTATGAAGTCGCTGCCCTTCCTCTATTCAGTTAAGTAGCGATTTCAGCCGCTGATAATAATTATAAATTTGTTTTCTTAATAATTGTAATCTATATTGTTTTTACCGATCAAATTGAAAGTTTTTATTACCATTTATTCTTCAAGAAAAAATTTAGATTAATCGAAGTAATTTTGTAAATTATTTAGTTATTTGATTGTACCATTAGAGGTTTTCTATATAAGAAGTCATCGGATGTCGGACAACGAATATATCGAATGTGTGCTAAGATTATCAAGTTAAAAAATAAATTGTTTGTTTTACATGTGGATGTAGCGATGATTGCGCAGAAAACGAGCAATAATAAAAAATATAAATTTATTATATTAAAATTATTAGTACAGTAATGTATCACTTGACTTTCTTTTTTTACCATGGTAAATGTTTGATGGCCAATATCCGAAGTTTGATGTTTCCTTTTGTAGAAAGTCCCTTAGACTTTACACGTTTGGGCTCGTCGTGCGTTCGTTTCTCACATAAACGTATACGTCTAAACGCATAACACGTTGGCAGTAACACGTTTTATCTTAAAGATTATCTTCTCGATTTAGATTACTTTACTACACTATATTGCACGTACAGTACTGAAGCTACTTCAATGTATATGAGTCGGATGGGTGTTCATATATTGAACGCACGTAGTACAAATAGGTGAAGTGAGGATAAAGGTGGGAATCAACTGTTTGTTTTATATATAAGACAAGATATGCGAGTAAACGAATAAATATATTATCTTTTCTTGCATATGTGTGCATGCTCGCATGCGCGCGCACGTGTCTGTGTGTGTTTATAAACTTACACTATAGAAATGAAATTTCTTCTCTTCATGAGTAACTTTTGATAAGGTAAAACTCCAATATACGGGTAGGCTGCCAAACTTCGAAATGGTTTAAAAATTATTATTTTTTTAACTGCATCAGGTACATAGAAAATATAATGTTAATTGCTAATATACAAAACACTTATATTCTGTCGAACGTTGAATCAAATAGTTCAAAATTGGTGGTTCATAGTAACAATTAAAATTAGTTTCTATGCATTTGGATACGTATAAAAAAATAGTGATTTGGAAATTATCTTATTTTTTAGCATACTCGCATGAAAATTAATCTTTCTAAAAAAATAGAAAATAGTTACATATTTACGATGAGTTTTGACTGTGCGGTATAAGAACGTTTGTTTACATGACACGATGTATATTTACAAAAATTAATTGGTTAATCAAATGATGCTTAACATATTGATGATTTGGTCCCAACCTAACTCTGTGGTTTTCTATGCAGGAACTTTTAAATCATTGCTCAATAAAATCAAGAATATTCGCATATGAAGCGAACGACATTGGGATCTCTTCCTTATTAGGCTTTACGTATTTTTGCATTCACCGAGATTCGCAGTTATAAGTATGTTAAGAATCTGAAACAGATATTTACAAAGTATATGTAAATATAAGTAAAATAATGGCTAAACACTGCGTGAATATTTCGCGCAGAATTTAAGAACACACGTTCATATGATCCATGGTGTTATATCTCTCATTCTCGTTGCTGTAAGGCTTTCTGTTTTCGACTCTCAACCGAATGAAGGAATTCAGCGGAAAATCATTGAAAATTAACTCAGAAAAATTGTAGAAAAACTAATATATTTCATTATAATGATACATGCACCTGAAAAATCAGTAGATAACGTAGACTTAAGAAGGACTACGCTTTCAAAAATCAGTATATACCTATAAGCATGGGTTATTTTTCAAATAACATCCAATGTTAATTTCGGTAACATAGACATCTTCTCAAAAATGCTCATACAAGAGCTGATAGAAATATGTCATTTATTCAATTACCAGTGATGTTAAACAATCCTAGAATTCTTTACCTAAAATATTTACTTAAGAATAGCAGATAACCTTGACTAGTTTAGAAAATTGAAGAAGCTGGACCTGTTCCTGTCGACATAGATATTGTGAAGGTACAAATATATCTTATGAATAATTGATCAAAAGTATAAATATAATGCCACAGAAGTGTAGATCTATGTTACCGACTGATTTTTCAGGTACGTAGGTATACCGTTGCACTAAGAAATATTGTTTATATGTTGAACGGATGATTATAGTGATATTTTTATTAAATAGAAAAAAAAGCGTTTGATTTGTTGGTATGATTTAACATAATCATTTCTATATAAGCCGAATTAAAATGCTTACGCCGATTGAATTTTTATTCTAAGAGTATTCAACATTAGGAATGTTTTCAAAAACAGGAATATTAACAAAAACTAAATTGCGTGAAGTTATTAATAAATTATGCTATTTTTGCTAATCGTGTGCATTTTTATATAATTTTTTCGGATCGATTTTCATCGATTTCCCGTTAAGTTCCTTCATCCGCATAGGGAACCTTGAGGCCGCTCTCTCAACGTTCACCCACACATAGGTACAGACATACAGTTGCCTGCGCGTAAAAAAAGAGCGGGCGCCGTTGTTTCCCTCTCTCTCTCTCGCGCTCATCAAACTGCTCAGTGTCCTTGTGCTGCTGCGTTGAGGGCGGCGACGCTGTCGCCGAGGGCGTCTAACCTTCAAAACCGCGCCCGACTTTACATATTCGTAGTTTGCCAGCATTATTATTTATAAACGCGATTTACCTGTAGCAGTGTATAATACAGTTCGCGTGAAACGAGAGAGAACAACGCCGATCAAGTGGGTGGCGTACGTCTTTACTCGAGTTAATGAGAGAGGGAGAGAGTTAACCGACTCTCTTGCTCTCTAACTGTCTGTCTCTCTGTTGACAATAATTACCCAGGTGTGGTTTTACAGAGTGTATCGTGGAGAAGAAACGAATAAGATTATTGTGTGTAGACGACATAATTCATTTGTTTGTGTGCGTGTACGTTTTGTTTTGATCCAGTGACGATGGTGGTCAGATTGAGAAGAAAACTTTTGGAATGAAGCGTATACATGGGAAATACGTCTATGCACGCTTATAATATATTCGTGGCAGATTCCTATTCTAAAATCAAAATCAATACTGCTTTAAAGGATTTTGATTGTTAAATCCAAGTTTAAATAGCAAGTGCATTTGTTGATACGATTTATCAAAATTGAACCTTAGCTTACGTTGTAATTGTTGGGGAGTATATTTAGTGATTTCGTAGAGGTTTTCCCGATTGAATAATGCCCACACTACTTCTAACAGATATCGTGCGCGGCTCTTACTAAAAAACCCTTCGACGTTGTACATGATTATTCATGGAAACTAATTTTGTTAAGTCGGCTTAGATATTATACTTGTAAAATCAAATCTATGTTGAAGTTGCATTAACCATTCATACACTCGATCATACGTTTATTTTCTTGCAACGACTTGTTTTACGAAAACAGCAACCAACAATCACAAATGGTTGATACATGATGAATAGATATAACCAACACAAGTTCAAAACCGTATCAGTGCTACTGAAGTCGCGATCAAAACAAAACTTACGCTGGCAGTCGGTGCTAAAAGAAAAATCAAAAAAGCAATAGAAATAAAAAAGGATAGGAAAAAAGAATTTATATGGTTCTTTCTGTTGACAGAAACAAAAAAATAGTTATCCAGATCGGTGTTTCGAAGTCGTCAGGTCGCCTAGCGTAGTACAGCGTAGTAGCCGTGCGTTCGCTTAGTCTCGCGCGCGCGCGCGCGTGTGTGTGTGTGGCGGCGGCGGTGGCGGCGGCGGCGGCGGCGGCGGCGGCGGCGGCATCATCAAGTAAAAATGGCGTCCGATAACGAAGCCTCCTGCGTGAGTGACCCAAATTTCGCGGTAATTTGTTCGTTTCTCGAGTGCTTTGGCAAAAGCTGTGGCCTCGAATACCCGGACATCGCACGCCTACAGGAGATGCTTGAGAATTGCCAGGAAGGTTAGTCCTAACTTACATGCTTTGCTTTCTTTACGCTGTGTCTGTCTCTTCGTTTCCCCCTCTCTTCGACTCGGACGTTCTCCGTTCGCGGGTTTTCCCAGTATGTCCTCTACAACGACGCCGATTGCAACGTCCAGGTGTTTAGGCGCTTTTATCAATGTAATCTTTCCCTTTTTTGTTTACGTATCAGTGTTGGCTATTGATTACGGGATGGTACTGCTATGGCACGTGACAGCTTTGGAAAAGCTTCAGCAGTTTTTCCTTTAATTATACCTTATTTTTTTATTCCTCCAATTGATATCAAAAGTTTTTTTACTGATTAATTAGTGTTCGTTTATGTGAAAATAAGAGAAGAGTATGCTTATCTGATTGTGTATCAATATTATTCATTGTCTAAAACATTAGGTCAGCTGTAATGAATTGTTTACATTTACGATTATCATGAAGATATATTAAATACCTTTTGTGATGAGTGACATATTTTTTTAACATCTACTGTTTAATGACCCTCCAATTGTCATTTGTCTCATTCATTTTCTTAACTCTTTGTTTTAACGGTAGATTACAATATAAGGAATATCTATGAAATAGTTATAACAAGTGTATTTTTTCTACAGTTTCACAAGAATTAGTAGATTTACATGTGAAACTCCTGCGCAAAGCAAGAAAAAGTGTGGTCCCAGAAAAATGGGAAAGAGCACTTATCAAGTTCTGCCACACATATTCTAATCAAGATGGTTGGGAACTTGAACGGATAGGATATAAGAAAGCTCTCATAGCTATTAAACTGCGTCTTCTGAAGGTAAAAAATGCTGTTTTTGTACTCAGTGTAGAAAATAAAATATCCCAAGTTACATAATTTTTGGAATGTTTACAGGCTCTATTAGAGGCTCAGTTTGACTTGAATCAAAAATTTAAAACTGAAGTAAATAAGCTATCAGCCACTGAGTTGCGATTAGAACCTTTAGGACGTGACAAATCAGGACTAAATTACTGGTGTCAGCTAGATGAAGAGTGTAATATTCGAGTTTATCGAGAGGACTTGGATGAAGAAAATTGGGAATTGATTGCCAAGTAAGTTTATTCTATCAGTATTTCATAAAATGAAAACATAAAGATTTAGCAAGGATTGTTATTAATTGAACCAATTTATTTTAGAAATCGAGAAGAAATGGTTGCTTTGATAAACAACCTAACAGATGGTGAAGTGGGTGCTATACCAGTTAGCGAAGACAGTAACAGTCTTGAAATATCAGATAAACCAACTATTGATACAGGACAAGAAGAAACCAGTGCATTGAACGGTGATGCTTCAGAATCTGAAAAGCTTGAGAAAATTGTAAAAGAGGCTTCCACAAAACAGTTAGTTAACACAGTAGAAGATAATGAGGAAGGTGATGAAGATGAAGAGGAAGATGAGGATGATGATGAAGAAGGTGAAGATGATGATGAGGAGGAAGAAGAGGAAGAACAGTATCAAGAAAAAGGATTTGTGAAAGAAATAAACAGTAAGATAGTTCAAAGTGACACAAAACCATCAGGTGAAGAGTTAGATAACAAGGTTAAAGCGAAAATGGAAGTAATTAACGAGGTGACAACGCCGAAATTTGAACGATCAGCTCCCGTTGTTGAAGGATCTCTGAAAAAAGAAGAAATATTTGAACAAAAGATCGATAACGTAAAAAACGGAGTAACGATAGACCCACCTAAGGCTATTGAAACGCCTGTTATTACAACTTCCCCCCTCAAACTCGTAAACATCGCTGATTTGAAACAAATGCCAGACAAAAAACCAGAACTACCTGGTATGTACTTAAAATTTAAAAACTTGTAGATTACGTATCTAGGTCGGAAAAGTATTGGTAAGCCTATAGCATGTGTTTGTCAACCTCGGCTTCACCTAGGTTGTAAATTCTCACGTGCAATTGACTTATCAATACTTTCCCGGCCTAGGTATGTAATATACTATTATAAAATTTGTTGCTTGAAATAGGTATTCATTTAGGTAAAGTACCAGTGATAACGGACTCGCCGTATTCAACGTTGATGGATGAGTCAATTATTGGTGGACATACCAAGCTACCAATCAAGCCCATCGATCAATTAGCGGCAAATCTTGTGCGTATACAGACGGAAAAGCTAGAGAAACCAACAAGCAAGCTCGACAAAATTGCTGAAAATTTGGCTAAAAGTCACGCCAATGTTCTACCTAATGGTGAAGAACAACAAATAAGTCACAGAGGCATCGACTTGTCAACATCACCTCGAGGATGGGAATCTGGCTCGAGTAGTAATACTGCTAAATCGGTTGATTTCTTAGGTATGGATCTGTCTAGTCGAAAAGTGTCTAAGCCTCCGGCGGAACTACATCCGTCTTACACGTATCCCGATTATCATCAGCAACAACACAGGGAAATGGATCTCAGCACAAAGAAGAGCACGAGCAAAATGCATTCGACTCTTGTAAGACAATCTATATTTCCTGTTATCTCCAAACAAAGAATAACATAAATTTATACTTGCATTAAAATAATAGTTTATTCTTTACAAATTTTATTTTTAAATTGGCTTGTTTTATTCTTTGGTCATTTTACATTCAGAAGTAAGAAATATTAAACATTTTTTTTGTACATAAAAAAAAGAGAAATATAAAAATTTATGACATAAAACAATTTTCTTCGGCAGCCTCCGTATGATCCAGCTTTCGATGCGCGAACAGCGATGTTGCGCAATCACGTGTCAGCCGCAGACCTAAGCAAGCGTCAACTTCCATACTCAGCGTACGATCTACCGCCAGGTGCAGGAATACCATATCATTTGGCAACTCGCGATACACAGCAACAGCAAAGGCTACCAAGTTACGCAATGCTTCCTGATCCAAGTAAACTAGCTACACTGAGAATGTCAGGCACATCGGTGAAACGAATAATGGAATCCGAAGTTCTGCCGCCGGTTGACGCGTTAAAACGGATGCGTAGTGCCATAGATCCAAGCAAACAGAGGCACGATTGGCGACCTGAAGTCGGCGAAGCTATCGAAGAGCCTGTTATGATGATTCACGGTCAAGGATCTGGTAGTGACTGTGATGCGGGTAATCCTATTGTCGGTGAAGCTATCGAGGAGCCGATCATGTATATCTACGGCGAAGGTTTGGGTCAAGAGTGCGACACTGGCAACCCTGCTGACGAAAACAAACAGGAGGCCGACAGCAGTGGCAAAGAAACACCCGAGGAAGCTTGCAGTAGTGCAGAGTTGAAAAGTCCAACGAAATCTAAATTTAAGCTTGGGGTACAAGTGTTTTTATCAACGTCAACAACTCCTAAAAGAAGCTCTAGATGGGATGTTGGCGGGCCCAAGAAAGCTTCGTCAGACATATCAAATAAGCCTGAGGAAACGACGACATCGCCGCCTAAATTTTTCTTTGGGCCAAACTGTGTGTCGTACAGTGCTTCATCACGGCCCAAGGAAGATAAGCAAGAAAGCAGCAGTAGCGGTAGCATTGTTGAAAAAATTGTTCCTACGCGTGTCAACGATAACGATGAGAAAATGGAATGCGACACAAGCGTTGAGCAGATGGTCGAAGCGGAAACGAGTAACGATGTCAAAAAAAAAGCCTTATTAGACGTACAGAGTTGCGATGAAGCTTCATTAAACGCCGTCAACAAGTTTACAAGTAAGCTTTTTGAAGAATTAGAAGGTGACGTTACGTCTAGCACTGAAGAGAAGCCTAGCGAGTCTTCTGAGATGCCAGAATCGACATCGAAGTTTTATAGTGAAACGGGTGAAGTTGAGGAATCGAAAGATATCTCGGTAGCGGATCAGAGCGATAACGCAGTCACCGGATCGACTGATCAAAAAACGGACGACGTTGCCGATCACTCACGAAGTGTGATTGATGAGGTTGTGATTGAGTCACTTATGCCCGACGATGGCATTGCTAAATCTGGTGATGAATCGATGACGGAGGAATCCAAGTCTAGTACGGAGAAAGTCGAAGAGCCTAATGATATTGAAAATGAATTAGCTGCTATGGATGATGATGAGAAGTCTGTTAAAGAGTTGAAAAAGATAGAGTTGTCTGAAAAGTATGATAAAGACTACTTGGAACTTGAACTTTCAAAGTTGGATGAAGGGAGAAAGAATGACTCACCAGATCTAGAAGCGACGTTGTCGAGTATGGGTGAGGGTACTGATAAACCTTCTAATAGTTTGAGTACCGTTCTTACTGAAGATGCTCCCAACGTAGAAAGTTCTACAAGCAGTGAACCTGAAGTTGCTAATGATGATAATGAATTGTTAAATGAAGTCTTCCAAAGTAAAGAGCCAGCAGACTCTACAACTAGTTTGTTGTCGACATTGGAAAAGGATGATGAACCTACAGAAGGAAAGGGATCTGAACCAGACACAAGTTTGGTATCTAGTTTACAAGATGAGATTGAACAAATACAAGAACAGAAAATGGAAGATAGTTCTACCAGCGATGAACAACTGAAACCAAGTGAATCCAATATTCCTAAACTGAATTTGGATGACATTCTTCCAATTATGGAAACTTCTACACTCAGTCCATCAAGTACTGTGGCAAGAGACTCTGATTTAGCCTTGGATGATACTGTGAAAATGGATGAAACTTTTTCTCTAGAAAATACCTCTAGATTAGTTTCCAGGGATTCTGATTTTTTTACTCCAAAAACACCAAGACACTTTGCATCAGTTTCTAAAATGGACAGAAGTTTTTTAAATCAAAGCACTTCGGAATTTCAAGAACCCACAAGTATTCTGGAAGAAAAATCTGTAGATGCTGATAATTTTATTGCACCAGCAGCTGTGAAAGATGAAGTAAGTTCAGATTTACCACAACCATCCTTACTAACGGAAGAAAATTTAGCTGTAAAGCTAAGAGCCGAAAATATTAACAGCAAGAAAGCCGACGATGACAAGTCAGAAGTATCAAGTTTAATCGTTGAGTGCTCTAGTGTACCAGATGATGATGATAGTTCGGTCGCTGATATAGTGACGGAACCAGATTCACCTGCGGATACATCAATGATTGAAAAACTATCTGGTGATGACAATACAGTTGATGATCTTGTTGAGAATGAGCCAAAAGAAAATGATTTAGGGGTTGATGATGTAAATCTTCCAGTGTATGAAAATTCGATTGAAAAATGTAAAATTAATGATATTAAAGATGGAATTAAAGATCTTATTGAAACAGTTGATCCTGATACTAGTATAAAAGATGAAATTAATGAGGAAACGTCTAGTGCTATTGATAAAATCAAAAAAGAAACGTATAGTAGTATTGACGAGGACATTCCGAAAGATCATACTGTAAAGTCAAGGGTATTAGAAGAAGTAAAAATGTCAGACAGTAAAAATGACGCTGTTGCATCAGAATATAAATCGCTAGTAGCTAATTATGACAGTGATTCAAATGATCTCGACACTCACAAAGCTTTCGACAGTAGTGAAAAAACGGAAAACAAAAATATTATTAAGGAAGAGAAAGTAAACCTTATTACTGCACAGACCGAAAAAATAGAAACCCCAGAAACAGGTCTTACAGAGCACAAAATTGAAAGTTTTGCAGAAGCAATCGATACACCAAACGTAGAAGACAATCAAATTTTAAAAAGAGATGTACCCGAAAAAGTTTGTAAACCAGCAATTGAAGCAGTTGAAGAGTCGAAAGTGGAATTATTCCCCATCAAAGACGAAAGCATAGTAAAGAATAGTGAGACAGAATGTAAAGTTAATGATGCGCATGAAAAAATTGAACCTGTAAATACCTTGAAATTCGAAATGAAAGAAAAACTAAAGAACGACATTCATTTTCTCAATCACCAAAGTAGTAGCTTGGAAATTCTAGATGAAAAGTTAGATATAAATAAATTAGTTAAGGACGACGTCCAGGAGAAATCTTGTTTACAAAATGAAAGGCTGAATGAGCAAAAAGAAAAATTATTTTATGAAGAAAAATTCAATACTACCGAATACAACATCAAATACGATAAAGAAAGTTCAATACTCCAAGTAGCTAAAAAACGTAAAGAAGAAATAAATGATCTTAACACATTATATGATAATAAGCATCAAATCAATGAAATTTCGCCCAAGAATAAAGTGATACCTTCGTATCAAATGGAGATGCCTAATAATTCTATGATACTCGAGAATAAGTTTGACAGTTATAAGTATGAGAAATATGTGGACACAAACGAATTAAAAAACGAGGCAATATTTTCTAAACAAGAAAAATTTTCCACAGAAATTGATGAAAATTGCAGGAATGAAAACTCGAATATTGAAATTGAATTAAAAAAAGATGTCAAAAGGATATTATCTGCTGCTGAATTAGACGATTGTTCTCCTGTGAAAGTGAATCCATGTGAAAGCAGTGTAATCCCGTCGAAAGCATCAAGTAAAATCTCGGAAGAGTTACCAATGGAAACTGAGGATATTCTGGAAAAGGTGGCTAGCAAAGAAATTAAAGAAAAAATAGAGTCTGTATTTATTGAAAAAATGGAAGAGCAAAAACCAATTATAGAAGGTGATAAAACTGCAAAAATGAAAGAGTTAAGTGTTATTCAAGAGAAGATTTTTGAAGATACACTTGTCGAAAACGTATCGTCGGAAGTTTCTACTGATAATGTTCTCGAGACAGAACCTGTAAAAGAAATATTTCCTGAATCGGGGTCGATAAAAGAAATATCTCTGAAGTCTGAGTCTAATAAAGAGCCAATTTTGGAACTGCAGGTAATCGAAGGACAGAGTCCAGAATCACAGCCTGTGAAAGTAAAAATTTCTGAGCCGAAGACAATTGTAGAAAAAATGTCAGGATCACAGCCATTCGAAGAAAAGAATCTTGAGCCGCAGACTATTGAAAAAGTTCCAGAACCGCAGCCACAGCTTATTGAAGAAAAGATTCGTAAACCTCAGTCTGTTGAAGAAAAAATTCTTGAACCAATGGTAATTGAAGAAAGGGTCCCAGGCCCACAGTCTATAGAAGAACAAGTTTCAGAAGCACAATCTATTGATGAAAAAATTTCTGAACCACAAACAATTGTAGGAAAGTTTTCAAAATTTCAGTTCTTTGAAGAGAAAATTTCTGAGCCGCAGATAATTGAAAGAGAGATTCCAGAGCCACATCTTATTCAAGAAGGTGTAGAACCAGTGGTCGAAAAACTTCCAAAGCCAGGGTTGTTTGAAGTAAAGGAGTCCGAAACATTGCTCCAAGAACTTCTGCCACCGGCTAAGTTATTAGTTGAGGAGTCTGCAATAAAAATTGAGGAAGCAAAAAAGCCTCCAGTAACTGAATTAATGGAGCCTGAATCACATGAAGAGCAACCACAATTTCCGGATGAGCCTTCGGAAGCTCAAGAGAAAATACAAACCGAACACAAGCAAGAAAGTATTTTCGAACAAAAAGCTGATGCTGAAGAATCCGATGTCTCAATGGGCATAGACAATGATGAAAGCATGTTCGACGCTCCGCCTACGGACGATCATGATCCACTAGCTGATTCAGAATCCGATGATGCTCCAGCGGCTTTCGTCCATGTAAAAAGCGTTACCGAACTAGCTGGCAAAAACAACGATGCAACGGAGACACCTGTTGAACGAGAGGTTCGGACATCAAGAAAACGACGTAACAGTGGTCCGGCACAGGACTCCAATTGCGAAGACATGAGTGTAATGAGAATGCAAACGGACGAAGACGAGGTCGCAGGTGGTAAAAGAATGAAACTTCGAGCAAAACGATCACCGGATATCGAGCTGCGAAAAAGCGTAGAGAAAAGCAGACAAATCAGTGTTAGCTCCGAAGACGACAGTAAAAAGGAAGCTATAGTCACGGTTGACGAGGAAGCTCAAAAAAGTAAGGAAGGTGAAGAAGGTCAAGACAGAGAAAAGAAGAAATCCTCATCGACGAAAAAAACGAAAGGCCGTCCGAAAGGTCGTAAACGCAAGGGTGCTTTCGCTAAAAGAGCTACTACAAAAAAAGCCGACAATGATGAACCTGCGTCTAAAACAGAAAAGCTCTCAGAAGAATCCACAACTGAAAAGAAAGACGATGCCGAGCGCAAGGAAAAAAAGCAGCGCAAAAAGCGTAACATGTTGCTGGGTCTTGAAATTCCTGCTGATGCCGTGGAAACAACTGATAACGGTGAACCTCCAGTCAGAGCTTCGCGAAGGTTAGCTCAGTTGAGGATCAAGAAGGAAGCTGATAAAAGCAGGGAGGATGAAGCACAGGCTGATGATAAAAAGCATAAAAGAGATAAGCATCATAAGCATGATGGTGAGAAAAAGAAAAGAAAGAAGCAACAACAAGAAAGTGAGGAAGATGCTGCAATGATGAAAGTGAGTTACATTTAAAAATTGTCTAATCCAAGTACATAGAGATATTAGTCCTTCTCATTGTTTAGTGCTTAATATTCATAAAATACTTTCTTAATTAATTTTTATTTCATCGACTCAATCTTTTAAGAATTAAAAGTTAAAGACACGATCACGATATTTTATTATAATAAAATATCGTGATTTTCAGGAACTCGAAGGAAAAGCTAAGAAAAAGCACCGACGCAAGAAGAAGAAGCTCGCGGCAAAGTTTAACGAATCTAATCCATGGAAGAGTTCATCAGGTTCTTCAACAAGTGACGAAGAAGATCATGAAGACGAAATTGAAATTGAGAGCGAAAACGATGAGCTCGTGTTCAAGAGTGATCACGAATTTTCTCCCGAGAGTGACCTTGAGAAAGATGATCAAGAATCTGAGCCACTACGTCGTGCTAGAACAGCTCAAAAACCAAAAAGCGATGAAGAGGATGCAGATGCTGATGAATATGCCTGTCAGAAATGTAACAAAGCTGATCATCCCGAGTGGATACTTCTTTGCGACAGTTGTGATAAAGGTTGGCATTGCTCTTGTTTACGACCGGCCTTGATGCTCATTCCCGAAGGCGATTGGTTCTGCCCGCCTTGTCAGCATCAGAGTCTCGTTGTTAAACTTCAAGAGAGCTTAAAGAACTTCGACGTCTTGACGAAAAAGCACGAGAATGAAATACTAAGGAAGAAGAGGTTAGCGTACGTTGATATCAGCTTAGACAATGTACTGCAAAAAGGCGATGGTAACAGAAAACTGAGGGAATCAAAAGTATCCAGCGGTGATGACGACGACGAAGACGACGACGATGACGATGATGATGATGATGAAGATGATGATGAATCGAGCGAGGAAGGTTCCAGTAGTGAGTCTAGTTCTGGCGAAACTAGTACAGACGAGAGCGAACCTGTGTATCAGTTGAGGGAAAGAAGGTGTGCAACTACATCATATAAATTCAATGAGTTTGACGAAATGATCAACGCTGCTATTGGAGATGAAGTCGAGGCTGTTAAGGTGAGAGAGTTTATAATGTATAACGAGGAAGTTTTATTTGAGCATGTCTTGTCTTATCAATTTAAAATTTTTATCTGAAATTAACAATCAACAATATTAAAAAATAGTATTACTTTCCAAGCAAATCTTATTTATTAAATAGCATAAAAATTCATATGTAGTCTATTTGAAAATCATTTGTTGAATGAATATTTTTAGGGTGCTGGTAATCAAGGTCGAGGTAAAGACATCTCTACAATCGTTAACGCTGAGAAGGAAGAAAAAGCTCTAGAAGCTATGAAACAGTTGAAGGAAGACGAGGATGCACTCGAAGAACCAAAATCAGAGAAAGAAAGCGACGAAGAGTACAAAGTGGAAAAAGAAGAAGAAAACGAGGCTGAGGAAGAAGAAGATGAAGGTCGCGCCGCTAAAAATGCACAAAGACAAAAATTGGCAGCTCGCAAGAAGCATCGTAAACTAAATAGTCTCGACGTCAGTAGCGAAGAAGACGATCCATATAGCGATGAAGACTTTAAAGGATCAACATCAGAGGAAGACGAGGAAGACCTCGACGAGCCTATTAGCTCCGAATACGACAGCGATGACTCAAGCAGCAGAAGGCGTGGAAGACGTAGTTTCAGACCGATAAGGAGGTCTACGAGAACTAGAATGACACGCTACGACGAGGAATTTAGTGAGTACACTCGCTTTTTTCACTTTTAAAATAACGGTTTTAAAGTAAAAGATAGTAATACGACGGCTTTTAAGGAATATTATTGCGATCACGAAATGCAGATAATTTTACAGCGCCATTTACATGCAAATTGTTAATAAAATGAACAACTATTATACATTCGAACTTTACAAGGAAGAAAACTGGCGTTTGATGTAAGCATCAATTTTGGAAATTGTGCACGCGTGAATTGATCGAATCGAACGCTCCGTACGTAATACGTAAACAAGTAAAATCGAGTTGGTGTCGCGCAACACGTGGTAGGATAGCGATAGAAAGTAAAGAGAGTAAAAGGAAAGAGATAGAACGAATGAAAAGAATGGAGAGAAAGAGAGAGAGAAAGAGAGAGAAGAGAGAGAGAGAGAGAGAGAGAGAGAGAGAGAGAGAGAGAGAGAGAGAGAGAGAGAGAGAGAGAGAGAGAGAGAGAGAGAGAGAGAGAGAGAGAGAGAGAGAGAGAGTAGTGAGTGACAATAGTGAGTGAGTAAGCGGCTTAGAGGGCTCTCTTGGCCACTTGCGACACAATAACGTAAAATAAAGAGATAGTTTCATTGCGCGGGAAAACGAGTAACGCCTTTCTTTTCGAGTCCTTCAAGTTTTTTTGATGTTTTTTTTTCTTTTGCAAAAAAGAGGGTTCAGTTAATAACGATCTTGTAAAAATGTCTTTTAGTCGACGATGATAGTGACGACAGCGATCGACCAAAGCGAAAGAAGTCGCGACAAAGTTGGCGCGACGACGAAAGCGAAGAGGAGAGCGAGGAAAGCGACAACTCGTGGAGAGACAAAAAGAAAAGGTTTGAAACCATCAGAAATGCAACAAATTTATCGTCAGCGAGAGTACCGCGTGCTAAACATTATTTATCTTGTGTAGACGGAGAACATCTTCTTCGCGTAAAACAACGACGAAAGTCAAGTCGAGCAGCAAAAAGAAGAAGAAGAGAAAACGTATAATTACTGCCGATAGTGAAGAGGAAGACGAACAAGAGATGCAGTTTGACGAAGTCGCTTCATCCGAGATGACTACTCATGTAGAGTTGCCAGCCCCAGTTGAAGGACCATTAACAATACCGGTACCGCCAGCACAACAGCCTGAACCTGTGCCACAACTCATCGCCGAGATTCCAGAGCAAGTCTCGGAACGTCCAGACATCGAGATGTCGGTAGACGAGGCTGCACTTATAGAACAGGAAATTAAGTTGCAGGAAGTTGAGCCGTTGTCAGCTGCAGCGTTGATTCCCGAGTACGTACCACCTGTTGTCGAGGAAGATGAGAGAAAGAAAAAGAAGGTACAAATTTCGATCAAATTCTATTTAACGGTGCGAGTGCAATGTGAGTGTAATGTGACATGTGCATTTCCATAGGAGGAGAAACCCAAGCAAAAAAAGATACGGCGGAAAGTTATTTATGGCAGGATCCCAGATGAGAGCGAAATGGCTCAAGAGGAAACGACCTTGGGCAGGCGAACACGTGGTCGCAAAATCAGCTATCTCGATGCTATGCCATCTGACAGTGATGAGGCGAGTTTCATTAGATATTCGTTGACTTTTAATGAAAACAACAATGAGAATATCATCAATTATTTTATTCTTTTAAATTATAGGAGTTGAAGAAAGCATTAAGAAAAACAGAAGAGACTGAAGACGAATTCGTTGTTCATGAACATCATGGTATCGACGATGGCGATGAAAAAGATTCTGATTCTGGTAATTTTATGATAAGACTAAGGATTTTTAAAATTAGTTTGATTAAGAATTGACATTGCTTTTATTTTTTAGGAGATGTTTATTCACCAAAACAGCAATCGTTGCGAGCGAAAAACAAATCACCGAAAATGCGCCGAGGCAAAAAGAGTCCCGGTGGAAAAAGGAAATCATTATCAGATGACGGCACACCTAAGCAACGAAAAAAGCCAGGCCCAAAACCTGGCAGTAAAAAACGAGGCAGATCCGGTGACGATTTGTCTGGAATAGATCCTGGTCTCATTAATGACGCAGACATGCTCTCTGGAATGCAGGTTGATGATCCTCAAGGCATGACTGGTGGTGCTGATGGTTAATAGCATAAATCACTTCAATTTTATCTACATATTTTGAGAGAATGCAGCTAAAAAAACTTTTTAGGTTCATTAGCCAGCCTCGGACCATCGGAGTTAGAAGGTTTAGATGAAGATCAAATTGATCAAATGATGATGGAAGATGAAGAGTATGGTAGGCGTCAGCTTGAACTCGCGGCCATTGAAATCGCGAAAAAGAAGAAAAAAGAAGAACGTGAGGCAAAGAAACTCGAAAAAGCACGTCAAAAGGCTCTCGAAATTCTGGCTGCTGAACGTCAAGAGAACATTGAAGGAGCAGACGGTGAAACGCCTAAGAAAAAGAAACGCGGTCGACGAAGCAAAGCTGAAATTCTTGCAGAACAGATGCGCAGGGAGTCAATGGGCCAGGCACCAGAAATTTTATCGCCCGCGATCCCTCAAGGCCCGCCTCCTCCAGTAGTACCTTCTCCTACAGACATTATCGCAGCCACGGCGGCAGTTGTGCCATCAATGCCATCGCATTTACCTTCGGTAATGGATCAGCCCATGTGCGATCAAAGAATGATGGAAAATCCTATGATGGCGATGATGCCAGGAATGAGAGAGGTAAATTACATTATAATTTTTTTATATCAAGTATGTTGACTTTATTTATATTATCTTTATAGTACGATCAAATCTTTTTTCAGATGATGGAAAATCAGTCAATGTTCAATCCAGACGGCGCCATGAAGCCTAAGCGTCGCGGTCGTGGCAAAGGCAAAAAAACGCTTGCGATGGAAGCTGCTCGAGCAGCCGAGGCTGCAGCAAAAGCAGCCGCTGAAGGTGGTATTCTTGGTTTGTCAACGGAGACAAATGCAGAGCTGGCTAAATTGGAGGAAATGCAAACCGGTGTTATGCCAACACCAGGTAGCAGTAATTCCGGCTCGGCACCGTCGACGCCACCAGCAAACGTGCCAGCTTCAAGTCAGCCATCGAATCCTCAGGCTGTGTATCCATCATTGCCACCTCAGGGCCCACCGCAATCTTCAGTTATTACAAGAATGCTGCAATCACAGCCTGTTGGAAGTCCTGTTGGAAGTCCTCAATCATTTACTGCTGCGGCTGCTGCTATGGGACATAAATACTTTGGTGGACCTAATGCTGCTGGTCAAATGATGGTTGGACCTAGGCCTGGCTATGATATGCAAAGTAGAGGTACGTTGATAATAGTCTTATAGAATAATTTTAGAAAACATAAGCAAGTTTGATTTAAAAAAATTGTGTGTTTGTTGGTTTTATTTATTTATTTTTAATGTAGTTGAATAAGGCAGATTCATTTAAGTGTGAATCTCCTAAAGATAATATAGACTTGTACGAAGTCTGGCTTCATTGACGCGAATCACGCATGATAACATCATAGAAATGGAGTAGATAAGGTACTCTCCAGTAATAAAATTATACCGCATCTCCACTCTTACGTATGTGACATTAATTGAAGAATAATTTCAATTTTTGATAATCATAAATTTGATGACGAAATATATAAAAACTCACATAACCCAAGATACATTTTGAATGTTAGATAACTTTCTGAAAAAAAAAATCAAATTTCAAATCATTAAATTGGAATTTGAGTAAGTAGAAATATAATATACGATGCGTATAAAGGTGTTAGACGTTTTGGTCTCGTAATTCGAAGCCTCCGTGGCGCAATTGGTTAGCGCGTTCGGCTGTTAACCGAAAGGTTGGTGGTTCGAGCCCACCCGGGGGCGTTTACTTTTTAATTTTTTTTAATTATCTTTTTTTTTAGAGAGTGGTGCAATTACACACAACTTATTTCAACAATTTTTAATAATCGTCGTAAAATTAGCAAATAATTTAATTCAATAAATAAAATACATTGAGATGTAGGCGTTACATTTACATATGATAAAAATATATTGACTGCTGATAGTTGCGATACTACAAACTTCTTCGTTATTAAAAAGTTAACTAAAAAATGAAACTCTCTTCAGTTCCAGGACGAATCCCATCACCTTACCGCCAGCCAGGACAGCAAGCTTTACCACCACACTTTGCAGCGATGCGGGCTGGCACACCACCAGGCATGCGATTGCGAGTACCTGCGCCACAAATGTATCACACGCCACATCATCCAATGGATCCGTCGCCATCGGGTGGCGGTCCCATCTCGATAAACAATCGTGGTGACCGTAGCTCGCCTCTGACTGGGCCACCTCAAATGATTCCACCCTCTGCTGGCAGTCCATTGGCCAAAGGTGGGCCAACACCACCACCTCCGTACGTTCGTGGCGTTCCAGCTCGATTTGCCGATACACAGATAGCTGCTGGCGCAAGGCATCCACTGCCACCGTTTACCAATACTTCGGTCAATAGTCACACCTTGCAGCAGCCATCGCCTCCTTCAAGTCGCAGTAATTTCTCGCCGTATCATCCGCCACCTCCCAGCTATCATTACGGAGCATATCCGCCACCTCCTCCGATGTCTACGGCTGACGACGCTGCCGCTTACCAAAGCTCGCCGTATGCTAGCTCGGCTGAACAACACTACTCGTCTCCGCAGTCGGACTCTCAACCGCCACCTCCACAAGCTCCACCACAGCAACAAGCACCACCCGCGCGACAGGCAGCTTCGCAAGGTCCATCAGCTCCAAGTCAAGGACCGCCTCAGCAACAAGGTCCAACTGGACCGCCGCAGGTTGCTCATCCTCACGGACCATCTGCACATCATCCGGGACACCCGTACAAACATACTGATGAAGAGGGAAGTGGCGAATTTGGTGGTCTTGTGTCCTACTTCAGTAGTCAACGTGAGGACGATCTCGAGTCGTAGCATGAGTCGGGCCTTGGTCAGGTGCGACGATAAATGAGTGACATTTAGAGGTAGACTGTCGAACGATGATGCGAATACTTCGGTTATACACTCATACACGCACGCGCGCGAGCGCACACGTGCGCGCACTCGCATATAAACCTATATATACTTTTAACGACGACGAACACGTATTGTGCTATATTTTCAATGTTTCTTTTTTTTAACGGAATGACTTTCTCGTCTGATCATCTACGTGACTGATAATCACTGGTATCTGTCAATCTCACGAGACTTACCTACCCGAATTCTAAGCAGCTACGGTTTTGTCCTAAATTTCGGTGATGCGTGTGCGTGCGTGCTTTTTCCTTAAACACGTGATCAAAGAAATCTATTTCTTTTTTTACCAGATCGCGAGCCGATTGATAGGGCGAGAACCGAATAGAGGAATTTCTTTGAACAAGTTATGAATTGTTGTTTTAACGAATGGAAGGAAGTTGCAAACAGATCTGAGAAGGTTCTCCGAACTTTTGTTGCTTTTCTTTCTTTCATTCGTGTACAATCGGATGATGACGTGTGTAAATGGAAATAGTGTATATTTTTTTAATTGGCAAAAAAAAGGATAATAAGTAAAAATGTGAGAAACTGAGCAGCCCGAATTAAGAAATTGCTTCCAAAGCTGTTGCCTAGTAATGTCCTCAACCAGTCAACATGATTGCTTCATAACGGGCGCGTGCTACGTTGTAGGAAGCAGAAAAAATTGAAGAAATTCTTCGCGAAAGCGATGTTGATTTTTATTTTCTCTTTTTTCTCTTCTTAAGCGCTTGTATATATGTAAATACGATGGTAAATCTTTTAGGTAATCTAATATGTATATGTATTGTATACATACAGTCAAGCTGAATAAAAAAAGGTATTTGTTAAGGAAACAAACAAAATTAACAACGCGTCATAGTGCAACGGGCACAAATGTAATATTTAAATGGTAAAAACGGTGGTTTTTAGTGAATGAAAATAAATGGATTGATCACGCGAGAGTGTCATGGCTACAATAGTGTTAAATAAAGACGATGATAATTATTAATATAAACTAACAGTTAAGAATTAACAGGAAAAATGGTGTGAAGACTACTACTATATGATAAATATTTATAACGAAACAAAAAACGTGAAGAATTCAGAATTTATAATAGCCAATAGTATATTGTATTTTACAAATTTTACTTGAATATGCTACGAAGAAGAACGTAAACGACTTACAAGGATGAAAAATACAATTAAATATTAAGGTTATAAAACACACACGCACGTACACATACCCATACATACACACACACACACACACGCGCGCGCGCGCACACGCACACGCACACGCACACTGGATCATAGAGAAAACAGATTATGTATGATTATTATATATAAAAAAAGTGAGTCGAAGAGCACGAGGCTGCTCGATGTGCAATATGTGCCGCTTGTATCGAATTGTCTTTTTGTTAACGACTAATCAAAATATGATAAGATTAGTAATTCGGGTATGAGAGTAATATTTCAATGTAAAGTATTTATATACTACTTTTTTATTCATCAGATTGAACATTATTTAAGTTGTGTTGGTGCTAAACAGTTTTTAATAGAATTTTTGTTTAATTGAATCTATAAAAGTCGAATATGTCAACTCAAAGTAAATTATTCGACTTTTATACAATTTTAAAATTTATTCAAATGCAATTTTCTTTTTATTAAGCTTCATTCTGATGAATAAGTGCGTTTGTTCATTACAATACATTAAATATGCATTTTTCATATTAAATAATTTTCCGGCGAACGAGAAAAAATATAAAACAATAAATCAAATAGATTAGGATTGATAAATAAAAAGTCGTTAATAAGAATCATTTATAAAAATAAAGAAAAAAGTTATATAATAAATGCAAAAAAGGAAAACGTGCATGGCTCTCTCCTGATCTTCGACTGCCTGTGAAACGTTTTTTGTCGAATGGAAATCATGTGTGTTGCGCCACAGAAGATTATATAATAATTATTAAATAATTGAAAAAATCATGTCTGGTTTAGTTATTTCATGCGAGATGTGTGTGTGTGTATATATATATATATATATATATATAGGATAAATAAAAAAGATATTACAATTATTATAGGATTAGCACTGCTTGGTATCTAATTTTCCCGTTCTTTCGAGTGGTGAAAGGATGGAGGAACAAAGGAAAAAGATTATTAAAAAATATATATATAAGAAAGAGTTGCGTGTGAGCAAAGGGAGAAAAATGAAGAAAGATATATGATTTATTAGAGCTAATTTAATAATTTTCACTGCAATTCTCGAGCGTATACGTCAGTTCTGATGTATATAATCTATTTCTTATTTTTTCTCTCATCACGAAATCGACAATTTCTTGGGTTCTTGAGAGTGGCGCCTTGAGAAAATCTTTATTCTGCAAGCGAGCTTCATTCCGAGTTTTATCTTTCCGTTATTGAAAAAATGGTGTTACAAATGAAAAGCTCGCCTTTATTACTTTTCGGGAAGATGCTCGCTCAATTAACGGCGACTTTTCATACATTTGTATAACATGCATTGAAGCGGTGTTGTTTTTGCGAATGCTCGAGGAAACAGTTTTTAGCACAATGATTGTTTGCTTTTAAACTATCGCTTTTAATTGACGTTTTTCGTTTTTTTCCAATCTTATTGCAAGTGACGAATTCCACGCAATAGAAAGTAAATCGTGGTGCAGTTCAGCTTTCCATTTCTCTTTCTTTTCTGTTCGTTTCGGTAAAGGTCTAGACCAAACGCAATTATTATATTACATGTTGTAGCCTAAACATGATCATTTTGTAATAAAAGTAAATATTACAAAATAATATATTACTGTATTAATGCTTTTATTTGGATCCTACACAATCATAAATTATATGTCCAACTTACAGATGCAACGAGCAAATTGCCGATTTTATTATTTATAATAAAATTTGGTCAATTCAATAGCACATATATCAAAGATGAATTTGACATGCAGCATCGGTCTGAGCTCAAGTATGTAGTTATTTTTTATAGCCCTGCGGGCCATAAATCCGCACCTATGGCCCACTTTTTCGGGCGATAAGTACAACATAAGGGCCCGGTACACTGACGGTCTTACACTTACGGCCCGATGGAATGACGGTCTTTTTTTCAATCACGAACGCGCAACCGTATCGATAGTTTTAGGTTAGTTTATAACAGCTTATGTATGTTATATTGACTAATAAAATTTTTCAAGCAAAATTCATTCATTTCAAGGTAATAACAAATTTTGAATTTAAATAACAGCAGTGTAGTATAATTCTAATTTTTAATAATATTGAAATATTTATAATTATTAAACAAATAAAAAAAAATTTTTTAGTTTGAAATAATTTGAAATAATAAATTTACAATCTCAAAAACCTATTGCATTAAAGTTTTCATCTTGTGATATTAGAAAATAAAGCTTATCTTTCAAAATTTACTTTTATTAAACATGCCTTTAACATGCAAAGATATAAAACTATAAAACTTACAAAACTTATACAAAAATATAAAACTTTTATCTAAAAACAATATAGATATATCAAATCTTTATATATGCTATTTCATAAAGACATCTACAAGTTTTTAAAAATCTTATTGAAATCATAAAACTACTTTAAAATATTACTATTTGTGAATTACACAGTACAAGTTAAAAGAAAAAAATTTGATATTATCAAAAATTGAAGAGCGAAGAACTTGAAACTACTGCTTGGAAGAGTGAAGATATAAGTCATGTATATGTATCTATATAAACATGAACACAGATGGCGCCAGGAGAGCGTGTTTTCATGGATCTAACCGCAACCACGTTATTTCATGATTTTTCTTTTAATTTTATTTTTGACTCGGGGGGCTGCGCCCCCCCCCCCCCCCCTCCCCCCGCACCCCTGTACCCCACATGGATGGCGGATTTATGTCCCTCGGGGCTATAAAATAGTAAACGATACTCGGACGCTAAGTGACATTTAAAGGCCCGGCGTTTGGCGCCCTCGCTGGCGCTTGGGCCCAAACTCGCCGGGCCATTAAGTGTCACTTATCGCCCTTGTATCGTTAATTACTATTATTACGCCAAGTTTATTTACTATCTGTCTAACACAATCAGACAATATGCAAATTTGATTGCTATAAGGATATATTTACACGTGACGCAGTAGAATACTCCATAGTGAGCTTTCTGCCTTGATTTTAGTTTGCGTAGCAAATAGATTGATATTTATTCGTGCATTCACTTATTTATGTTTCTCGAGTCTGGTGTTAGTAACGGATGACTTAGATTGCTGATTAGTTTATTTCGATGGTTTCATAATCTGCTGTTGTATTTTGCGTAGAAGCTTTTAATTTCTTCTTTTACTGAACAATTTCGTTTGGAATGAACCATGGTGTCTGTATGATATTACATACGTAGAATTTTCGATGAATATTTTTCCAGAATTTCAATATTTGAGTTTGAAGGGATATATAGTTGAATATCATAGGTCCATATTAGTTTATAAGTACATATGTTTATGTAGCAGTAGTTTGTTTATTCGTTCTGTGAGGATCTGTTCTATTTCCATGTGAGTCTCCAGTCTAAGTATTTACCTAGATATTTTACGCGATTGTTTTGCGGAATGTTAGTTTAATAGGCGGTAGACCGGTGTCTTTTCAAAGGATGAACATTGTATGTGTCGGTTTGCTTTCATTTACTATATGTGGGTAATTTTTAGCTATTTCAATCAGCTCAGGAGCACTGTGTTCTGAATTTTGCACAATTGTTGCATATATAAAGGTCATCATTTGCCTGAACTTTTATAGCAAAATATTAATTAGACCAAACGTGATTAATTTTAAAAAGAAAATGATAAAATTTATAAAGCTTAAAGCTTGAAAAATAAATAAATAATCGATAAACGATACTTTTTTATTACAAAATGTTTTTAAATTTTTTCATAAACAAATTCGAATGCCACAAAAATTAGTTTTTTTAAATTCTTGCTCCTGCGTCTTCCTGAGGGTTTTTTTTTATAAAAACCTGTTATAAAATTCAAGTACTCGACATAAAGGAACACGTGGCACCGATTGAAAAAAGGAGTTCTGCCCGAGCGCTAGGCTCGTACTGCACGACGCATCTTTTAATCGGAGTATTTGAAAGTTATTTATATTCAATACAAATTGTGCTTTTGCTTATATCTTCATCCCCTATGGGAATGAAGGCGTGAAATGATTGTGTATTTGATACTGTTTCAGCTTTTCCGAATCTATATTTTGATCCTATTTTATATGTCTCATGGTCTTTATTACTACAGCATATAAAACTAGTTTTAGGCATTGCTTGCAGTGCCCATTTATATAACCAACACATTACTTATAGTCTTACCGTTCAAGCTACTATTTCGAGCAAGCCTTTTCACTCCCCCTCCGATGTTATCGCAAGGACTTTTGTTATGATAGCTCGCAAAAAAATAGGACTCAACTTTTATTCCATAATCGCTGCAGTGGCTATTTAAAGTAAGAAAGGGCATTTTTATCATGTTTTAAACGTTTCGAAATAATTATTAAACTATCCTGTAACTAATTCCGTCATATATTTTTTTGTAAAATAAACACGGATGAACAGTTATCTGATCGTTGGAATAATAAATTGCCTGGATTGGGTTTTGGAGTTTAGTCACGTAATTTTCTGAAAAGTCGAGATTCACCATAACTTCATTATCCTTTTAACTTGCTTCACGACTTTTTACAAACTTGTTCTGGCTGGTTGCATTATAGTCCTGTATTCCAAATGAACCCATAAATAGTACTTTTGATTGTTGAACAAAGTACTCTCTTGATAATACAATATCCATAAGCTTAAATCTTGGTTCTTTTTTCTACCTTGAAGGCTATCTTAGTTAAACGCGCTTGATTGTTTTCTTGTGCACGAGGCCAGGCAATTTCTGAGGCACCATCAACCAAGTACGAGGTGTTCGGCTGGACGAATCCTTGCAATCATTTCCATTTTCAGTTTCAAATAAGCCTTAAGCCCCATGGACTCGCCGCTTATTATTAATAGCAGTTTCACCATCCTCCGAAACGTACTTTTGGTCGGTTACGATTTGCGAGGAGCTGCTGCTCCGACAAATTCAATTCAAGTTCAGGCTCTCACAGAACAATTTTTCTGCGATCTGCCAATCTAATTAGCAGACGATGACACGTGCAAGTGTATCGTGCACCGGATCTGCAGCAGTACCGACGATCATTGCGGCTTTTGGCCGATGATCAACTTGTCCACTCCGTTTGGCAGGCGTCGGCTAACAGCCCACTGGCGGTTTCGCAGATCGACATGAACAGCCTAGTCGCCGTTGGCTACGACTTTGGTAACACATCCCCAAAAGACATACAGGCGTATGGCCAAAGTCACGTACCAGTAACCTACCTACCAACTACAGCAAAAGGTAGCTCACCACCAAATAATGAATATTTTCGCGTTGAAAAGAAATTAAATGCCAACACCAATACGACGCGTAGTATTATTATAGGCAAGAAACGTAGCAACCATGCATTTCTATCTATGATGGATTAGGATGGAAGTCAATTGGGAGCAAGATGGTAAAAGCTTTCAAGCGCAAATTTATAGGCTCTGCTAGTTGCTACCTCGAGCGTATGTATATCAGCTAAGTCTTTGGTGCAATTGTTATAATGAGATGCCTAGCGATGACGGGGTGATAGAGGATTCCCACCCCTTCTAAAAATATACATACAATACTTGTACATAACTTCTATAAAAATTGTACAAAAATATGAGATTTATACAAGATATTTCCAAGACTTGTACAAAATTTCTACAAATATTGTACAAATTAATAATCTTTTTCGAAAAAAAATCATTTTGATTATTATTTTACGATAATTGGCTGTTTTATTTATAATTTAAGTATTTTATGCTAGTGCCGATGATCAAGCCTAAACGCTATAGACAGCCCAGAAATTATAGAACTAGGAATGTTAGAAACAGCTATAGAAAATCAATGTACTATTGATACATCAATATTTGTTCAATCCTAACATCTTAAAAATATGCTTACTGTTATAAGAAATTGTCCTCGTTATAATATATTTCAAAAGTGTATTGTTTTTTATAAAGAAACTTAAGTAATATCCATACATTAATCAGCAGTCGCAGCCAACGAAATATTTTATAACGGTGCACATTTTTTTTGGAAAATGTAATGCGAGCAAATTATTTGGCCAACATAGGTGAACTGAGCAAATTCGACTCTATTGGAAATGTTTTTTTTTTATTTTGACTATTTTCCGGGGTTGATTTGGGAGAGGCCATTTGTCTATATGTATTTATGAACCAGCAGAACCAGTCCTAGAAACTATAGCTCTTGTAACTCGCAAGCAAAATTGCCACTGGTAAGCATTGCAACATATAAGAGAAATAAGTCAAATGGTTAAAATTCACAGTCTTATAATTTCTAGATTAACGGATAATTTTTATAAATACGTTACACTATACGTGTATAGCGATTAGGCTTGAACTTTCGACAGAAGCGTACAACACTTAAATCATGAATAAAATAGTTAATCTACTTTAAAAAAAATAACGTGTAGCCTAATCATCTAGCATTGAGATTGGTTGTTGATGCTAAAAAAGAGTGTTCAATTTATGAAAAATTAACATGGCTAATAATTTGCAAGAATGAAAATATGTCGTTAATAATAAGCGTTTTCAGAACATAAGACGTTATGTTATGTTAAATTATCATTGCAAATCGTTAATTTTATAATATCTGTGATACTCAAATTAATATCGTCTTAAAATTTGATTGAAAAAGAGAAAGTGAATAGAATGAAATGGGGGAAAAAACATTTTTATTTTGTGTACATTATAAATTAAGAAGTATACGAGCAGCAGAAAGTAATTGTCAGAATATTAATCCCATTAAATTTCAAGAATATTCATGTGTGTTTTCACAGAGGTGTTATAAATTAAAGTAAAAAAAAACATTACATACAAAATTATATAAAATTATAATATATTTGAAATAATAATAAGTAAGGTGTTCAACTGAACTACATATACATATTTGGCTATCGGAATATGGAGAGGATCGTGACTGTGTCGATGTCGATCGGAAAAGGTTGGACGAGAACGAGCTAGCCAGGCTCGTAACTCGTGAGGTAGGAAGAAGAGTGCGGTTGGTAAGGCAGAAAGCGTTTCATCCCGGTGTTATCGGCGGGACTCGTCAGTGAGGCTCGACGGCCGATAACACCTGCCTCATACGCTCGGGGTGGTCGGGCCGCTATACGGGCTTATAAATGCAGTGAGCGTATTTCCTGCCGCTCATGAGTGGTCGGCACCATCTGGCGCGAGACAGTGAACCACGAGACCGCCACACATATTTAAATATCGCAGCACACTACCTTAAAACAAAAACGCTTTCGTCGACTTACGACCTTCTCACTCAAGTGTACCAAAGTCCAAGACTCAACTCTCTCTTTCTCTTGAACAGCGCTACCACCTAACCTACTTTTCCGATCCCAATAACTTGATTCCCTCACTATAAGTAAACATACAAAATTTGTACGCTACTCATAAGAAAATCGTACAAGACTATGTATAAATTACAAAATTTGTACGCTCGGCGTGGGTTGGCTGTCATGAAATCCTTTAAAAAAATTGGTGTGGCATCGAATTCCAGCTAGGTACAAAAATACGAAATTTAACATCGACGAGGGTTCTCTTCGACTTGCATTATTAATGCTGATTTTATTGACAATAAAGGGATTTTGTAAGAATTCTGGACAAGTAATTGAAATAATTAAAGTCTTTCATATCTGCTCAGTGAATATAATATGTCACTTGTTAGATTGAAGTAAGTTCAAATAGCAATAATTGTTATTTTTTATCAAAATTCCTTCAAAACATTTATTCCTGCAGTTGGAACATACCAAATAAAAAGTAAAGATTTACAAAATTATTGATGAATGTTTGGAGGTTGGATACAGATCTATTGGTTAATAAACATTCACCTACTGTATTTGCATTAATATGAGACTATAAAGCTACTTTGCTTTACAGATACTGCTACTGTATACAGAAATGAAGAAGATATTGATTCAGCACTGAATGATTTGCTACCCAAATATAATTCAAAGAGAGAAGATATATTCTTAACTAGCAAACTTGGTAAGCCATTTTTGTTTTTTACGTCAATACATATTTTATTATAGTTCACTACATTTTTACATTTTCTTTAACTCAATCGGACAATGGAGATTCACAAAGGGTTCGCCAAACTATACAAAATTCTTTGGAAGGTCTCAATATTACTTACTTGAATTTATATCTTATTCAGTGACCTAAAACAGGTAAACTTTTGAAATGTTTGACTGATGATCCTACATTGAGAATAACTATTTGGTATACTTTGATTGAGCTGAAAAAAGAATGCTTCTTGGGATCAATTGGTGTTTCTAATTATACAGTTAATCATTTAAAATATTTGATTACAAATGGCAATGGTGTAAAACTAAATGTTAACCAGGTTGATTTTGAAACCTCGTGTTATTGTATTTTTAAATATGCATTATATTCTTTATACTGTTTGGTAGGTTCAGTGTCATCTTCATTGCGAATAAGAGGATCTTATAGAATACTGTGCAAAGCAAGGTATTGATATTCAACCTCATTCTTTAGAAACCAATAACAATCTTAGTTTATTCTTCGATTCAGCAGCACGAGTTTTGCTTAAGTGGGCATTATGTTGCCTAAATAAATTATAATTACTTTTGGATATTGATCAGCTCTTTTTGCACAAAAATCCAACTTACCTTTACCTTCCCTTATTTCAGGAATTATACCAAAAGTAGTGAATTCTAATCATATCAAAGAAAATATTAAGCTAGATTTTAAAATCAATGTAAATTAAATGGAATGATTATCAAGTTTACCTCATGTAAAGTACTCTTGGAATCCAAATAACGTTAATTAAGAATGCACTATACAAGTATTTGTTAATGGTCATTAGATATATAATTATACAATCACCATGGATTTGGCAGATAGAATTGCAAAATTGTGTCTTGATAAGTATGCATCTATCAAAAATACTGGAAAGCCTAATGAAAAAGAATGGACTGTTTTATCTGGTATAGTTTTAGAAAATCATTTGAATGAATTATTTATTATAAGTTTATGTACCGGTACAAAGTGCCTTGGTAGTGTGGAGTTAAGAAGCACTAAATATGAGGATAGGGGTTCTAGATTAAGTGATTCTCATGCAGAAATACTCGCAAGGCGAGCATTACTTCGTTATCTGTACTATCAAATCGAATTATTGTTAAGAAGCAACTCCAGTGATGTTTTTTATTTTGAGAAAGAGCAAATTAAGCTGAAGGAAGTATCTTTCCATTTTTTTTCAAGTCAAACGCCGTGCGGCGATTGTTCCATAATTCCAAAGTTTCAAGAAAATCCGGTTGATTTTTCAATTCTTCCAAAAAAAATGAAAAAACACGAGCAAAATGATTTCAAACCTATATTTGGCTTTCAAATAACAGATATTTATAGAACTGGGGCCAAATGTATTGAAACTGATACAAAACAAGATTTGCATGGAAATGGGGTGAATTATCATACTGTTGGCCCTTTGAGAACAAAACCTGGACGAGGTGACCGAACTCTCAGTCTTTCATGCTCTGATAAAATAGCAAAGTGGAATATCATGGGAGTACAAGGCGCACTTTTATCGTTAATGATTCCAGTTATACATTTAAAAACAATAGTTATTGGTGGTCAATGCCCATATAGCTTGGAATCTATGCAACGTGGAATTTTCAAACGATTCGGTGTCGATGGTATAGTGCCTAATATTATACAGTCGAAGTTGTCTTTTGAACAGAGAAAAGGAGGATCTAGAATTCGACCCTGTCCATCTAGTATTGTATGGTGTGCAACGCCTGAAAAGTATGTGCAATTAGGCATTTTCTTATTTAAATGGGTGAAAACATCATGATTAGTCAATAAAATTTCCAGATCAATCGAGATTGCTGTGGAAGGCCTAAAACAAGGTGCAACGAAAAAAAGAAAAAAATTGTGTAGGCTTCTCATAAGTCGAAAAGAACTGTTCAAAACATTTATAAAAGTTTATGATATTTTTCAGAGAAACAAAGAATCAACGCGACATCCCAAAAAATTGACTTACTATATTTTTAAATGTTATTCTGTGACATATCAACAATTGTGGAACGATACACTAAAGTTTATTCCTATGTGGCCAGTAAAATCAATTTATTTACTAGAATGTTTGAATTTTTAATATGCAATTTTTATATATAATTGTAACTATGTTATATGATGGTAGAAAATAACGTTAATATGTTATACATGTGGTAGGTAAATTTTACTACTTTGATGAAAGATTGCCACTTTTTAATTTTTTTCATGACTGAGGTGAATATAGATCAATAATTATCTCTTCTAAATTTTCCATTTTCTATATACTAATGATGAGAAAATTTAATAAAAACAAATAGTAATTTATCACTTTTCATATCAGTATTTAACAAATGAAGAATTAATGCTTTATTTTAAAAAGTAAATTGTAACGATTTATATATTGATTTTGTGTTGATTTTATTAACCAACCTTAATTCTTAGTTTTATATAGTTCATAAAAAATATGGACATTTGTACAAATTTTAATTTTCACAATAAAAATCTATAACACTCGTTTGCTCAAATTGGAATAACCAGTGCCTAGGCATGTTATTGATACCTTGTTCATGTAACCCTTACTGTCATGTGTATCTTTGACAGTTTTTAATTTGAATGTAATTCCAAAAAAGTCTTTTAAATCTCTCAAAAATTGTATCCTATAAAAGTAAAAGCCATTTAAATGTATACTTATTTATATTTACTTTGACAATTTCATATGCATTACTTACATCGCTGGAGTAAGAGGTCCTACAACCATTTTTGATATATCTCTTTTACCAAGAGCCATAAACAATGCAGTTAAACTTTGAAACGGGGAGTCCACACACCCATTTCTAAAATAGCAATTAATTATTATAAAATATTAAAATGTAAATTATATTTGTTTTGTATAAGTCATTAAGACATTGAAATTACCTGTGGATTTCATCTAAGAGTTTCATAGCAGCAGCCTTACCTAAATCTTCTGGAACACAAGGCAAAGATCCAGTTGTCATTGTAGGATTATAGGCTTCTCCAGTGAAAAATACTCCAGTAGTAGTTTCTGCAGTAAGACTAATACCAAATCCTGAAAAGACAGTCAACATTTACAAAAAATGTTTTCTTTAATTTTTTAATGCTACCTCATCAACTGTCCACTTACCAGGAGATTTGCCGGTAGAAACTCCTTTTCTAGCATCAGTGTGAATATAAATGTCAGGTATAAAATTTAATAGCACTCCTTTAGCTGATTCTACAAGGCGATTCGAAATAGCTGGAGAAACACGCAAACTGCATGCAGTTCCTCTTATCCTCTTTACCTTACCACTGTCATGACACTATAAATAAAGCAGAACTTAAGTTAATAAAAGCTATATTTTTGTCAAGAATATAACAAATAAATAATATTTGTACTTGAATAGATTTAAGAAATTTACTGGCAGGACATTTGAAATAAATTTCTCCACCCCCTAAAGGTTTCACTCCTCTTTTGTTAATATTGAATGTAATCTCAGAATCGCCAATCAAAAATTTCCTTAATATTGGTACACCAGATGTTTTAATTCGGTCAACACTTGGATCTAAAATTTCAAAAATAATTGATTATTAATCATCATATTATATAGTTTTAAATACAAAAAAATACAACTGAGCACAATTGACTACCTAAAGTGTTATTGGTGACTCCTTTTAAAATTAAAGAGAGAGGATTTTTACAAAAAGGTGCCAGCATCATGATAGGTTCAAGATAAAAGCCAATACCTCTTTGTACATTGCAATCATGATCTACTTCTCCTCCAACTAATAATCCAGGACTGTAATATAAACTTGTGCCTGTTTCATTGATCTCGATTCTTGAACCATTTGTAATTTTATCTAGCAACCTTACAAAACTAATTTCAAATTCTGTAAGATAAGATTAATTATTATTGTTTGTTTTGCTTAATATAATTATAAATGTAGATAAACACTCAATTTAAAATGGTTTTAAGTAATAATCTAACCTCTGAGTCCCGGGTCGTCGCTTGTGGATCTTATATTTGATATTTTAATAGGTTTTCCCGACAAGGTAGACAATATTAATCTATGACTAAAATAATTACAGCCTTCAAAAAGTAAAATATTATTTTTAACTTGAGCAGGCATTTTTAAATCATAAATTTATACGATCATGAAAGGAATCTCCATCATTATAAAACAAATGTTTCACGTTTTTGGCTATCTCATAGTGCCAGCCAGGCTCACCAAACCCAAGAAAAGGAAAAGAGCAAACATCCAACAAGCTAGATAGGGTGCTTAGCTTCTATTCTCCAATACAGAAATCGCACGCAGCAAGCGTAAAACAAAAACCAAGGAATTCTGAGTGCTGCCAACTTCGAAATTCAAAATGATTTGAAAAGACAATTCCTATTGTACGTAACCTCAAACAATTGTAAATGTAAACATGAAGCCGATTGACGAATTGTTGTATGGATATGAAATATGTTATATAAATGTGGGATCGACGAATTGTTATAACGTAAGAGACATCCCCTATAATCTCATATAACCATTTTGTTATAACAATTCGTTAATCGGCTTCACGTTTACATTTACAATTTTTTGAGGCTACGTACACCCAACGTGGATTGAATCGCGACCCCCCCAGTTAGGTTGGTATGAGAATTCCGTCGTTGCATCGGAACGAAGAAACCGCGGGAAAATTCAAAAATGAAAATTCGTTTTAAGATACGATAAAAAGCTAAAACGTTACTAATTTGTTTTTAGGTTTAAAATTAATTGTTTGCCGAACAATGAATTTAGATGCATGATTATTTGATTTTAGGTTTTAATTATATAATTTAAGAACGAGCGTTATACTATGGCCGATCTGAAAACCACCGTTACCGACTGAAAGTAGCAGTCAAAATCAAAGCTCGAATAGCAGACCTGAAAAAGCCTGTTTACACGTGTATATGTCTATTTTAAATGTTTCTTCCGAGTTTCTTATGCTTTTACCTGCTTTTGCTTCAGCAAGGATTTATCGTTATGCTGGCATTTAGATAAATTATTATTTATTTATTTATTTACTATCTACAATAGAATTTTCCCGCGGTTTCTTCGTTCCGATGCAACGACGGAATTCTCATACCAACCTAACTGGGGGGGTCGCGATTCAATCCACGTTGGGTGTACAATAGAAATTATCTTTTCATTTCATTTTGAATTTCAAAGTTGGCAGCACTCAGAACTTCTTGGTTTTACAACACAATCTAATTTTATTGTATGTTCTTTCCAAATAACCCAATAACCCAATAATCTATTTGGAAAAAACATACAATAAAATTAGATTGTTGTTTTTGACATATATATTAATAATTTTGAAAAAGTAAAGGGGGTGCAATTAAAACGAGTAAGGGTTCAATTTTTTTGCCTTGTTTCTTTGCAAATATATTAAGTATTACTAAAGATATCGCAGTTGCAAAAAACGAAAAAATTATCATAGTTTTTAATTTTTTTTAGGACAACTGAAGGGGTTCAGTTAATTAAAATAATGGATTGAAAAGATGTTCTATGAAATTCCATTGATTTGAGAGACCCACCGCCATCTAGTAAACTAAACTAAACTAAATACATTCATTCGGTGGCCTTGAGGGTCTGTCTCCATAGGGCCTGCCTGAGTCCGTCCGAGCCGGCCGAGATTTTTTATGGGCACGCCATCTCTATAATTTCGTGTTCATGCGTTTCTCGTATTGGCTGCGTCCGATCGGGCTCGTTTATGTAAACGCAGCCATTCACTATGAAACTCGCCATTGGATACGAAATTATAGAGATGGCGTGTCCATAAAAAATCTCGGCCGGCTCGGACGGACTCAGGCAGGCCCTATGGAGACAGACCCTGAACAGCTTCTGTGTCAAAAGTAATATCTCTATTCTATTCGCTGTAGTTTTGCCAATGTTATCAATAACGTTTATCAACGTTATTTGTACGTCAAAATGTATTGATAACAATTGACAATTGTAATGTTATTTATGAATAAATAATTAAGTAATCAGAGTAGTGTGTAAGTTTTAATAACATTATGAGTGTTATACAAAACTAGATCTAAATAAAAAAAAATAACGGTGACACTTTATGATTTATTTCTAATTATTTTATAGGCAAAAATGAGTCAAAAACAATCAGAATCAGAAGAAACAGATAATGTATCTGCATTGGTCAACTTAGGCAGTTATTTTGATAGTGTGCCAACTATTTTTGATGAAATAGTTTCTGATAAACCAGATATATTTTTGACTAGCAACATTTCTATGTTAAGTGTACCACCTATATCACCTTCACCTAATATTTTTGATCAGGATTTTTCTTTTGACGACCAAATCAATGAATCACCTATGAATGATATTCACAGAGATGCATGGATTCCTTCAGAAAGTACTCATAAGATATTAAGATCAATTGCCACATCTCCTCATGGAGGAAATCAAATAGATAAAGAAAATTTAACGATGTTGGGTCTTGCTTTGGCTGATGAAATGTCTGATCCCATAAAAGAGGCTGTTACATATTTCTTAGGAGAAGAAGAAAATATAAATAGAAATGTTTCTTATTTGTCTAATGTGACACAGGTAAAATATTTAAAATAGTGTTGTCAATTTGAACAGGACAATGTTAATTTGAGTATATTTGCAGGATGAAAGGGGATTGAGGAGTTTAATAAAGGATGGATATTATAGAGCAGCTGTCAATCTAACTGGGAGACTTCTTGCAATTTATGGCCAAGGCTATGGAAAAATAAATCATCCAAGCAAACATACTCCTCATTCTATACAACTTTGGTTTACCAGGTTGTCTTTACTAACGAAATTGAAGCAAATAGAAATGTTAGAAACTGAATCTGCTCCTTTTGGTAATCTTGATAAGCCAGACATGTATTTTACTTTTTATCCAGAACTCTATGGCACAAGGCGTGGTTCGATGGCTTCTTTTGCATTTAGATTGTTAATAGCTGAAATACCAATGTATTGTGGTAAAGGAAAAAGAGCATTAGATAATTTGTATGCTATGTTAGCTATCATAAAACAAATTTTACGTAATTTAGAAAATGATTTATCTGAAGATGGTGGAGCAGTAAAATTTAACAAAGATGAGAAACATGATGCAATGCAACTATGGAAGGCAAGAAAATCAAGAACTTTAGTGTCTATAGTAAATTGTGCTTTATGCTCAAAAAATTACATTCTTGCAGCTGAAGTATTAGAGCAACTTTTTAATTGTAATGAATGGAAAAAAAAGCAAGCTGACATTTTAAATTCTGCGATTGGTCGAATATACTTATTACTGGGAGATGTTTCTGCTGCTGAAAAGAAATTCACAGTTGTTCATCCAGAAAACTCAAAATCTGCGAGTATAAAAGAATTTGTGGACAAAGCTTTCATAGCAGTGGCACAAAATTCTTTTCAGGAAGCCTTAGACTTTTTCAAGTCTGCATCAGAATTAGATCCTTCCAATATAATGTTACTAAATAACATTGCTGTATGTTTACTGTATACTGGAAAACTAAAAGCTGCTGTCGAGTTGCTGGAAAATATGGTCACTGTAAAGAACCCAGTCAAGAGTTTACAAGAGGTTGTTCTATTGAATATGTCCACTTTATATGAACTTCATACTACTCACAGTATACAATCTAAACTTCAGTTGCTTAGACAATTGAACAGGTACAATGGAGATTCAACTAATATACAATGTTTGAAATTAGTGATGTGAAAATTATTATAAAACATAAATTATTACTATATTTTTTGTTTTATTCGTATCAAGCGCGTATTAAATTAATTTTTTAGATAACAGAAAGGATAAAGGTAATAGACAAAACCAATTTAACTTTGTATGATTTCCATTTTATTTTTTAAGTATGACTAAAAGTTCCATAAAATTAATTTTAAATTTCTAATTTGGAACAATATAGACAAGCGCTTACAAAGCGACTTATTCAGTATGTAAATTAAATTGAATAACTGAAATGATGTTATACATATAAAATCGATACTTCGTATAAAAGAAAAGTTGTTCATGAGTTGAATTTAGAAAATGAGATATTTTTTCAAGTTGTATTTTGCACGTAATCAAATCTACCTAAAATTAGACATGTATAGTCTTACAACACAATATTGTTACAGCAGAACATCTGATTTTTCTTCGACCATTTATCTAGCGTAAATATAGCGAGCTTAGTAATATATATGCTGATTTATCTAAATTTTCACTAGATGCATACGAAGAACTTACACTGTCAAAGGTATGCTTGAATGTCAATTAAGACGAAAAAAAGATGTTATTGAAAATTAATATTAAAATTAACTAAAGTGCTACTTTCAGCAAAAAAATAGCTCGATTTGTTACTGATGAGAATGTTGAGAATGTTTTTTACTACCAGTCATTCATCTAGAAATATAATTTTTCAACTTTAATCTGGTTATTTTGTAGAGAAGTGTCTCGCAAGATACAATTGCAGATTCATAAAGAATTACAGCTAAAAATCTTGCAGATACAGTCCCACGTCCCCTTTTTTTATTCCTAACTAGTATTAACTTACAGAAATGTGTTATTAAGATAAACTCTTCATCATTCTTCAGATAAGGGGGGGGGGGGGTTGATCTTTGTTATAAAAAGAAAATCCATCAACAAGGGACAAATTTACTTTCATGTTGGTGAAAATTGAACATGAGAAGACTTTCTTACAAGTGGTACATTTTTATTTTTAAAATTTATTTAAAAAATACACTCCTTTTGCAGTTTGAAGAATGTTGAACGTGAATTTCAAGTAATTAATTTATAAAATTTATTGATCAATGAAAAAAATGTAAATTTTAGAAATGAAAACAATGAAAAAAAAAAAAAAAAAAAAAAAAAAAAAAACAAACAAAAAAAAAAAAAAAGATGAATTATGTTTTGCACTTATTAAGGATGAAAAAAGGCCATTATTTTCATTCTCCTGTGGGTTGAAATTTCATTGTGACTAGAAGATTCTTCAAGGTATATCGTAACATGTGATTTACATAATATTTCTTTACCAAGCTCCAGGAAAAGTATACAATACGTGATATACTCACAGAAATATAGTAACTTACTAAATTCAGTATGTTTTTCAAATTATCAGCTCTTTAACTACATCATAAGTACTCATATAAGGCAAAAATGATTGTTTAAATTTATTTAACTAAGTTATGCAATATTGCTTTAATTTGAATTTCCATCAGAGCTATGCAAAGACAAAGTAGAACGAAGGATTAAAATAATTAGAAATAAAATTTGTTAAAGTCCTCTGTCTCGCGTTACCTTCCCTGATATGGATCTTTTACATATGTAAGTACAGTACGAATACTTGAGCAGATATGCAAGATTAAGTGTCACGAAATGGAGAAGTTATAACCTATAAGGGCACAATGAAATATTAAAATGCTTGAATAAGTTTTAAGAGCGTTCGTTATGTAAAAACGTAATTGATCATTGATCCTTGAAAAATCTTTTAATGAACTCGCAATGAAATTTCTACTCGCAACCAAGGAGAAAAGAAACTCAGATGACCGGGTATCATTACATCATCATCAACGAGAGCGAGTGTTTATGTTCCAATAGAAAGATCGTTAATGCGTAGTGCACTGTACGCGAGAAGGACCACCCTCGTCTTCATCGTAAGCTTGGCGTGTATCTCTTCGCCGACCCTCCTGTTCCGGATCGAGATCAACAAGGTTGACCTCCTCAGCGCCATCAGGCACGATAACTTCTTCCCTTGGTGGCAGGCACGCCTCAAGATTAGGTATAAACTCCGGGTCAATCTTATCCGGAAATTTGATCACAAACTGGATCACCAGACGTCCCTTGGTGAATGGATCTTTCCATACAGGCATACCCTCGCCTGGGATACACTTGACATCACCATGTTTCACAACTTGACCTGGCAGAGATGTCACTACCAAATCTCGTTGGTCGAGGGTTTGAATAACCTTCTGGAATCCACAAAGCGCCTCCACGAGTTCCAGGCTCATTCGCATAACCAGGTCATTGCCCGATCGTCTGTGGGGAAAAAAGAATAGTTCAAAAATCAGTTGAAATCGCTCCGTTTAGGCTTTTGTCGCGTTCATGAATGAGTTAATTGTTGGCTCAAGGCCAAGCATTACATTGGCAACAAGTGTTAGTTTAAGCAAATGAGAACTCACTTGAAGACTTCATGGTCCTTCTCGTCCAACAAAATAATAATGTCACCAGGATCTCTGTCAGGTTCCTGGTCACCCTCATTTCCGAACACGATCTTTTGCCCATCCTGCATTCCCTTGTCCACATGAACTTCTAAAATCTTCCTATCCCTACAAGTCTTTCGGCCATTGCACTGTTTGCAACGATCCTTAGCTTTGATGCGTTCACCTTGTCCTCGACATTCATTACACGTGGAGCGCAATTGTTGCAGCATTCCCGGAGCTAACTGTTGGATCTGCACCTGAACACCACTACCATTGCACACAGGGCACTTTTCGACTGCTTCTTTCTTGCCACCGATTCCATCACACTTGTCGCAGATCACATTCTTTTGCAGGGCCAATTTCCGCACAGTGCCCTTGTACAACTCCTCCAGCGAAACCGACAGTTGATGAATTACATCCTGACCTTTACGTTTACGTCTGCCATCTCCTCCATGCATACCGCCACCACCAAAGAACATTTCAAAGATGTCCATTGGCGAGGAAAAACCAGCACCACCCATACCTCCTTCCTTCAAGGCTTGCTCACCACCTTGGTCATAAATTCTCTTCTTGTCTGGGTTTGACAGCACCTCGTATGCTTGTGAGATTTGTTTGAACTGCAAATGCCCATTGTTGTTGATTGTTTTTCAACAGTTATTAGAATTGAAAAAAAATTAAAAAATTTTAACAAATAGTTGACACAATTTCCATTTTCAAAGTTTAACCAAATTTGAGATAATATCAATTCAGTTATCTTTGAAAATGTAACTAACAAAAGGAATTAATAAAGCTGAAAATGTTTCTGTGTAATGTGGGAAGTCACTTGGCAGTGATAAAGTATTATTTGGATAGTGTTGATATAAAAATATATTGTTTGTTTTTTCAATTGATACACAGAAAAGTAAAGTCAGAATAAAGAGTATTGCTTTGATATACAAATTTAAATGTAAATTATGCAATATCAGTGACAATATTGAGTATTCTAGAAAGTTTCAATAGGGTTCTAGAGATGTTTCAGTGTACTAACCTTTTCACCCTCATCAGGATTTTTGTCAGGGTGGTATTTTAAAGCAAGTTTCCTATATGCTTTCTTAAGGTCATCATTAGAGCATCCAGGTTTGACACCAAGGATGTCGTAATAAGTTGTCTCTTTAACCATGGTTCTCGAATTATCTACTTTATGTCTTGTAATACAACAAAATACGTTAAGCCAAACCAAAAGCAAGTACAGTTAAGAAGGTTGATCTGAAACAAATTAAAACATTAATAGAACACATTTTCTTCAATATTGTATTCACTAAACACGCGCGCGTGCGCACACACACACGCGCGATATGGTGAAAATTATCCATGAGAAAATTGTATTCCCTGTATATTAGTTTTATTAGAAATTATCGCGGTTATTAAAGATGAATTCGATGCCAAACGGCGATGGTTCCTCATAATGTAGAAGTTATTTACAATAGGTCACTTTGAATAACTATAATCTCACATTGTACGATACATGCACAAGACTGACGATGTATACCGCGATGAAATCCGGAAGACAATTGCCTAATACGAAAAATCAAAATAAATAATTTGTCCAATGGAGCATGGAATTACATCAGAATCTGACTACAATTAAAAGCGACGAAAGCGCCGAGTAACGAATAGACAATGGCAAAGCTGAGACTACGCCATTACGGTTCAATAAATAAAAATGCATAAAATCTAAACCAATACGCAAAATATAATGGAGGCACCCATACCCGCGTGGCTATATGTTTGAGGCCAATTAAAAGGTGGAAGATGTGTTCCCGTGCGTTACGCGATCATATATACACACATATATGTATATATATGCGTGCCCGAGTGCGTTCTCGAGCGTTCTCGAAAACATGAATTTACCCGCTTGGCAATACGTGGCCCTGACTCCATATTCCCTCACTGTCTCTTTTGTGCTTCATCAGCGAGTTCTTCCCTTAACGCCAAGTGGCGATTAAACAAATCGACGATGATGACCAAGTAATACTTTGATAGTTACCTGTGTTATACTTTTGTACGATGCCTAGATCAGGTGCTTTGTCGTTAATTGCGTACTTTACATAAATCCAATGGTCGTAGTGCCGTTACGGGACACTCAAAGACCAAAAAGGAATGAATTCTCGTCGTTTTCGATGCTTCAGAGAAGAGAGAAAAGTCACCTGCACTGTTCACACTTCGCATGCTCGACTACTACTTGGCCAAGATTGCTCGTGTGGTATTACAGTTCGATTTTCTTCGAGAAACTTCCGTCCGCTCACTCATACGGGACGAATCTAGAGTTAGTGTGGACCAATCAAATGACGAGTTGACTGTTGGAGCGAGATTTTTTTGGTTAGATAGGTTTGTAGGAAAACGACGGATTCTCATTGGTTACTAACGAACCAATGGGATGGCTTTGTTACTCCCCAGTTCGGCTTTCATTGTCCACTTTAGGACTTGCCTTTTTTTTAATTTTTAATTTTCAAAGGCGTAATTTGGCATTGTTGCGCATTGCATTTTCAGACTTATAGTTTGTGCATGGTAATTTAGTTAGATAATAATGATGAATTAAGATTTGGACATTGAGGAAATAATATGTAATGCTCACTTTGTTAGATTATTTATTATCTAAAAAAATATATAAACACTCTATTTGTAAAAGCAAGATAAATGCAATATAAGTCACAAGTCAAAGTCTTCATGGAACCGCTGTCATAATGACTATACTTAATACATACTTTTTATATCAAATTTCACTAATATAGCACACAACTTATGCCTGTTCATCACAAGTGAAATAATACTCAATACTCAGAAGACATTGATAGATGTAAATGGAAGTTTAATTTTTCTTATTATATTTAAGATTCTTTGGCACTTGATCTTATCTTTTTTTTAATTTCCCTTATCTTTCTTACATGACGGTTTTGTTTAGTAGAAACAAGAGCTAGACGACCAGGATATTGTAGTTTCTGAGAAGAGAAATTAGATTAAGATTCATTAATATTTTATAACATAAAGTTTTAGAAAAAAAAAAGAATCCTACTTTTAATTTTCTGAATTCTTTTATGACTGCTGGAGGTAAGTCAAACGTTTCTATATTTCTCAAGATTTTTGTACGAAAATGAATCCTCATAGACTCTACTGATCTATGCTTCATATACTGAAAAAACAGCAATATAATAAAACTTAATTATTTTGTTTCTTATTTATTCTTTGAATATTACAGCACAAGTAACTTACACCATCTGCAATCATTTTTCTATATACATTAGGACCTTTTGCAAATAAGATAAGTTTGTTGCATATTAGATAGTCTAGTAACATTCTGTTTTCCCATGGCTCCCAATATCTGCAAAACCAAATATTTGTTATCACAATAATAAAAAATTTAATGGAATGTTTGAATAAATATTCCACTCACAATTTTCTTAAATGTTCAACATCTGAATCAACACTAGGATAGATGTACAAATTAATTATTAAATTTAGCAAACAATATCTTTGTTTTTTACTTACCTCTGATTTGCTTCAAATGAATTTTGTACTTTATTTTCCTTTTTTAATTTTGTTGTAGTTACTTCTTCCAAGATTCTAAAAAATAATATTAAGTTTACTTAATATATAATATTGATATTGATAGATGACTTACGGAATAGATTTATTTTTGGTCCTTCTTTTTGTTACTTTAAGTTTAGGTTGTTCTATTTTGCATGTTGGATCACAAAGAAGGCACGCTTCATTGCCACTGTGAAAACTATAGTTAAATATTTATAAACTCATTTGGTTAATATTAATATTTGTAAAATATATTCTATAAAAAAGTTAATTAATTGTTACTTTGCACAGCATGGCTCAAATTCTCTGTATTCTTTTTTTTCACTGTACTTTGGTCCAAATCTAAAATTATATCACTCATGAGTGTTAATTAAAAAACAATTAAATAGTGACATTGAACAATGAATACTAACTTATAATGTTCTATAGTTAGGCATCTGTTTGCATCAATACAATCACGTATATAAGTCACGTTATACAAGACATTGTTAACATCAGTTAATGAATTGTAATAGTCTATGTTTGTAAAGATATACTTTGGATAGCCATCACATGAAGCTCCGATGTGCTGTAACAATAAAGAATATAAACTGATTGAATCTAACAAATAAATAACACTACATGTGTTGAGTTTCTTGTCTTTAAAGTTTGTTGTTATAACCTCAAAGAAATAAAATTGACTGTTGCTATGATGGTTTGGCTATTTAAAGAATAAATTTGATAAAAACATGCAAGAATATTTGCTCTACGTGTAAATTACAAAATGTGAGTATTGCAATCGGTTTTTGAATGTGTAGCAAATGAAATATATATTTCTTAAATGATAGATACCGTAACAATTTTCTTGAGGATATCTTCCTTTTCCTTGAGAATACCTTGGAATCCAAAAGACTTGCGGGCAAACAAGTTTGGATTTAATAAATTGTCGACGGTATTGAAATCACTATCCCATCCCGCCATTTTTTGCCGGCTGCAGTTGTATTTACTTTTTATTTCATTGTTCAATGACTGTTAATGCTCGGCATCTCTAGCAATGCTGTTGCCAGACGCTTAACGGCTAAGCGTCTATATTCGTTGCTCAACGTACTCAAACACACGCTTCATTTGAGACAGGATCCGATTTCAAATTTTTCCAGTCGGTAATTTAGCGTTCTACGTGACCTACAAATACAGTAATTTGATATACGGTGAACTAATAAATCTTACTACACATTTTTTTTATAACAGCGAAATAAATATTTGTTTGGTTTGATTTATTACCAACTTCACTGTTGTTTATATTTCTGTTGTTCTTTTCTTCTAGCTAGTTAGTCGTTTTGTTGACGCTAGCGTATTAACCTGGTTGAATAAACTAACGCCTTTTTAACAATTGTATCTTTATTATTATTTATTGTTCGAATGGTTGCCACATTTTGGGGGCTCGTCCGGGATATGAACCCGGGATCTCTCGTAAACCAAACAAATATTCTACAATATTATTTTTAATTGAAAAATATGAAAATCATCAAAAGTGTTCTATATTCCTAATTAATTTTTGAATAACTCACTTGAACTTGATCGCGAAAGCACAAATATAAAATGACCACGATATGGATATAAAGAATGTGTGAATTCGTGAATAAGTCTGCAATCAGAACAAACGAATATAATAATAAACTACAATCTCGCGCAAAAAGTGAAGAAGTGGAGCGTGTCAAATATTCAGGACGAATGTTCAGCAGACATTCCCGCCATTTCCGAATTGCAACAATTTTGCGTGCGCGCGCAGATGCAACAAGTGCAACAAGGACAGTGTGACCCTTCCCCCTCCATTCACGGCTTTAGCCTATCCTATCACGCTCTTCAGAGAGCGACAAAGAGAGAGAGAGAGAGAGAGAGAGAGAGAGAGAGAGAGAGAGAGCATACAAATACAAACAAAGTATTGATATCGTAAATTGACCGTCAATTACGCAACAAAAAAACAATTTGAAAATCATCTGCGCCTTTAAGGTGGCGGTTGCACAACGCGATCGATATACTATCCTATCTTCCTATCGTTAGAAAATTTAGTCGACGACATGTTTATCGACAATAACAAAATAATTTGCAAACAATAACGGAGATGATAAAACATCAAAGCACCGGCATAAACGAAAGATATTTATGTCAGTGTTGACATGATTTTAATGAAGGATCCTCGCATGAAAGTTCATTAATTGTGAGCGTGAAACAAGGAAGTCATTTAATGAGGTGTCACTTTCCCCTAATTAATATGCAAATTCCTCGACTGTCGAAAAAGCGCCGACGTAACGTGCTGCTAATAAACTTGAAAATCGATCAAGTGTCTGCCCCGGTAAGACGACGCTGGCTTCAGACGGACGACATTGTAAAAACGACTGACAATCTTGGCATAGTCGGTGCACAGACGGGCTAATTTGTCAAGGGTTCTTTGACAGGTCGCGAGACACGTCAGAATAAAGGTGAAATCCGGAGCACAAGCATTGCTTTGCTCGTGGGGAATGCACAGAGGGAGCCATACTTCTCCTCTGCTAGCTATCCTCGTGTGTGTATACGATACTCGATACGAGAACGAGAGAGCGCGAGTGGAACGTGCGCGTGTGTGCGTCGCGCAGTTTTGAAGAAAACGAGGAGGGAGCGAGGGAGCGCGCGTTCCCTCCCAATGAACACACGGGCACACATACGTACGCGCGAGTACGTTTAGAGGAGTGTGGCGTAAGAGAGTGGGGGCAAAGTTCCTCAGTGCGAACGAGAACGGAGGTGTGCGGCGAGAGGAGCCGGCAGCAGCAGTCGAGCGAGCAGCGCCGCTTCAGCTAACAACATAGGGAGTGTACGTGCTCTCGCGCGCGGGCTTTTGTATATTTTCGGCTCTCTCTCTCCTGCGTGTGCAAAAAACAAGCGGGGCGACGACGACAGCAGTGGAGCAGACTTCGTGCATACGTATAGCAGTGTAACGCCAGGTGTGCCGACAACGACGACGAAGAGAGAGAGAGAGAGAGAGAGAGTGTGTGTGTGTGAGAGAGAGAGAGAGAGAGAGCGCGCGCGAGCGAGCGAGATGTGCGCGCGGCGCGGCGCCCCTTTTTTCTTTCTTGCCTTGTCGCTTCGTCGCTTGTATAACCTATAAATAAACCCGAGGAGAGAGGAGCAACCGAGAAACCGCGAGTGAGTTTTCAGTGTAACGAATTCATAAAGGAGAGCCGAGGAAAAGAGACGGAAGAGTTGTTGCAAAGTGTGTCTCTTTGGTGTGCTATATATTATTCATACGTGCGCGGTCGATTAGTTGGTTTATCGTATTATTTTGTTAGTTCTTTGCGTTTTTTCACTGGTGTCCTTTGGAAGAGCAGTTTCGTTCATTATTTGAGTCATCGTTTGATAAAAGTGCGGTGCGCGCTCTCACATCGTGCGTCAATGGGATTCGCGAATCGCGCTAGATCCTGCACTTATGCATCCAAGCACAGATCCAGGCTGCTACCTATCAGGTAATCTCTTTTTGCCGCTTTCTATTAATATACGAGATGTAAGAGAACGATCGAGGCTTCCAGGAAAACCCTGTTGCTTTGCTTTTTCCCCGTGAATCATATTGCTCGAAAATTTTTTCATCAGTTTCGTCCGTGTGGATGATTTGTTTACAAATAAGATAGGAAATGTACGAAGAAAGAAAATAGGTGGCGTAAACAATAACAACTATGCAATTGGATCCGCGTATAGGTTAGGTTTCACTACTACTGTATAGTGAATAGTGTTCGGCGTCTTTGTCGGCAGAGATCTTGACACTCTTGCGAGAATTGACGTTGCGACTTTTCGTTTTTTCTTTTCGGAGTTCTATCTGCCTTTTTTCTTTTTTGTGCGCTGCTTTCAAAGTGACTAATTC